>NC_080419.1:32009380-32327880 GCF_029873635.1 Malania oleifera | reverse complement strand
GCTAAGTCAATACAACTGCTCTATAGGTGTCTAAGGGTATCCTGAGTGTGGTAGATCATGCACTTTACACATGCCTTGTGATGTAACCTATCTATGCTTGAATTTACATGATAATAGTAACTCTAAATTGCAATTGCTAGGTGATTCTCTATGAGTGTATTGTTTTTTATGGCTAGGTATTGTAGATACTTGCATGAGTAAATTGCTATGGACTGTGCGTATAATGGAGTCATGTATGAAAAGGCCTTTATGTAACTAGGTTATATTCTTGTATGTAAAATGGTATAAATGTGTTGTATGCAATCTTATTTGATGTCATTGATTTGGTATTTGTGGGTATCGCCCAGGAAACCCTCACAAGACTACAACTCGTCCACTAGGATCAACCTAGGGGTTTAAAGCCTTGTTGCATACGATAACTGCAACTGTGTTTCCCACGAAAAAGGAGGTAGTTAGGATTTTAGAATTTTCTTAGATTATGCTTTACTCAAGGACTAGCAAAGTTTAAGTTGGGGGTTGTGATGAGTCCCTAAAATGTATGATTTTAGACCCTCATCTAACTTTCTTTATCCTTACTTTATTATGTATTTACCCATTGTTATCATTGTTCGGAGCTATGCAAGGTTTGTTGGTTTTTTCATGAAAAATAGGTTAAAACAAAGGAGTTAGACATACAAGAAGCCAAAGGAGAATTTGGAGTCCAAAAAGCTCAATCCAAATGTTCAGCCAAGTTCCTAAAGCCTCAGATCATCAAAAGAAAAGAATACTATGTTCGACCAAGTGGTGTGACTAGCAACACAAGGGGTGACTAAGTCATCATCCGTAGACTCCAAGGTTTCAGACTGAAGAAGAATTGCTGCAAGGATTAAACAACTCCTTGACATAGTGATTCTCACACGATGACCACGTCGAGATACTGAAGCATATAGAAGCCAAAACTACCGAGAGTATCAACGAAGTGTTTGACCAGAGAGACCACGAGGGGCGACTATGTCAAGTTCCTGAGATTTCCTGAAGTTTGAGATACTGCAAGTCTCGTCATCAACTAGACTAGCAAGACCCTATGGAGCGACTTATTCGAAAGTGCTGAAGATTCAAATCCCCAATTTCCCACGAGTCTAAACCAGGGCGCGATCAAGGGAAGCATGAGAGCAACTTGGTCGACAGTGGCGATCTTCTGTGCGAGATTTGTTGGAAACTTTCCTAAACTAAAAATCAAACCATGTAAACCCTAGAGCCTATAAATATTCACTACAATCATACGCTCTAGGTTCCTCTTTGGCCAATTCTAGGTTAGTGACAGAACTAGAACTCAAGCTCTAGGTTCCTCTTTGGCCAATTCTAGGTTAGTAACAGAACTAGAACTCCATTAAGAACCACCGTAGAATTGATTTACTTGCTTTTCTTTACATTCCTGATGTGGTTCTCTTTTTTATTTCTGATTGTTAGTGACATACGAATTCGTTTGCAATAAGAAATCATTTTTCCTACTTTCCTTTACATGATTTCAATTTACATGCTTCAATTTAATGCTTTGATGTTGATAAAGTCTTAGATGATAGGATAAGCACTACTACAGTCTCAACCAAATAGAAGTAGTTGGCTACGAAACCGCAGAGGTGTTTGTGTGATTGTTGAGACAAGGTATACTCCAGTTTCCATCCGTGCTTCGAATGGTTGGTGCACCCTTGCTACCCTGTGCCCTCGAATGACACTCTCTCACTTGGCCTGAGATTCTTGAGTTAGTACTCTTATGTATGTCTGGTTGAGCGTAGTCAGAGGCATGGCGTCCTAAGTCTGATTCATGTCTAAGCATTGCTTTGTAGGAGTAGGGTTAACTTAGATTTTACATGCTTTCTGGTAGTTGTTAGAAAACACTCATTGAAAAATACCAATTTTTGACTTTCTTTTACACAAGGCAATAATAGACTAATTGAGAAAAGGTTTATAACTGCATGGTTTAGTCCCTGTGGATCGACACCCAACTTCCCCACTTTCTATTGAACTTGGGATTGTTAGGTACTATAAATATTATTTTTAGTATTTAAGGATCCAAGCCTTGGCGAACCTACCAAGGAGCCAAGCCTTGGCGAACCTACCAAGGAGCCATTACATGCCTTAAGGAAAGACATGTATGCAAAAATCTAGAAGCTAGGAGCCAATTCATGCACTTGGGCAAGACTTGGTATAAAATCTGGAAATTGGGAGCCATTACATGCCTGAGGCAAGATCCATGCGCAAAAGTTTGTGGATCAAGAGCCTTTAAGGCAAGACTTGCATGTAAAAATATGGAAACCAAGATCCATTACATGAATTTAGGCAAGACCTAGTATAAAATCTGCAAATTAAAAGCCATTACATGCTTGAGGCAAGACCCATACGCAAAAGTGTGTGGATGAAGAGCCATTGCATGCCTTAAGGCAAGACTTCTGTGCAAAAATTTGAAAACCAAGGGAGTCATTACATGAAGACATGGTATAAAATCAAGAAATTGTTTAGATAATCCTCAAACTGACTTGTCCTTTGGGTTTTGATGACCTTGAACTAACTTGTACTCAAAGGTTTAATAACCTCAAATTGACTTTTTCGACCTTAAGGGTTTGGTGCCCTTGAACTAACTCATCTTCAAGGGGTTGGCGAACTCAAACTGGTTCATCTTCAAGGGTTTAATGACCTCTAGTTGATTTATGCTTAAGGGTTTGACTACCTTAAACTGACTCATGCTCAAGGCTTTGATGACCTCGAACTGACTTTTCCTCAAGGGTTTGGTGACCTTGAATTGACTAATCTTTAAAGGTTTTGTAACCTTGAATTGATTTTTCCTTTAGGGTTTGGGGACCTCAAACTAACTCTTCCTCAAAGGTTTGGCTACCTCAAATTGACTCGTCCTTAAGGGTTTGATGACCTTGAACTGACTTGTCCTCGAGGGTTTGATTACCTCAAATTGACTCGTCCTCAAGGGTTTGGTGACCTTGAATTAGTTTGCTCTTAAGGGTTTAGTGACCTAAACCTAACTTGTCCTCAAGGCTTTAACTTCTTCGAACTAGCTTGTTCTTAAAGGTATGGTGACCTTGAATTAGGTTGCTCATTTTTTTTTAACTCAAACTGACTTGTCCTGAAGGGTTTGACAATCTTGACCTGGCTTCTCCTTTAAGGGTTTGGTGAACTTGAATTATGAAAGACAAAAGGATGGACCTCTACGATTAGGTGACCTAGAACTGACTTATTCTTAAACAAGAGTGATGATGGACCTTAGTGATTTGAAAAACTAATATGAATTTTCTTACTTGAAAGAGAGGAGGCTTTAAGGATTTGAATTGGATTTCTTAGAAAAGACAAAGGAGAAGACCCAAGAGATATTAAGGCTTTGTACTAACCTTCCTATTATGAATATGATATATCTCAAAAGTTTGATGACTCTAAATTGAATTTTCCATAAAAAGAAGTATAAAGAAAAGGTCAAGGATGGACCTCTAGGATTTGATGACCTAGAGCTAATATATCCTAAAAGGAAGGAGGTAGACCTCAAAGGATGGACGACCTTAAATTGTCTTTCCCATAAAAATAAGTATAAAGAAAAGATTTTAAATATTTGAAGACTCCGAACTAACTTTCCTATTTGAAAGGATGAAGGATAGACCTCCAAGATTTGATGACCTAGAATTGACGAATCCTAAAAGGAGAGTTGTAAGGACCCAAACCCGATGGGTTCCTATATATAAATTTTTCAGCGGACGCAAATAAATCTAAATTATTTTTTCTACCAGAGCACTAATTAGATTTATTACAAATATATGTCTCAATTATTAAAATGCAAGATTCTAAAATTTTAAAATACACAAACGTATTTTAAATTGTATTATACTAAATTTTTATTCTACTCTACTTTTTCTACTCCCGCCCATGCACTTGTTACTCCATATTTTTGGTACGCTCCTCAAAATGATCTGAAATATAAAATAATGATTGGAGTGAGATGATACTCAGTAAGTAAACAAGATTATTATTAGTGTGTGGCCAAAATGAGCTTTCATAATTTCGTAAAATATTATTTAATACTGTAACTTCAAAAATGCTTTTAAAATAAATGTAAGTTTAAAAATTTCTACATAAAAAACTTTTACCATCAATTATAATAGTAAAATTTTATAATCATATACTATAATTGTTAAATTAAACTTTTAACTTTAAAAACGGTAATTATAATGTTTAATTATATGCACATATATATTTTTTTATTATACGTTTCCTTTATATCATCATTTAGGCACAAAAATAGTCATGTTTATATAAACTTATATTTTACTTACAAATCATCAATAACTTTATACACATAATTAAATATGTATATACATATATTATAAAAATCACTCTTAGGCTTGTTAATCGTAAGTCATGTTTACCTCAACGACTGGATTGTGCGGTCCGAAAACTGGACTTAGCTGGCTGGCCGGCCAAACTAAATCAATGTACATCATCATTAAGTGAGATTTTCCCTATTAAACCCTAGTCCGACCCAAGTGTGCACTCAAGAGAAATTCACTACCATATAAAATCACTCTGTAAGCAGCGTGGGTACACTCTGATCCGTTTAAATTTTAAGCTGCGGTACCAAGCATTCGTAATTTTCTGTATCGTCTGTGTCATAAGAGGTTTTGAAAACATCTTATTATAAAATTTATAAAATTATAATAATATCATGAAAATATCATTTTTACTCATATTTTTGTGAAATACACAACGTAAAAATCAATTCATATCATTTTTACTCATATTTTCGTGAAATATGTAATGTAAAAATAAACTCATGCCACACAATTTTCGTGTTGAAAATATTTTCTTGAATAAAATTTTTGATGTAAAATACTCGAGGGGTTTAGAATATTTCTTAACTCAAAAATAAATGCAAGTATATTAAAGATAAAACTAGTATAATTAAATAAGCGTAAAAATAAACTTAAGAGAATTTTATGAAACTAACAAACAAAATCAAAATTTACTTACAAATAAAGTCGAGTGTAAATTTTTAATAAAAATCTAACATAATCAAATTTATTTATCTCATCCTTTATCTTATGCTACGAACACAACAAATATCTCTAAAAAATGATATTGGAAAGAGTGGGTGAGTGAGAATTTTAATTATAGCAAAAATTCTCCTTCCACTACTAATTCTTTCACTCACAAATCATTCTCTTCCTTTGGAATTTTTTTGTGAAAAATAAAGGTTGAGAGCTTCCTATTTATAGGGAAATTTTGGGGAAGAAAATTAAATTTGTAAAAGTGTGGGAAGAAGGGTGAAATTATAATTTTTTAAAATTAAGGAATAGGTATGGGATGGGTTAGGCATGGGTTAGGTATGGGATAGAAATGGAGGTCATGTCGAAGTGTTTGCCACTACTCCCATTTAATTAATTTTTAATTAATTACTTAATTAATTAATTAATTAAATGGGAGTAGTCATTATTATTATTATTATCATTGTTATTATTTTTAAGTAATGTTTTAGTATATTTTTTTTTTAAAGAATTAAGTTTGAATTTTGAAAACTCATGGAGCCCCACATGGTCTTGTGGGCCCCACACAACTTCTAGACCTAAGTGGGTCTTACGTAACTCCAATAGTTTTCACACGATTTTATGAGCCCTACATAGCTTTGAGACTCATGTGGACCCCACACGACTTCGGAACTCACGTGGGCCCCACACAATCTGGTGGGCCCCACATAGGATATCTATATTATTATTATTATTATTATTTTACCATATATTTTTACAAATTATTTCTATCAAAATACTATTTTATGTATATGTACTTATTTACATGTACAAACAAGGTCTATCATGTTTATCTTATGAAATTCCATTTTGACTAAGCTTGACTTCCAAGGAACAACTGAGCTACAATGGTCTCTGAGCACTCACTAAGACAAGGTATTTCTTATGCATCAAACATGGAATCAAGGATCTTACAGAAAAGCACTTCTGTATTGATATTAACTTAATGACCATTTTTATTATTTTATTATTATTATTAGGCTTTAATCGTATATATATTTTTGGGTCATCACAACAGTGTAGACATCAGGGATTGGATGACGTTGAATTCTCTTGCCCTAAAAAATGACAAACCTCTAAGATTTGAAGACCTTGAATTGACATGAAATAATAGGTATTGTAGCACAAGTCATAGAACAAAATAAGGGTTGCAACAAAGAATGTACAGTGCTTGCCTAGGAGAGTTATCAGCCAATGTTTGAAACTTCATCATTACCCATGGATTTTCTATGCCTTTTTTTTATGCCAAAAAGTGAGGGCTTAGTAGAATTTATTGATTGAACAAGTAAGGACTTGACTTCCTACCAATGTTTCTTCTGTATTTTTTAAAATCTTTAAAACCTTGGAGACTTGTTGGCCAATATCTGAATCAAAGCCCAAAATCAATTGCCCCCAATTACACCAGTAGGTGAGTGTCCACAATGAACTTGAGTTTAGTAAAAAAAAAATTACGATTTTGTTTTTTTATTTTCAAAATAGAATGAGCTAATATGTTATAGGGATCAGTTCAAAAAGGTAAGAATTATTTACACATGCAAATAAGGTATGCATTCAAAAGGATTTTCATGTTTCGAATGCTACCAAAAATACCGATGACATAGACCCTAGCAAAATTTCCTCATTTTTTAGCAAACTTTGTTGACCTCATTGGTCACGCCCGGTTTTGATTATGACAAATACTCATTGAATCTAATGAGTGTTTGAGGTTTTGTGCAGGAACTAATACTGTTAAGATCAAGATGTGCACGAAGCAAGCAAAGATTGAAGACCCAATTACTTTGTGTTGTAATATGTAATTCATTTGTGTAATTGGTCTGTAATATTAATTAGGGCTATTTGGTTTGTAATAAGGTCACACACATCACATGTATGAATTATTACGTAAGCTCAAACAAACCATGAATGAGAAAGGACCTTCGAAACACCTTTGGGTTTTTCCCTTCGGTCAATCGAAGGTCGACCAACACCGGACTGTTTTGATGTCTTCAAATTGGACCCCAAGGGACCCTAGGACACACACATTTCCACATTAGGCACTTGAATAAGGTTTGTATGATTCGAAACGGGACCGAAATGCACACTTGGTGCACTTTCGGTTGACCGAACCAGGCAGTTCATTTTGCCCTGGTCGACCGAATCAGGCTTCAGTCAACAATTGACCAAGACCCTGGTCGACCGAACCAGGTAGGTCAAAAACTCCTGGTCGACCGAAACCTCCCTGGGTCAACACTTTGACCATCTGGTCGACTGACCCATTTTGTACTCCAACTACCTAGTCGACCGGAGGGTCCTCGGGAGAAATTCCTCGACTGAACCAGCCAGTTCAAAATGGTTTGGTTGACCAAACCTCCGAAAATTGGAAAATCACCCTCTCCTGGTCAACCAAGCCTTTAGTTCAAATCTCCCTTAGTCGACCGAACCATATGAGACTTGGTCGACCGAAACATTTATGGTCGACCGGACCTCTCGGGTTGCCCTGATTTTTACCGCAATTAATATTTTTTAAAACAGGGTTAAAATGGTTAAAATGTCATTAATCTTTTCCAACAATTCCTAATAGGTCCCTAACGGTCATATTTCCTTCTATGTCTATATATATGATATCATTTGCAAAGATTACACGTGGATTAGCATATTGGATTAGGGTAAAATTCTCTAAAAATCATAAAACTCATAATACTCATCTTTGAGCCTCCAACACTTATTCTTACTAGATCTTACTTCTCAAATACTTTTGCAAGTGTAATTTAAGTGTTGTCGTTCCTTAAGGATTGCTCTCTCAAGATTGTGCTTGTGAGAAATTTATTTTATTTGAGAGCACATCCTCAAGTGTTCTTAGGTGACTTTATCAATAAGTCTTACCTAAGAAGACTTCTTTGGAACTTCTAAGTATTGCATCATCATTGCAATATCTTGAGAAGTTTATATTTGATTTTTGGATGCAAAAACTCTTTCTAAATCACTTTCAAATATCTAGTGCGTTTCATTTGATAAATCGTTGAAGAGATATTTGTTTGTGTGACTAAAATCTTTGTTGCAATATTCATTGATTTATATCACTCGTTGAATGCAAAGATTAAACTCTTTTTGCAAACAAATCATATATATTACTTGAGCATCATACATCTGAGAAAATCTGCTCATTGAAATATACATATATATATATATATATATATATATAGATATAGATATATTGTCTGGCTTGTATCTTTGTGTGAACTATTAGATTGAACACATATTATGATACATAGATCATACTGGTTGATACTCTCATGTACGCATTACACGGATAGCAAATACCTTTAAGAGTCGAATTGTCTAGACCACACTGAACTTACTAATTATATCATTTGTGGTTTATGTTATTGCGTGTAACTGGGTACATATCTACTTTACACGAAAGCACAATCACTGTATCATTTGATTGTAATACACATCTGTTGTATTTTCAGGCATGGGCATGAAGAGGGAGACTAGCCCTGGAATAGTCCCGGATTGGCTTAGACCCGGTTAGGAAAGCTAGGCGCATCGTCCCGTTAAGGCGTGAAGGTTGAGGTCAGCCTCGCTAATTGACCTGGTTAAGGTTGAGGTCAGCCCTGTGTTAATTTGACCTGGTCGTAAACGGTGCCGCTCTACCCTTAAATGAGCTATTAGTGGAATCCTCTAGCTTGCGAGCTAGAGGCGGGGACGTAGACACAGTTGGCCGAACCCTAATAACATATCGTGTGTTCATTTACATATCTGCACTTTACATTTACTGCATGTATATGTTATTGTGTGAATGATGCGTTTGATTTAATTTCCACATCACCTTTGTCTACGCATTCGGAAATTGCACAGACAAGACCCTAGGTTGTGTATATACTGTTGTTCAATAGATTAGCCTAGGTGAAAAAGTTTTAAATTCCAATTCACCCCCCCCCCTCTTGGGAATACACCAATTCTAACAATTGGTATCAGAGCCTCATTGCACTTGACTTAAACGTTTTTGTAAAAAGATTGCAATGGCACACATTGGGGTATCCTCATTTGGTGAGGGGCAGTCACTTTCCAGCCCTCCAGTATTTTGTGGCATCAACTACACCATGTGGAAAGTTAGAATGACCATATTTTTGAAATCTATGGACTGGAGGGTCTAGTTTGTGACTGCTAAAGGAAGATGTGCACAAATAAATGAAATAATTTTAATATGATCAACTCTAATGCCATGGACATGTTATTTCTTGCGCTAGATTCTAATGTTTTTGTTAAGTTTGTGACATGTCATAGTGCACAGGAAATTTGGGATGAACTAGAAAACAAGTATGGAGAATCCCAAGAGAAGGAGATCGTAACTCCTCCGAATGCTCCAAGCTCAAATGATCAGGAGGAGGTAAACCTTGAGCTAGAAATCAACAAAGAGGTGTATGATTCACACTCTAGCTTGTCTGATGGCTCTTGTGATGAATCATCTGTATGCTCATGTGATGTATCAAATGCAGGATGATCGATTGAATATCAAAATAATTCCAATAATGATGTATGTGATGATTCATATATTGAATGTTGCAGTATATTATGGAATGAATCATCCTCTACACTTTATGATAAAAATGTTAAACATGCATGCAATGATTCATATGAAAACTGTTGTGTTAATTCTTTCAGTGAATCATGTGCTCATTTGAATATTGAAAGCATGTTGTCTCACGAAAAACTAGATAAGATTTTATTGAAAAAGCACAAGCTTCTAGTTAGAATCTCTAAGCATAAAATACGGTTGAGGAGTGAGAACAAAAGAATAGCAAAACAATTAAAGGGGCTGAACAATTTTCATGTTGTTCTTGAAAAGAAAAGGATTGAGAAGATATTGAAAATTGCATGCTTGGATGGAGAAATAAATGATTATTCTAGACTTATACTCAAAGCTAAAAATGATAAGAATAATCATAATAAACCCTTTGGACCTAAAAGGAAATTTCGTTTCAAAAAAGGTTCAAGTTGCTTGCATAGAACCAATAGTCTAGCCTCACTTAAGAGAGATGGAATAAATAAGCACAATCCCTTACGTATATTCTATACCTGCTTATTTTGCAAATCTGTGTGCCATACGTGGTTTAATTACTTACTAAGAAGTGCCAGAGGTCTAGAAAAGGAAATGAGATGGATAATCAGTGAAGCAAACCCCATAGGACTTGGGAAAAACAAATTCAAACTTAAAATGCATTCTTGTTATCCTTCCTTAGTTCCTAGGTTTAGGAGGTAGTGATGACTGTAGGATTAAGGAGTGATTGATGCTTAAAAGGAATTTCTTAGTACACACACTCACCAAACCACGATCATACTCGATGAGCTTTCCACTCAATTCTTGGTTTGTATCCTTGCTCCTCGATGTCATCATCTCTATAGGATACTCTCTAATCACCACAAAGCACAGGTATGGGAAAAGTCTCATACTTCTAAGTGCTCGGTGCCAAATAGGTCAATAAGTAAATTCTTGGTACACACTTCATTTGATCAATATTTCTTCACCAAGAACCCCTAAGAATCATATCCATATTATAATATATCAAGTCTGGACCTTAGGGAGAACTTTGGATCAAAATAAGGCAAAATCAGGGAAAATTTACTATGCTCGATCGACCGAGCACTGCAGTTGTAAAATGCCCCGGTCGACCAGGACCTTGTTGACCTTGACCCTTATGGTCGACCGAACCCCAGTGAACAAACTCCCTTGGTCAACCAACTGTTCTGATTTTCCCCCGGTCGACCAAATCTGGAACAAAACACCCTTTCGGTCGACCGACCATCCTAGTTCATTTTCACCTCGGTCGATCGAATTGTGTCGGTGCATAGGAAATCTCAAGCTTCAGTCGACCATATCGTTTTGGTCGACCGAGCTATGATATATATATATATATATATATATATATATGATTTTCTCATTTTCAGCTCATTTGCGCGAGAAATCTTGAGAGAATTCCCTTTCCTTCATTGCATTTCCGACTATCCTAGCCTCACACCCTCATTGCCATGGCTCACATTGAAGCTCATGATCTTGCACACGAGGAGGATGAGTATTTTTATTCAGATAGGTGCAACGTACGGTATATACGGGAGTTCCGTCCCAAAGAGGCGATACTAGGTAAGATACTCGACTTAGATTTCATGAACCAGTACTTTCGAAATATTATGGACATGTTTGAGTATCAGGGGTGGAGAATCTTTATCTCCTACCAGCCCAGGGGACATTACCCGACTTTTGTTAGGATGTTCTATGCCAACCTGAGCAATGATGAGAACGGGTACTTCTCCCATGTTGAGGACAGATGTGTGTTTTGATGCACAGTATATCTCTGACGTCCTCGACATTGGCCGTGGCGACTTTAAGTGCCCCGATGTAGTTAACTCCTGGATCTTTGAGCACGAGTTTACTGTAGCCACATTCGCCAACCTGACCTTGGCTGACCCTGGCACTGCTAGCCAGAACCACCAGCCACATTATAGGCAGTTCACCCTAGAGGCTAAGGTCGTGCACCACCTGATCACATACAATATCTTGCCCAAGGTGGGATCTAGAGTGCACGTGTCATTTCCGGATTGCTTCATTATGTGGTTTCTTTATGGTCGGAAGAAGTTGGATCTGCCCAGTCTTGTAATCCGTTGGATGATGGCCAAGACAATTGGCCAGCGAGTGATAATGTCATATGGAGGCATTTTGAACAAGCTGTTCAGAAACATTGGAGTCACAAGGACAAATGTGGTTTCACTAAAGAGGAGACGACCTCCTGACCTCTTCTCCGGTGTGACCCTACAACTGATGGGGTACGAGCTTATTGGGAACATTTGGGTGCCCTCTAGAGCAGCAGCAGCGCAAGTAGAGGCCTCACAGGAGCCACAACAGCCTCCGCAGCCATCAAACTTGGATCTTATGGCTGCCATCACTAGCATGTCTGACACATTCACACAGTTTCGGGGATCAGTCCAGTCAGACTTACAGGACTTGGCATCGTCGTCTGCTGCACTTCGGGAGGAGTTTTAGCAGCACTCCATCTCCACTGCTAGCCGCCTCACAGATTTGGAGCGGTCTATGACAGCTGGCTTCAGTGAGCTGAGTGACCGCATTCAGGAGATGCAGGATGAGAGGGATAGGATGACCATGGACTTCGATTTCGATGCCGGTGACGGTGGCGATGAAGGACACGATGGAGGGGAGTTCTAGACTCCAGAGTTGTCTGCAGATCAGATAGTGTCGCCTTGATTTTTTTATTTTTATATCATCTGGTCTGTACTAAACAAAACAACTCTTTCCTTTTATTTTGTACTCTCATGATACTTTGACATACTACCCTGGTTATTTATGATATATATATCTGCAGTTTCTTGACTTGCATGTTCTAGTGGTTAAATGTGTATTGTATTGAAATGCATGAGTAGTACAGAATGCCTACTGCATGGCGGATGCAATTGTTGAGATTGCCTGCTGTTAGATGATAGGTTCTCGCATGCCTTACTTCTATGATACTGTCTATTTGAGAACAGTTTTTGTGCAGGTAAAATTTGGGAAATGTCCTATTTACAGCTGGCATGTTGCCAAATCTTCTGTAGACATTTGCCCAAATAATTGAAACATTACTTCTTGTGTGTGCCAAATGTATATATACATATAAAGTAATTGTTTCATAATTTGCATACATTTAGGAGGAGCATCTAAGAATAAATGTCTATCTTGTTTTGCTCACAAAATATGTTTGGATTAGATCTGCTATTAAATCAAGTGTGGCATGTGCTTAAATGGAATGCTTTAATCATAAATTTGAAATATGCTCTTGTTTGCCACAGTTACTTGATTTGCCATATGATCTTGCATGTGAATTTCTAAGGATCATTATGGTAATGATTTTTCTGGTTATAATTTAGTATGTGCATAATTGACAACCCAGAAAAATGTTGCTTGATTGTCTTAAAATTAAAGTTTCCTTTCTTCATCAAGCAACCCCCCCAGCACCTTTGCACATATCAAAGGGGAATATATATATTATATACATATGTATATCTATTTATATATACTTATATATATATTTATGAAAGCAAGAACTAAACTCATATAGAATGTACTTTATGTCTTGCTAGTGTGCTTACATGCCTTCATGACTTGTGCTTTCTCTGTATTAAAATTTTGTGTCATGAAAGTGTTGCACTACATTACTGGTTCATTGACCTCGTAATAACCAGTTATATTGTTTGTGTGCTTAATTGTTGAGGTTATCTTTGTCAGTCTTTGTGCATAAGTATGACTATTAAATTTTTGAATGATTGAAAGATTATACCTCTAATCTATGCGTTCACCATATTGAACTGTTTGAGTAGTCATGGATAAATTGCTAGGAAATATAAACTCAAACAGGTTACATATTATATAGGATTTATTTTTGGAAAGTCCGATTTACAAACGGCACTCTCCCGAAATTTTTCAAAAATCTTTCCAAAATTCATCATGCATAAGTGTAGTAATCACCCATTGCCTAAAGTTTTAAATTCAAGTGGCTATTTTTGCTGTTGCCGAAAGGGGGAGATGGAAAGGCAAAAATAATAATGGGTTGGGTAGAACTTTTATTCAACAAAACATTGGATGCATAGTGTGAGGGGGAGCCTTCTTAGGCTTAAAGCTATATTTTGCCAATCGTATTTGTCATCATCAAAAAGGGGGAGATTGTTAACCTTATTGGTCATGCCCGATTTTGATTATGACAAATACTCATTGTATCTAATGAGTGTTTGAGGTTTTGTGTAGGAACTAATACTGTTAAGATCAAGATGTGCACAAAGCAAGCAAAGATTGAAGATCCAATTACTTTGTGTTGTAATATGTAATTCATTTGTGTAATTGGTCTGTAATATTAATTAGGGCTATTTGGTTTGTAATAAGCTCACACACATCACATGTATGATTTTTACGTAAGCTCAAACAAACCATGAATGAGAAAGGACCTTAGAAAGACCTTAGGGTTTTTCCCTTCAGTCGACCAACACCGGACTTTTTCGGTGTCTTCAAATTGGACCCCAAGTGACCCTAGGACACACACATTTGCACATATGTTTGTTAGGCACTCGAATAGGGTTTGTATGATTCGAAACGGGACCGAAATGCACACTTGGTGCACTTTCGGTCGACCGAACTAGGCAGTTCATTCTGCCCTAGTCAACCGAATCAGGCTTGGGTCAACAATTAACCAAGGCCCTGGTCGATCGAACTAGGTAGTTCAAAAACTCCTAGTCGACCGAAACCTCCCTGGGTCAACACTTTGACCATCTAGTCGACCAACCCATTTTGTACTCCAACTACCTAGTTGACCGGAGGGTCCTCGAGAGAAATCCCAGTGGTCTAGTCAACTGAACCAGCCAATTCAAAATAGTCTGGTCGACCGACCCTTTAGCTCAAAACTCCCCAAGTCGAACGAACCATATGAGACTTGGTTGACCGAAACATTTCTGGTCAACCGGACCTCTCGGGTTGCCCTGATTTTTACCACAGTTAATATTTTTTTAAACAGGGTTAAAATGGTTAAAATGTCATTAATCTTTTCCAACAATTCCTAATAGGTCCCTAACGGTCATATTTCCTTCCATGTCTATATATATGAGATCATTTGCAAAGATTATACATGGATTAACATATTGGATTAGGGTGAAATTCTCAGAAAATCATAAAACTCACAATACTCATCTTTGAGCCTCCAACACTTATTCTTACTAGATCTTACTTCTCAAATACTTTTGCAAGTGTAATTTAAGTGTTGTCGTTCTTTAAGGATTGCTCTCTCAAGATTGTGCTTGTGAGAAATTTATTTTATTTGAGAGCACATCCTCAAGTGTTCTTAGGTGACTTTATCAATAAGTCATACCTAAGAAGACTTCTTTGGAACTTCTAAGGAGCATCATCATTGCAATATCTTGAGAAGTTTATATTTGATTTTTGGATGCAAAAACTCTTTCTAAATCACTTTCAAATATCTAGTGTGTTTCATTTGATAAATCGTTGAAGAGATATTTGTTTGTGTGACTAAAATCTTTGTTGCAATATTCATTGATTTATATCACTCATTGAATGCAAAGATTAAACTCTTTTTGCAAACAAATCATATATATTACTTGAGCATCATACATCTGAGAAAATCATCTGCTCATTGAAATATACAATCTATATATATATATATATATATAGATATATTTTCTGGCTTGTATCTTTGTGTGAACTATTAGATTGAACACATATTGTGATACAAAGATCATACTGGTTGACACTCTCACGTACGCATTACACTGGTAGTAAATACTTTTGAGAGTCGAACTGTCTAGACCACACTGAGCTTACTAATTATATCATTTGTGGTGTATGTTATTGCGCATAACTGGGTACATATCTACTTTACACGAAAGCACAATCACTGTATCATTTGATTGTAATACACATCTGTTGTATTTCCAACCACGGGCCTGAAGAGGGAGACTACCGGTGGAGTAATCCCGGATTGGCTTAGACCCAGTTAGGAAAGCTAGGTGTGTCGTCCTGTTAAGGCTTGAAGGTTGAGGTCAGCCCCGCTAATTGACCTGGTTAAGGTTGAGGTCAGTCCTGTATTAATTTGACCTGGTTGTAAACGGTGCCACTCCACCCTTAAGTGAGCTATTAGTGGAATCCTCTAGCTTGCGAGCTAGAGGCGAGGACGTAGACACAGTTGGCCGAACCCTGATAACATATCATGTGTTCATTTACATATCTGCACTTCACATTTACTGCATGTATATGTTATTGTGTGAATGATGCGTTTGATTTAATTTCCACATCACCTTTATCTACGCATTCGGAAATTGCACAGACAAGACCCTAGGTTGTGTATATACTGTTGTTGAATAGATTAACTTAGGTGAAAAAGTTTTAAATTCCAATTCACCCCCCCCCCTCTTGGGAATACACCAATTCTAACAAACTTCAAATCACTCATATCCACTCACCTCCAAATTGACAAGCGGTCAGTGTTCTGAGAACCTTTTTGGAGTCACCCCACTTTTCCAATTATAACTAATGGTCGAAACGTTTTTGTAGATTGAATAAGTTGAAATAAAACACCAAAAGGCCCAATGAGGCCTAGAGAAGCTCATAGAGGCCTTGTAGGCCCAAAAAGGCCTAATTAAGTTGCAATGAGCCCCCACAAAAGGCCTTAGAGGCCTTGAGAGGTCCCAAGAAACCCTAAAAGGTCCTTTAAGACCTTTAAGACATAATAAATCCTGAAAGGCCTTTGAATTGCCATTAAAGCCTCCTAAAGGGTCTTAGACCTCTTTCAAGCCCACTGAATAATGTAAAAGACCTCTAGGTCAAAATGGTTATCAACAGCAACCCCTCTTTGACTAGTTTCTTCACATAAAGGAATTAGGCTAAGATAGAGATGCCTAGCTTATTTTGACCTAGCAACTCGATCTAGGAAAAAACCACAAATAACCAAAGGTGTGTCACTCATGATGATTAACGACCCAATTTAAATGAAATAGGAATATGGTAGCGTAATTGAGGGTGAGCCAAAAAAACTAAAAATAAAATTGGAATCCATTACATGCACTGACACAAGACTCGTGTGTAAAACGTGTGTGAATCAAAAGCCATAACATGCACTTTGGTATAATCTATGTGCAAAAAAAACTAGGAATCAGGAGCCATTACATGCACTGAGTAAGACCAACATGCAAAAGTGTGTGGATGAGGAGCCAATATATGCCTAAGGCAAGACTTACATGAAAACATATGGAAACTAGCCATTACATGCACTTAGGCAAGATCCGATATAAAATTTGGAAATCAAAATCCATTATATGCTTAAGGCAAGACCCACGTGTAGAAGTGTGTGAGTCAATAGCTATTAAATGCCTTAAGGAAAGACCTGTATGCAAAAATCTGGAAGCTAGGAGCCATTTCATGCATTTGGGCAAGACTTGGTATAAAATCTGGAAATTGGGAGCCATTACATGCCTAAGGCAAGATTCATGCGCGAAAGTGTGCGGATCAAGAGCCTTTAAGCCAAGACTTGCATGTAAAATCTGGAACCCAAGATCCATTACATGAATTTGGGCAAGACCTAGTATAAAAAATGCAAATTAAAAGCCATTACATGCTTGAGGCAAGACCCATATGCAAAAGTGTGTGGATAAAGAGCCATTGCATGCCTTAAGGCAAGACTTGCATGCAAAAATTTGGAAATTAGGAGTCATTACATAAAGACATGGTATAAAATCTAGAATATTTTTAGACGATTATGGAATTGACTTGTCCTTAGGGCTTTGATGACCTCGAACTAACTCATCCTCAAACGTTTAATAACCTTAAACTAACTTGTCTTCAAGGGTTTGTTGATCTCGAACTGACTTGTCCAGCCTCAAGGATTTGGTGCCCTTGAACTAACTCATCCTCAAGGGTTTGGCTACCTCAAACAGACTCATTTTAAAGGGTTTGATGACCTCAAACTGATTTAGGCTTAAGGGTTTAAGTACCTCAAACTGACTCATCCTTAAGGGTTTTGATGAACTCGAACTGACTTGTCCTCAAGGGTTTGGCGACCTCGAGTTGACTTATCCTTAAGGGTTTAGTAACTTTGAACTGACTTTTTATTCAGGGTTTGGTGACCTCAAACAAACTTATCCTCAATGGTTTGGCTACCTCAAATTGACTCATCCTTAAGGGTTTAATGACCTTGAATTGACTTGTCCTGAAAGGTTTGACTACCTCGAATTGATTCATCCTCAAGGGTTTGGTGACCTTGAATTGGTTTGCTCTTAAGGGTTTAGTGACCTAAACTTGACTTGTCCTCAAAGGGTTTGACTACTTTGAACTAGCATGTCCTCAAAGGTATGGTGACCTTGAATTAGGTTGCTCAATTTTGTGAACTCAAACTGACTTGTCCTCAAGGGTTTGACAATCTTGACATGGCTTATCCTTTAAGGGTTTGGTGAACTTGAATTATGAAAGACAAAAAGACGGACCTCTACGATTAGGTGGCTTAGAACTGACTTATTCTTAAACAATAGTGATGATGGACCTTAGTGATTGGAAAAACTAATATGAATTTTCTTATTTGAAAGAGAGGAGGCTTTAAAGATTTGAATTGGATTTCTTAGAAAAGACAAAGGTGAAGACCCAGGAGATATTAAGGCTTTGGACTAACCTTTCTATGAGGAATATGAAAGATCTCAAAAGTTTGATGACTCTAAATTGACTTGTCCATAAAGAAGTATAAAGAAAAGGTCAAGGATGGACCTCCAGGATTTGATGACCTAGAGTTGATATATCCTAAAAGGAAGGAGGCATACCTCAAAGGATGGATGACCCTAAATCGTCTTTCCCATGAAAATAAGTATAAAGAAAAGATTTTAAAGATTTGAAGACCCTGAACTGACTTTCCTATTTGAAAGGGTAAAGGATAGACCTCCAAGATAATTGACGAATCCTAAAAGGAGAGTGGTAGACCTCAGGGACATGATGACCTTGAATTCTCTTGCCCCCAAAAATGAAAAACCTCTCAGATTTGAAGACCTTGAATTGGCATGAAATAATAGGTATTGTAGCACAAGTGATAGAACAAAATATAGGTTACAACAAAGAATGTACAATGCTTACCTAGGAGAGTTATCAACTAATGTTTGAAACTTAACCTTGGAGACTATTTGGCCACTATCTGAATCAAAGCCCAACATCAATTGCCCCTAATTACACCTAGGTGAGTGTCCACTGTGAACTTGAGTTTAGTAAAAAAAAAAAAGTACGAATTATGAAAGACAAGCGGTGAGTGTTGTGAGAACCTTTTTAGAGTCACACCACTCTTTCCAATTATAAGTAATGGTCAAAAAGTTTTTGTAGATTGAATAAATTGAAATAAAACACCAAATGAATTTTTAAAAATTTTTTACAAAAGAAAAACAACCAACTACAGTATAAGATTCACAACAATTGCACATCATCCCTCATTGATCATGCTATATGAGAGTACAAGATTCGGCTAGAACATCAGTCTAACTTGAGGATAACCTTTACAAGAGGAATAGATTCAACTGATTACTCCATCTAAAAACTGCCCCAATATCGATAATATTCACATGGACTGTCTTTCCTTTACTTATTTTCCCAAGATATTGATAACTCCTCTGGCTTCCTTCTAGTATTGTCCCATGTTTGGCGTTTGCTGGAGACAACATTGGATGTCATTCCAACTTACCTACGCAATAAGGGTCATGTGTAAAGGACCTTGTGAGTAGAACCAAAACTTATACTTAAAATAAAAAATATATATATAAAAAAAAAAAAAAAAAAACCCTAGTACAAACTTATTTTGGGACAAAACTTGGCTATGGGTTTCAAAACACTCAAAAATAGATTAAGCGGCTTAAAACCTGCCTTCCTTTTTTTTTCTATTTGACTTTGGCGATTTAGACTAAACTTGCTATTTGAATCACAATTTGTCTACATACCCTATACAGGGATCAAGTCTTTGCATGGTTCATTTTTTGTTTGTCTGGAAATAAGAAGACAAATCATATCCAAGAGGGCTTTATTTTTTAATGTAATGGGGCTAAGGTTTAGGGTAAAACAAGAATGGATATGGTAGGCTCAAAAATGAATATTTGAGGTGATTTGAATGGTCAAGGATCACTTTTGCTTCCACTCCCTTAGGACATGTAGTTTCCTTACATTCTCTTTTCAACTTTTGGGTTATCCTCTATTTTTTATCATTTGTTTCATAGTCCTTTTTCATTTTTCATCAATTCTTATCTTCTTTTCTTCCTTTCTTTTTCTTTCTTAAAAAATAAAAAAATAAAACTGGTTATTGACCTTATAGGTCATATCCTATTTTGATTATGACAAATATCTTTGTTTCTTACCTGTTCCCTAAGTTTGTAAACAAAACCATACTTTGCAAGCAAAGGTAAGGATACAATGGAAGCCATAGAAATCTTAATGCTCACACCACAAAATGGCTTTTGAAGAAGCAAAAAGAAATGAAGACCAAATCTTTCATTCTTTTAATTGCAATTTAAATTTGTTGGTCTATAAAAATGGTTTGTAATAATCGGCATATCATGCATAATAGGTATTTATGCTCAAGAAGCCTTAAAATGACCATAGGAACCATCACCCCTCTAACTTAAATGTCATATGCTTATTCACATTGGGTTGATGAAGTAAAGAGGCCAAAATGGACTTAAATGCACACTTTTGAGTAGTCTCGGTCAACCGAACCCTTAGCATTATAAATGCCTTGGTCGACCGAATTGGTTAGAAATCAACATGTTGACTTGGCCACAGCCGACCGAACATAATTTGAACTTATCGTCCATTGTCGACCGAAGCTTAGATGTGACGTTTCTCACCTTTCTCAATCGACCGAATTAGTAGTTAAAATTGAACTCGGCCGATTAAGTTCAAGACTCGACAAACTGAACCATTCACCGGGCAACCAAAACCACATAACTTTGGAAAATCGCCTAGGCCCAGCTGACCAAGTATGTCCATGGCTGACCTAACCTAAAAAGTAACTGTGAATTTATGTGAGTGTTCGGGCGACCGACCCTAGGCGTCAGGCAACCGAAACTCTCGGGTTAAAATTTTTTAATGCCGATAAATGAGGTTATTTTTAATTAAACATCATTAATATTTTTCCAAAAGGTCCTCTGTGTCCCCAAAGGTCAAATTTTATGGATGTTTATATATACTCCCTCATTTGTCTTAATTAACAAGAGATTAGTAAATATCATTAGCAAAAAATCCTCTGAATTTTTCATACTCATTTTTCTCATATACTTCCATTCTTCAAAACATATTACTCATTCTCCTTACACTTTGATTTGCAAAACTATTTCTTAAGGAGAATCATTTGTTATATCCCTTGGTTGCAAACTGATTGCAACTTGTAAGGGAGTTTGATTTCATATTAGTGTGCTCACTTCATACATTTTATTGAAGCTTACAACTCTCTCATATTGCATTATTTGAAATTGTTTTTAGAGAGTGAGCAAAATTTTTTCCCATTCTATTTTATTAATAAATACTATTCGGGAAGAACTCATATTTAGCTTCTGAGTCTTGGCATTGGATTCAAGGGCTTGCTTGCGTTATTTGATAAAATATTTTTCTTGCAAGCTTGAAACCCTATTTTAGTTGTGCTTAATATTTTAAATATGTTTGTTGAGATATTTTCATAGAATTTTAAAGTCCTTTGATCATTTACTTGTTGAATATATTATTTTTAATCAAAGGTATCACTCTCACGTATATACAATATATACACATTGGTTGAGAGTTGACATATAGATTAACCTTATCTCACTTGAGCATAAATTACTATTACCTATGAGTGCATTGATTGTGCGTATTGGTACATACTTGCTTATTGGAGAAACATTGATATTGTACACAAAAATCATTTGATTATTTGTTGTATTCGATGCGTGGCCTAAGGGGGTGTTTATCTAGCCCATAAGGATCGGTTGTAAAGGTTCGGGTCAGCCCTATTAATCTGACCTAGGGTTTATCTCGCCCAGTAAGGAGAGGTTTTGTAAATGGTGTTACTCCACCCGCAAGTGAGCAAAGGCTTAGTGGAAATCCTCCTACTTGTTAGCTCAAAGCGGGGACATAGGCATTGTTGTCGAACCCCGATAACATATGTAGTGTTATCTCGTATTCTGCTTGATTTACTTTCTAGTATTTACTTCTTGATATATATCTACTGAATTTGTCTTTGAATACATGTTTGTAATTGATTGAAAATATCTGAAGTAAATATTTGTGTACATTAATTACTGATTTATTTATCTGTTTTAAAAACAAGTTTTAGACAGACCCTAGGTGGTGAACATACTCATTGTAGGTCATTTGATATAGAAATTTTTAATTATCCAATTCACTCCCCCTCTTAGGATTACACAAAAGTCAACACTGCCCTAGTGTAAAGGGGTTTTTTTTGCAAAAGGTGATTTGAGCTATTGGGGAAGATCAGTCTGTTATCCTTAGAGTAACTTTTATCTGTTGAATGACGACCCTTCCGCTCGACACCATCCCTGAGATTCTGCTCCTTTTCTTGTCCTCCCTTTCACTAGGAAGACTACTTGAATTTCACTTTGCACTATTTATCCAAAACACAATACTTGCAAAAATCAACTCTGCACCCCTTTAACCCTTTCGGAAATTTTCTCTTATGGAGTTCGATCATACCCTGCTCATTTATATATCCCAAGTGCATATTCTAGAGCTTAGTGTCAAAGCTGTTAGTATCCGATGAAGTGACTACTGCACAACCCACAACTGTATTTCCTATTAGTCGATAAAAAATTTTATTAACTCATTTACCCTTCATAACAACCATAGAACCCTTTGAAACCTTTAGGATTCCACCTTCAAGAGTTACTAAAAGTCTATGCAAAGTATTTTCTAAGTAACCTAGAAAGTAGGTTCTTCTTCAATTCTAGAACATCTCTAACATTTTACAATGTCCTAACAATGTCTTCAAACATTATAACTTCCACAGTACCAACTAAAATTATAGGGAAAACGATGATCATCCCTAAGAACTATTGACCCACTATCACATTCCTCATAATTGTTAAACCACTCCTTACATGGATGACAATGAAAGGAACAACCGGAATCTATAGTCTAAGAATCTTGAAAAGAATTGTTACTTGAAGTAATCAGCAAGAGCTTCTCATCGTTTATACTATTTGCCATCACATTTACAAAACTTAAAGGTCAATTTATAGTGCCCATTTTGTTTGCACTTGAAGCACCAAACGTTCTTGGCCCTTAATATAAACTTCGATCTTCCCCTTTTCTTATACATCTCCTTGGATTTCCCTCTCTTATGCTCGACCTTAGCAACCAAGCCCTCTGGTCCATGGTCCTTTTTATCGAGTCTTCTTCTAGCCTTATTTGACCTAAGAATCCCAGAAACCTCTTTATAGCTTAGCGTGTATTTCCTGTAGAGTAGTGTTATAACCAAGTGTACAAAGGAAGAAGGAAAAGAAGATAACAACATCATCATTTTATCTTCATCTTCAATCCTCACATCCACTTTGAGCAAATGGCTGAAAATCTGATTGAACTAATTCATATGTTGATTTAGATCCCCACCCTCAGGCATATGAAAAAACAACAGTAAAACCAACAAGTTAGAGAGAGAAGCTCTCACCTCTCTCTAGGGAGAGACGCTTGTCCGTGGTGAGTGTGCTGTTGTTCTTGGGTGATTCTTGTGTTTCCTTGGTGGATTGGAGGTTGGATCTGTAGTGAATGGAAGTGATTTTGTGTTTATCAACTACCAAGTGATTCTTTATGGCTTTCCTTCCTTTGGAATGCGAAGAAGGTGGCCCGTGAATGTTTCCCGCCCAAAGAAATTTGAAAATGGCTGGCTCGGTTTCTTTAAAGGAGAAGGATGTTGCGATAGATCCCTCGTCCCCTGGCAAGGTGCAGATTGATATGAAGCATAAGGTTGAAGATGCTTTATATCTCATCCAATTGAAAGGGGGTGACAAGGAAACTTGGACTCGAAGAGACGATGAGGAAATTTTGGAAGAATATGACAGACTGATGAAAGAAATGAAACTGAAATTGGTACAAACAAATGCTAATTTCTCCCCGGATAGTGTCATGGATCTTGTTCAAAAACACTTAGGGTTTTCTGCATGTAGATCTTTGGGCCAGGATGGAGTTGGGACCAGTGCGAATACTGAAGCCCCGATGGTTTTAAATGAGATAATCATGGAAGTCTTGGGTTTGGTAGATGAGACTGCTGGAGGAAAATCCAATGATCCCTCATCCTCTTCCTATGCCATGAAGAGGCTGTGGGATGATGAAGAGGAGGTGCCGAGCCTTGAGAAATTGCATCCTGAGCAGATTCAATCTGCAGATCTTGAGTTGGAAGGAAGGAAGGAAAGATTGATTTCACGAAATAACAAGAAAGTCTCCTGGTCTGAACTCTTTGCGAATAACAGAACTCCGGAATCCTGTACACCCATACTAGCGTTCCCTTCTGACGGTCTGGGGGCAAAGTTGATGGCTTCTGATCTCTTGAGACCTGAAGACTCATATTTGAAATGCCTTGTTGGATATTTTGTGGGTAAATACCCAGGGAATGCGGCTGTTGAGGCCATCGTAAGATCTTGGAAGGCCAAGGTCACCTTCATCAGGCATGTTGATAATTGGATTGTATTCAAGTTCCAAAATGAAGAAGAGATGGACAGTATTCTGCAAAAAGCTCATTTCATCATTCGGGGCAGAACCTTGTTCATTAAAAGGATGCCGACAAATTTTCAATTTGGACCTAAACACAGGACTATCCTGCCTGTGTGGGTTCAGTTGCGAAATCTCCCTGTTGAAATGTGGAACCCTCGTGCTCTAGGCAGAATTTGTTCTAAATTGGGTAAACCCATGTGTGTAGATAAACTTACTATGTTGCAGGCTAGAGTGTCATTTGCAAGAGTGCTGGTAGAAGTGGATGTGGCCAAGGAGATCAAGAACTCTATAAAAGTATTTCTGCCTGATGATGAGGAACTCAATCAAACTGTCATTTATGAGAACCTCCCCATATATTGTACCTTCTGTAAGTATGTCGGGCATACAAAAAAGATGTGTGAAATTAAAAAAGCTAGGAATGGATCGGGTAAACAGGTAACTTATGAGGTCAAAGAAGGAGATTCAACTAAGCTGGCCCACTCTGGTGTTAATGGGGTGGTTCCTGGCTCTGATTTGCTGGGGTCCTTAGCTGTGTCTGCTCAGGCAACTGCAACTACCCCCTCTGAGATCACCAAGGCAGTTGAAAAAGGTAAATCAGTGCTGAAGATGCCTGGGTCATCCAAAAATGGTGGCTTGTCTCCGGGTGTTGATCCTTTAGTTTCCTGTCACAGTTTGGGGGATCCACAGATGTGTGATCTAATTATGGCAAGGCAATCCAATGTTGATCCTCAAGTGAGTTTGACTAATGTATTATTTCCTGAGCTCCTTATTGGTGAATGCTCCAGTGCTCCTCATAATCACTGTCTGGAATTGGGGTTAATTCTCAATGAAGCCACCCCTTGCTCCCATGGGGGCAACTCCGATGTACATCTTTGTGTTGAGCTGGAGAAAAATAATGTGTCTGTGAGTATTAAGAACAACCCCCGTGTACTGGAGATCTCTATGCAGCAGAGTGATATGAATGTTGTGCTACCAGAATGTCCTGAGGTTGTACGTACTTTGCAAGCTACTGGAGTTACCAAGAGAAACATTCCTCCAAGGAAATCTAAACAACTCCCAAAGGACTCCAATGATGGTTTTTCTATGGTGAAGAGCAGAAAAGCAACAAAGAGAGGGGGTGCTACATTTCAATCTAACAGGAGAGGGGATCCCCCCTATTCTGGCCAATGAAGATTGCCTCATGGAATATCAGGGGTTTAAATCGACCCCTGAAACAAAATGGGGTCGTGGATCTCATTAGAAGAAATCAGCTAGATATGCTTGGAATCTTGGAAACAAAATTGTCTTTAGATAAATTAAACTCATTAATGTAGAGGAAGTTTAGTTCTTGGGAACAATTCAACAATTTTGAACTACATGATGCTGGGAGGATTCTCATCCTCTGGGATTCTCAGAAAGTTTTAACTCAGGTTCATCACTCTAGTGCTCAGGCTGTTCACTGCACTGTAAAATGCCTGGTTGCTTCAAATGTTTTCTTATGCAGCTTTATATATGGTTTCAATTCCCTAGTTGCTAGAAGAACCTTGTGGCTGGACCTGGTACTGTGGTACAGACTAGTTTGTCCTCTTCCCTGCCTTGGATGTTGCTTGGTGATTTCAACTCTGTATTAAATCCTGAGGAAAGAAGGAATGGGGCTCCAGTTTCTGTCTATGAAACAAAGGATATGAATGATTGCTTCAATGAAGCAAGCCTCTCTCACATGAATTCTTCGTGTTGCTTACTTACTTGGTCTAATGGGAATGTCTGGAGTAAATTAGACAGAGTGGTGGTTAATTAAAGGTGGCTTGATGCTGAATGGATCTCCAATGCAATCTTCCTATTTCCAGATATATTGTCTGATCTTTAAATGTGTATAGCTAACCTTTTCACTGTCCAGGATCTGGCAGAGCTCCATTTAAATACTTCAATATGTGGTTAACTCATCCTAAGTTCAAGAAAATAGTAAATGAAGTCTAGAAATTTGAATATGTGGGCAAGCTCCAATTTTTTTTCTGCACGAAGCTCCAGGCTCTGAAATACCCACTGAGACTTCTGAATTCCTCCAACTTTTCGCATATATCTTCCAGAGCTGAGACTGCTAGCTCTGAAGTTAAAGAACTCCAACAACTCTTACATAACAACCCCTCTTGTCAGAACCTGCAGGAGGACCTGAAATCGAAGAAATTAAAACCCTTGAGGCTAGAGGAAGCTAACATACTCTTCCTTGCTCAGCTGTCCAAAAATAAATATCTGAAATTTTGTGACAGGGGTACCTCTTTCTTTCATAGCCTGTTGCGTAGGAACAGATCAAGTAACCACATAGCTTCCATCACTCTACAGAATGGCGAATTATCTGAGTCATATGATCAGGTGGCTCAAGAGTTTGTCAGCTATTACAAATAGCTACTGGGAATTACTGGATGTAACTCTATGGTGAATGCTCAGATATTGGTTAGAGGCCCTGTACTAAATGAAAAGAAAAGGAGTACTATGATGACGCCCATTTCAGATGAGGAAATCAAATCTGCACTATTCAGGATTGGAGATAACAAGGCCCCTGGACTTGATGGGTTTTCAGCTGGGTTTTTCAAAAGTGCACGGAACATAATTGGCAATGACTTCACCCTTACTGTGAAGGAATTTTTCAAGAATGGGAGATTACTAAAGTAGATTAATCATACGGCTATTGCTCTAATACCTAAATCCAACCATGCCACTTCATCTAATGATTTCAGACCGATTGCCTGCTGTAATGTGATCTACAAAGTCATATCCAAGATTATTGCTGAAAGAATCAAACCAGTCCTGGGAGATTTAATTAATCCTGCACAAGCTGCGTTTATTAAGCAAAGGAGTATGGTTGAAAATATATATATGGTACAAGAACTAGTTAGAGGCTATGCAAGAAGGAGAATATCCCCTAGATGTTTGTTGAAAATTGATCTCAAAAAGGCTTATGATTCAGTTGCTTGGCCTTTCCTCAAGGAGATGCTTATTCACTTAAGATTCCCAGCTGAGATGATTTCATGGATTATGGAATATGTCACTACTACCTCTTATTCCATTTCCCTTAATGGTAGATTTTTTGGCTTCTTTAAAGGTAGTAAAGGTCTGAGACAGGGTGACCCCCTCTCCCCCTTGCTCTTTGTGATGTGTGTTGAATATCTTTCAAGACTGCTGAAATCTGTGGAGAGTAAGTCTGATTTTAAATTCCATCCCAAGTGTGAAGCTCTTAGGCTTTCTCATTTGGTGTTTGCAGATGACTTAATGATGTTCTCAAGGGGTGACTTACCTTCTGTAAGGTACTTAATGAACTGCTTAAACGAATTTTTGAATTGCTCTGGCCTGCCAGTAAATCTGCTGAAATCAGAGTTGTATCATGCTGGTATTAAGCAAGAAGAGCTGGGAAATATATCTAATTTATCTGGTATGAAGCTGGGTGCCTTTCCCTTCAGGTATTTGGGTATCCCCCTTCTTTCTTCCAGATTGAATGTTGCTCATTACTCTCCACTTATTAACAGAATTGCTGTAATGTTCAAGGGGTGGCCGTCCCATACCCTCTCCTATGCTAGGAAGTTGGAAATCATTAACTCCATAATCCAAGGGGTGGAATGCTTCTGGATGGTCATCTTCCCTATTGACCCTATGGTCATACCCTGTTTTGATTATGACAAATACTCAGGTATTTAATGACTGCCGAGTTGATGTGCAGGTTTATCTTGGTAGTATCCTATGATGGCACTCGGAGACCCGGAGGAAAATGAAGACGAAGACCATAGATATAATTTATTTTTTGTATTTTATATTTGGGTTTGTAATAATTAAGTAGGAAAGGTTTGTAATCGTAAATAGGGTTTTGATTGTAATAATTACATGCATCGCTTGCATGGCTTAATACGTAAGCTCAAAAGGAAAATGACCTTAGACAGACCTCAGGGAACACCCTTCGGTCGACTGACACCGGAATTTTTCAGTGTCTTCAAATTGGACCTCAAGTGACCCTAGGACACACACATTTACACATTTGTTTGTTAGGCACTTGAATAGGGCTTGTATGTTTCGAAACAGGACCGAAATGCACACATGGTGCACTTTCGGTCTACCAGCCAAGTTAGTTTATTTTGGCCTGGTCGACCGAAACCTCCCTGGGTCAAAGTTTCACTATCTGGTCAATCGAACCAGGTAGTTCAAAAAGCTCTGGTCAACCGAAACCTCCCTAGGTCAAAAGTTTGAGCACCTGGTCGACCGAACCAGGTTGTTTAAAGAGACCTGGTCGACCGAAACACTCCTTGGTCAACATTTGACCATCTGGTCAACCGAGAGCTTTTGTTCTGCAACTACCTGGTTGACCGGAGGGTCCTCGGAAGAATTCCCAGTGATCTGGTTGACCGAACTAGGTAGTTCAAAATGGCATGGTTGACTGAACCTCAGAAAATTGAGAAATCTTCTTCTCCTGGTCGACCGAGACTTTAGTTCAAAAGTCCCCTAGTCGACCGAACCATATGAGACTTGGTCGACCGAACTTGTTCTGGTCGACCGGACCTCTCGGGTTGCCCTGATTTTTTTATCGTAGTTAATATTTTTTAAACAGGGTTAAAATGCTTTAAATATCATTAAACTTTTCTAATAATACCCAATAGGTCCCCAACGGTCATATTTTCTCCCATGTCTATATATATGAGTTCATTTGAGAAAATTAACAATGGATTAGCAATCTTTGATTAGGAGAAATTCTCTAAAAATCCCAAAGTTAATAATACTCATCCTCCAACACTTATTCTTACCAGATTTTCCACTCAAATATTTTTGTATGTGTGATTTAAGTGTTGTTGCTTTCTAGGGTTGCTCTCTCATGTGTAGTAATTGTTTTTGACGATTTTAATTGAGAGCTAACCCAAGTATTCTTAGGGGACTTTGTTAATAAGTCTCTCCTACGAAGACTTATATTGAACTTCCAAGTATTGCACATTCATTGCAATACCTAGTGAAGTTTGTGTTTGGTGTGGATTGCAAAAACCATTTCAAAATACTTTCAAATATCAAGTGTGCTTTGTCTTGATAAATTTTTAAAAAGATATTTGTTTTTTTGAGAAAAATCTTTGTTGCAATATTCATTGATTTATATCTATAGTTGAATACAAAGATTAAACTCCTTTTGCAAACCAAACTTATACATTGCTAGAGCTTCATATACATATATGTATTGAGAAAACTTGTTGATTGAAATATATGAAGTATAGCTAATATCTTTGCTTGAGCTTTTAGATTGAATATCTAGTGATACAAAGATTATATAGGTTTGCACTCTCACACACGAATTACATCGATAGTAAATCTATTTGAGAGTAGACATCTTAAGACCACATTAAGCTTACTTATTATATCATTTGTGGTGTATGTGATTGCGCGTAACTGGGTACATATCTGTTTTACTTGAAAGCATTTTCATTGTACCATTTCATTGTATTTCAAATACTATTGTATTTCCAGGCAAGGGCCTGAAGAGGGAGACTAGCCCTGGAATAGTCCCGGATTGGCTTAGACCTAGTTAAGAAAGCTAGGTGCGTTGTCCTATTAAGGCATGTAGGTTGAGGTCAGCCCCGTTAATTTGACCTGGTTAAGGTTGAGGTCACCCCTGTGTTAATTTGACCTAGTTAAGGTTGAGGTCAGCCGTGTGTTAATTTGACCTAGTTGTAAACGGTGCCGCTCCACCCTTAAGTGAGTTATTAGTGGAATCCTCTGGCTTGCGAGCCAGAGGTGGGGACGTAGGCACAGTTGGCCGAACCCCGATAGCATATCGTGTGTTCATTTACATTTCTGCACTTTATATTTACCGCACGTATATATTATTGTGTGAATGATGCGTTTGATTTAATTTCCACATCATTGTTATGTCGCATTCGGAAATTGCACAGACAAGTCCCTAGGTTGTGTATATACTGTTGTTGAATAGATTAACCTAGGAAAAAAAGTTTTAAATTCCAATTCACCCCCCTCTTGGGAATACACCAATTCTAACATTCCCTTTCCCCCTTAATGTTTTGAACCAAATTGTTAAATTGTGCAGAGTCTTTTTTGTGGGGAGGCAGGAGGAAACCTTTGGTGGCTTGGAGAGAGATATGTCTCCCTAAAACTGAGGGGGGCCTGGGTGTGTTTGATCTCAATATATGGAATATTGCTTTGCTGTCTAAAGCACTTTGGAATATCCACTCCAAGAAGGACTCGGTTTGGACAAAGTGGATCCATCATATGTATTTAACTGATTCAAGCATCTGGAGCATCTCTGCAGCGAAGAATGACTCCCCTTTATTCAAGAAACTGTTAACTATTAGAGATCAGCTGGTGGTGAACTGTGGTGGTATTGATGCTGCTGTTGATATGCTGAGTAAGTGGGAGAACAGAGCCAAACTTAGCTATGAATTCTGGAGAGCTAAAGGGCATAAAGTGCCCTGGACTAGGGAGGTTTGGTACTGGGGCGTTCTCCCTAAACACTCAATTTGCCTTTGGCTGGGTTTGAAAGTAAAGCTCCTTACCTGTGACAAGCTGACAAATGAAGGAATTGATCGGTTATGCACCTTCTGCAACATTGATCCTGAATCCTTGGATCACTTATTTTTCAAATGCAAATTCACTACTGAAGTCTGGAATGGTATTAGAAGCTAGCTGGGTATTACTAGAGCCATGACAACCATTAGAGCTGCTGCAAAATGGCTTCATAAGGAGGCCAAAGGGAATGGTCTTATTGCTGCAGGGTAGAAGATTGGATTTGTTGCATGTGTGTATTTTATTTGGCATTTCCGCAATAGAGGCAAGTTTGAGAACCACTCCATTTCCACTATGGAGCTGATCCATGTTATACAAAGACATGTATATAGTGCTACGTATGAAAATTTTGATCTATATACTATCAAGATGTAATATTTTGCTTGTCCCTTTTGGAAGATTGGGATCTATGAATTTTTGTTGATTTGGCCATAATGGCCCCTGGGTATGCCCAGGTTCGATGTAATTTGCGATTTGATCCCCCGTCTTTGTTTGGTTGGGTCTCTATGGCCTGGGGATGCCCAGTGTACGTGTAAATACTTACTTTGATCAATATACTTTTACCCTTTGATCAAAAAAAAAATACAACAATGAATTCTTCAAAAGCAACTTGTTAGTATTGCCCTTTGAGATATACAAGCTCTATAGTTTCATCCATAAATCCTTGACAATTTTCTCCTCCATCACATCGAATACGATAGAATCTAGAAAACAAGATTGGATAGTACTGAAGCCAATTTATTCTAGTTCCATCTAATAATCTTTATCTCTCTTCTCCAGTTTCTCTCCTATTAGAGCCATATTAAACCTTCTATTGAACCAACATATCAGTTTACCACATTTACCATAGGCTAAAATTCCCTTTACCATCAAAATTTTCAAATCTAATCTTCACCTGCTCATCCTTGCTATGATCCAAATGCAAATCCTAAAAAATCTAGTGCAAACCTGGTACTTTGATACCAATTGTTGTGAAATTATGCCTAAGGTTATGTGCACACATACACATAGAAAATACTAAAACTAGAGAAGATTGACATAGAGAAAAAAAGTACGAATTTATGTGGTTTGGCAATGTGCCTATGTCCAAGGAGTCCCTACAAAATTTCCACTATAAAACAAAAATTGCCGTAGGATTTTAACCTCTGACAACAATATGTACGTATATATAGCCCAACGCATATGAAAATCCAAAAATACCCTCATATGATACTAAAACTACATTAAGCCTAGCTCAAACATATTGTACCCTATCATGGGGGGCTTCAACCTCCCACACCCAAACTTCACTTAGTTTAAGTAGACAAAGAGGTCTCACGCATGGAGGTCTCAGGACCCCTTATATTTGTAACAACCTTTAAGTGGATAATCCTCTGAATATGAGCCACAAATCAATATTGACATAAGAAATAATAGCACTCAATACTTCATATCCTCGGAAGGAGTGCAAGAGTCTTATCCATGAGACATTGAGGTAGAAAAAAAAAAGGTAGAAAAGAGGCTTCAATCTCATCAAAGGAGCAAAAGGGTAAATGAAGAGGGGGCATTGCGCTCGCTCTTCTTAGCATCAAATGGCATTATGAATCTTACTAGAGGGCATGCACTATAGCCTAAAAATGATGAAGCTTCATCGTAGATCACATTAACAAGCCCCATGAATATTACTAGCTGGCATCACAACACAAATAGGGGCATTGTGGATCACCTCAACATATGTCATGGTGTTTGTTGTGATGCTATGATGGGTGATCAAACTGAGTATAACTTTTTTATGTTGTTACTTCCTTGTTTGGGCCATTTTTCTGGCCTTAGGGAGATGTAACTAGGTTGAACCATTAAATGTCATATTTTGGGCTCTTGAACACTTGGTACTCCTTAAAAATTACTAATGTCATTTTTGTAATGATGGAGGTAGATGAATTTGCAGCAGGTTCTAAAAAAAATGAATTTGCAAAATATCCAAAGAGGGTGTCCATAGTTCTCTTCTTTTCTGTTGTTTCAAAAATCAAATGAAAAAATAATGAATAATGATTTAATCGTTTAAAAGTCTAAAGCAAACATTAGTCATGAACTTCAAATTGTTGAACCTCGTCTTTATTTTAATACTCTCATATAATTTCAAAGATTAAAAAGAAAAAAGTATCTAGTTTTTATCTTTGTAGTACAACACCCTCATATAGATTGGTAGCACAAATGGAAATATCTCAGTGTCATTTGGTCACCCTGATCATCATTATATTTAATATTAAAAAAAGGACCACCTTTTACTTGTTCCATTAAAATTTAAATGATCATGACTTGAAACTACACAATGGTAGGGGTGGAAAAATGGATTCACGGGCCGGGTTCAGGCGGATCGTAAACGAGTCGAGGTTAAATGAGTTCGGATTCGGGTTGACTAGTTTATTAACAGGTCACTACTATGTAAACTCTAACCTGACCATTTAATAAATAGTTTGTAAACAAGTCACTCGTTTAAAAATATATAAATTATTTATTTTAAAAAAAATTTAAACATTTTATAACATATTTTTTAAAAAACAAGCGCCATACTCCACAAAACAGAAGCTTCCCATCCCCCACGCAGGCAGAGTGGCAGCATGACTCCACAAAACAGAAGCCGGTCACGGTGCTTCATTTCTACCCCGGCATATTCCGGAGGACGTCGTGACCTTCATTCTGCTACGGCTGCCGCTGAAATTCGCGGTGCAATACAAGTGCGTCTGCAAATCATGGTTTGCCATTCTTTATGCGCCTGGGCAGAATTGGCAAGGGCGCACAGGCACGATAGTGGAGTGGAGATGTGGCCTTAATAGCTAAAAATGTGTTTTATTCTCTAATTTGTAGGAGTTAGTTAGCATGATGTTAGTGGTGCCTATAAGTTGTTTGGCATGATGCTAGTGGTGCATAGGATTTATTTAGCATAATGTTAGTGGTGTCTATTTTTATGTTTATAACCATTTGTTTTTAGCCTATATAATAATCATTTCCTTATCAATGAAGTAATAGAGTTTTCAATCCAACTTTATTTTTCCTTATTTTTAAATTTATCGTTTTCTTCTTTCATTTTACATCAGACCTGTGGTTAGCAGGAGGCAGCCGTAGGATAGCAATTAGGGTTTTATCATTTATGTGTAAGACAGTAGGATTATTGGGTTGATGAGTTTATATAGCAAACAAATAAATGGGTCGGTTTTGGGTTGAGCTGTTGATAAATGGGTTGACTTGTATAAAGCTCAAACTCTTTTTAAACAGGTGGGTCACAAATTATCCGTCAGGTTTCGATCCGTTTTTCTAGCCCTATAGGGAATCCATTTGATCCCATACAAATTAATTTGAGATCTCCAATACAAAAAACTTTAACCATTGAGGGGGAAAAAAAACTCTAATAATGCTATGTATATGAGGACAATAATTAATCCAATCTAGAGAAGGTTAGACAGATACACGAAAGTTAATTATAAGGACAACATATATCATACAAAAATTCTTTAGTCCTACATATGTAATTTCCTTGAAGTACAAAATTGCACACTATTTCGTAAGTCAATTCTTCCCTCTTTCCCCAATTGACACTACCATGCATGCACCACCGCGCTCATCTTCTCAATGGAAAATCCCCACTGCGGAAGACTTGCTTTTAACTGGACTACCCTTAATTGTATTCTTCATCAATGCATCATTCGATATCATAGCATATCATGTCATATCCTTCCAAGCTTTTAAATCGCTTCACATCGACATTGTACGGATCCAAGTATTTAATTTATACAGTCTTCTGGTTAACGGTCAAAAACAGGGGAACCCAAGAAAGGAAATTAAGTCAAATTTGGTGTACTATCAGAGCTGCCAAGCGCATAATCTCTCAGAACTCTGGTAAACCCCCAGCCCGGAGATATAGATCATACCAAAACCCCATCCCATCTTCAATGCCTGATGATGAACTAGCACTGCACCCGCTGTCGGAATAAGCAGCAGGTCCCAGCACAGAGAAGGGAAACTGAAGCTCCGATTCGCCGGCTGACGGAAAAAATTCCGACGACGCGGGTTCTTCCGACCAGAAGCTCTCGTCAATCTCGGGATGATGAAAGATAGAACCCTCCATGGACGCTTCTTCCTTCTTGATCATTCCAGTGTTGTTGCTTAATGTTTCCGACGAGAGGTCGCTGGAGGACGGCTGCGGGGACGCCGCCCGGCAACTTTCGACTCCGGGGCTCGAAGGAATTAGAATATTGATGTCGTTATTCGAGTTTCCATATTGATGATGTGGTTTATTGGTATTAAATTTTGCAGTGTGAGTGGAATTTCTGGTATTCTTGTTGTTGGGGGGATCAGGGGTGGTGTGGTTTTGTTTGAGCCTCTTCTTGAGGTAGGTGTGCCACACGTTCTTGATTTCGTTGTCGGTCCGTCCGGGCAGTCTCGCCGCGATAGCAGACCATCTGAAAAGGAAAAGCATGAATCAAAAGTTAATTTTGATCTCGCTAATATTTTAATCATCAAATTAAACCTATCAGAGCAATTAATTTTAGTCATTTATTTATTTATTTATTATGACACAGGAATTTGTATGAGTCCAAATTACAGTATTAATTATAATTGACATAGGAGAACCTTCCGGCAAGCACTGCCATGTTATTTTTAAAGATCAATATGAGAGAGAGAGAGAGAGAGAGAGAGAGAGAGATCCGCGGAGGGATAGACACACACCTATTCCCCATCATTTCATGTAGCTTGATGATGTTTTCCTCTTCTTCACTAGTGAAGTTTCCCCTCTTAATGTCCGGTCGTAAGTAATTCATCCACCGAAGTCTGCAACTCTTCCCACATCTTAACAGACCTGAACCAAAGAAAAAAACACAAGCTAAATCAATACAGAGAGCGAGAGAGAGAGAGAGAGAGAGAGAGAGAGAGAGAGAGAGAGAGGGAAGAAATTAATTGTGTTGAAAAAGTAGGGTACCGGCTCGTTTGGGAAGCGCACGCCAGTTGCCGTGGCCGTATTTTTGGACAAAAGAGATGAGAATTTGATCTTCTTCAGGGGTCCAAGGCCCCTTCTTCAGACCCATCTTCTCACAGCAAGGAGCTCTCACCATCTCACTACCTCTGCTTGCTGATCGATCGATCGATCGATCAATTCCTTCTGCTTTCACACCAATAATTAATTATACCAGTACTGGCTAACTAGCTAGCAAGCTATTGCGATGGATTTTGCTCTTCTTCTTCTTCTTAACTCAATTAGCTGTGTCTCGCCGGCTATCTCTCCCTTCCTTCTTCTAATCATGTATTCCTCTATTGTCAATGAGATCCCAAACAAGCAAGAGGCTAGCTCAACCTTTTCCGACGCCCACCTGTGCCTATTTATATTACATATATACATCCATACTTGATTGAATTGGCCAACCGCAGTCAAAAGCCCAACGTGCATTTTCTACGAAACACCCTCTCTCTCTCTCTCTCTCTCTCTCTGATATCAATATTTTAAAATGGATTTTTTTTTTATCAGTGACTTGGAAAATTGGGGCTTTAAACACGATCATGAAGTGACTAGTAAACGTGCTTGCCGGGGGCCCATGCATATTTATATAAGGAGGGAAAAAAAAAAAAATCATGAATGACACTGCATATTCATTAACAAATCCTAAGAGCGTCAGCAACTGATGCTATAATAACTCTTCTCCCGAAAAAATAAAATATTATCCCTTCTCTTTCTGCGTTGCTTCTAACAAAATGTACAGAAAACAGTGAGCAACATGCAGTGGAGAAAGGTGTCATAGAAAAATATGCCTAAGGGCCCTTTTCTTTGTCTTTTCTTTCTCCTTTTTTTTTTATTTCTATTATACTTTATTTTTGTTTTCTATGAAAGAAACACTGACCTTGACTACATTGCCACTTGTAAGCTAGCATGAGGATAGGAAAATAAATCCAGGATTTGAATTGTTTATCATCAATCTAATAGGCTTTATTTAAGGAATTAGATGTCTCTGCTTGGAGTTCTTTTCAAAATTAACTTTCTTTTGCATTTTTTTTTTACATTGAAAATATTTTTGGTACATTGATACGAATTTTGACATTTCAACAATTTTACTTTTAAAAAACTATATTTGATGTTTTAAATCCTGAAAAATGTGAAGAGGAACGCATTTAAAAAACGAACTATGGAAAATGCCTAACAACTTATGTATAGTGGAAGAAAATCAAGTCCAAACAAAACAAAATAAAATTCAAAACCCTAACTTAATCTCCAAACGTTCTGTCCAAGGCAAAAAAGTTCAACAACTTTTTTTTAATTTCTTTCTTTTTCTGCATTACTAATTTTTTATGATTATTTGCTGTAAAACCTGTGTTTATGTCTATTTATTTGTATTTTGTGTTGCGTAAAAATTTTTCAATGCCTTATTTATTGTCAAATCAATCATTTAATCAATGAGCCTAATTTTAAAAATAAGATATATTAGCTGTTAAAAGGCAAATAACAAAATAGCATAGTTAGTCAGCCTACCATAAGTCTAGCCATTAATTACTTAGTGCATTTACAAGTGTCAATATTTTAAGAGTTTTTAAAGTTGTATGAGCCTGGCTTTTTCCTTATAAATAGCTCCCACAATCCTTTTAAAGAGTCATGTATCCATGCTCTTAAATAATAATAATAAAAAGTGTCCCAAAGTCATAAGGCTCCCCTACTTTGCAAGAGTAGGGGGAAGGTCATCGCACTATATGTAACCTTAGTATTTCTATTTTTATGCAGATAGACTTTTTCCTTGGACTTGAACCCATAACCAATCGGTCACAAAGGAGCGACCTTATCATTGATTCAAGACCCACCCTCACTTAAACAACAATAAAAAATAAAAAAACAATCTTGAAGTTGTCACATTATAAGTTGAAAAATAATAAGAAGAAGCTTGTATCTTGGCATAATCCTCGTTGATCACTGAAGGATCCTTTATGAACATTTGACACCATGCTCTAAAATGGGATAATCTTGCTCCAAATACTAGCCTCCTCCCATTGAATCATCCTTCCCATCAAAATTTCAATGGTTCTTATTCTTTAGGAAACCCTGACTTGGAGGATTATCTATGGAAACCTCCCTTTGTATTTTCGAAGGTGTTTTCTTTTTTATTTCCACACTAGGCATCATGCTTCGCCTTACATTGAGCTAGCCTTTGGAGAGACCACTACTTTGATGTTGTCCATACCTAAAGCCCCTTCTTAAGCCTTTTTGACTTATTTAAATAGCCATCTACCTTCATGGACTAGGGTCATATTAGGCACGTTTGGGTCATCACCTACATTCCATTCTCTTCCTCTTAGGTTATAGTAATAGGTTCGTCACCACAAGCCACTAGTGCTTGACCATACAGGGCTTCTGACTTTCCTTCATCTGAAACCCGATGTCTTCACTACTTCCTCAGAATTCAATTTCCTTTCATAAAGGTGGTTGGAGTTCTAATTACTAGCTATAGGATGAGTCATTGAAGTTAAGTTTCCCTCCTCATAACTCTCTATAAACTATTAAGGGGTTACCATGGCGGAAAAAGTTAAAAAGTCCTCAAGGAGCATTGATAAATTGTTCTTAATGTTGTCCTAGATTATATTTCTATTAGGATGGGTGAAGGTAATATAGGAGTATATTACGTAATCCTCTAATCCCGTCAAGGGTAGGGTTTTATATGTTTCCTTACCAATTTTATTTGTTTTGCTTGGAGAAGCAAAAAATAGATTTTTTTAATCCATTTTTAATGCCAACTGTGTAATTTCAAAATGGGGATATTGATTTATTGGATTACTAGATTTGTGTTTCTTTCATTACCATTGCATGGAAAACAAAGGGTCATTGCCCCAACAAATATAGCTATGGTTATTTCATAATTTGGGACCTAGCAATAAGCACCAAAAGTGAAATTCCTTCTCTCATTTTCTTTTGAGATACTCTTGTATCTTGTTGCCCTCTTTGAGAGTTCAAAGAGGTCATCCCTTTAAACTTCCTTTTTAGCTCAAGTGCAAAAGTAAAATAATCATCCAAAACACAAATATAAACACAATCACAAGCACACCAAGTTTATAGTTGTTCAATTTATTTGACCTATATCGACTCCCCACGTAACTTCTCAAGAATCTCACTTTATCGAATAACTTACCAAAACTTATGCCTACAACACAAGGACAACCTTGTCCAATCATAACAGGTGTACATTCCAATTTTGGCCACATGGCCAACAACAATTTTGAGTATACCATAACTCAATTTAGCTATTGCAACAATCATGACTAAACCAAGTCAATTATAGAACAAACAACCCCCATGGATAACTTGATCAAATCTCACCACAAGATACCTGAATAAACAAAATTACAATGACAAGTACTTATATCTCAAGCTTCTTTGCTAAATCGAACCAACATAGGAGTTCAATAAGAATTTATTAACTAAAGGAAGCATGTAACATTCAAATCTATTGAGAAGAATGAGAAAAGAAGTCTAGAGCACAAAGATCTTCTCAAATGGTATGTAGTAGCCTTAAATTTGAGATCCTTTCACACATAGGTGACTCAAAATGTTCTTATAATACTCAAAAGACGCTCTTCCTTTTCTTTTAAAATATGTGTCTCACTCTTTGTCTTGTGATGGTGCTATAACTAACTGTAATTCTTATGCATTTTGTTCTTTCTTGTTCTTGTTTATGATAGATAAACAAGTTTACTTTCTAGAACATATAAACAATTTTCTTAATCTCCTAAAAAGTTAAGGATTGTAGGCTATTTAATTATTTAAGGTCAATCAACAATGATTAAAATAATTTAAACAAAGTCTCTATTGGAATTGGTGTAATCCCAAGAGGGGGGTGAATCGGGTATTAAAAAAAGTTCTCCTAAGTTTACCATCCAATAGCAATATAACACAACCTAGGGTCTATCTATACAATTACAAACTCAATCGTTCACAATAATAAATCATAAACATTCAAGTGCTGAAATTTAAATTACGGAAATTAAAAGCAGACACAAGAAATATTATCGGGATTCGGTCAATTGTGCCTACGTCCCCGCCTCAGCTCGCAAGCCTAAGGATTTCACTAATGCTCACTTAACGGGTGGAGCGCCACCGGTTACAACCAAGTCAAATTACCAGGGCTGAACTCAACTTTTACACACTCTCCTTAAGGGGTAGAGAAGGCCATACTGATCCTTACGGGTTAGATCAACACCCCTTCAAGCCACGCCTGGAATACAACAATGAACGTAAAATGTGTGTACAATTCAAATGCTTCTAAAGAAAATATGTACCAATACACACAAGCAATAACTAATGCACTTCCAAATGATAAATCTATAAGTTTAGTGAAGATATGGGAACCTACTCTCAAGATATTGTCAATACGCAATCAAAGTGTGAGAGTGTGCTACAACAATATCTTTGAAACAATGTATATCAATATATCAATCACAAATAAAGTTTCAAATATTTTCAAGAGAAAGATCAAATATCTCAAAATGATTTTCAAAAACTTTAAGCACAAGAGATATTTTATAAACCAAGCTTGTCAAAAAATATTTGCTTCACAACACACGACAAGTTTAAGAATCTTGCAATCAAAATGCAAAGACTCACAAGCTAGCAAGATTTTTCCCATACAATAAATTTATGAACTAAATCTATGGGGAAAATTTTTGGCTTAACTCTCGTTTAGAAAATCAACACAACAATGAGAGTTTAAGCAGTGTAGGATGATTTAGAATACTCTCACTCAAATAGGTTTTGCAAAAGAATGATCAAAGGATGAGTATGTGGGTTGTGTATGAAGAAAGGGCTCTCAAAAAATTTAGAGAAAATTTTCTTAATCAAACTCCCTAATTTGGCTTAGTCTTTGCAAATGAATCCATATATATGGCCACTCATAAAATTTTGACCGTTGGGACACAACGGTAATATTTAAAATTGTTTAAAACATGTTTGACAAACATAATCCTGATTTACCCTTAATTACCCGTGGTAAAATTTTGCCAACCGGAGAGTTTCGGTTAACCAAGCCATAGGTTCGGTCGCCCGAACAGAGACATGAGAAAAAGTGAATATTTCATGTTCGGGTGCTTGAAAACATGTTCGTTTGGCTGAACTAGGCGATTTTCCAACCTGCTAGAGGTTCGGTCGCCTAGGCCTAAGTTCGGTCTGCTGAACTTCAACTTTCGGTCACCCGAGGTCAAAATGACCGTGAAGTTCGGGCGCCCAAATTGTTGAAAAAGTCGAGATTATAAGTTTGGTTGACCAAGAACACTTAGTTCATTCCGATTTTGTCGCCCGAAATCAAGTCAACACTTTGACTTTCCCTAGGTTCGGTCGACCGAAGCATTTTCAACACCAAGGTTCGGTCGCCCAGATCCTTAATATTTTAACTCCTAAGTCCTATTTTTTGAAAATTGATTTCCCCTAATAACATATATGATAATGGGGACTTTCCTAAGTGCTTGTGCAAGGACCTAGGTCTATCTAAGGTTTAGGATTTTTAATTAAGCCTAAAAACCTAGCGCCGGTCGGTCTGTCTACGACATTACTGAGCTTACAGTCCTACCTTGCATGCAGATGCATTAATTATTACAGACCTTGCATTATTATCATAGACCCAAAAGATAAATATAAAAATACAACTTTAAACAAAAATCATTCTTCATGTGCTGCTCCTTTGCAGTTCCATGGAATACACCGATGTATGCTCGTTTGGGTGCTCTTTATGGCTTCCAAATTGCATCATCATCTGTGCTAACTGAAACATAAACCTGCTCAAATACTCAAAACACACGGATGAGATATTGTGGTTTGTCATAATCAAAACAGGCATCTGACCAAATAGTCAACAGTCTCTCTTTTATCATATCAGCTTGTGAATGAAAGATGAAGCACAAGGTGAGTGAATGTGTGCAAGAGAGAAGAGTGTGTAGCTAATTCAAATTAAATACTAATTAAAATCAACAAGATTTAGATCATACCTTGTTAAGAGAATATTTAGCATTTCCAAATTCTCATAAGTCAAGAATGAGTGTTTAAATCACTTGCCAAGGAGAATATAAGACAATCCCATTTCAAAATTGCATTCAAGATATTAAGGAATTAAATTTAAATTTCAGCCGATCAAATGATTAATAGAATATATTTTCCAAGTAGATCATGATAAAGTTCAATTTTTACCAATAATTCAAGGTTTAAAAAGAATAAGAATCTTTTTTATTTTTTTGTGAGTTAAATATAAATTCAATGGGAACCGCACATAAAACGATAAGGAAGAATAATTATTCCACTTGATTGTAAGAAACTCTTGCAATAAGAAATTATATAACCAGGACGTTGAAAAATATTAGCACGTAAGGGAATATCACCATGTCAAGGACACAATGTCATGCATAATACATCTTAAGAGTCATCTCATGATCTGAAACTTCATAATTCTGCAATCGTTCAAGAAGCCAATCTAATTAGGCTAATAATATAAAGATAGAAATTTAGTTTTGACAATTATCAAAACTCTAAGCATATGAAATAGATTGAAATTCAAATAAACAAGTGCACATAGCTCAAATTTCAACATATTTTAACGAGACTCAAATAACGACCTTTGCCTAGACCAATGCAAAAGTTAGTGTAAACCAATCTCTAATTGGTTGAACCAAACCACTTTGATTGAATTTTTGACCTAGCTTGAAGTGGTTTGATTTTGTCTAATTTTGTGAATTTTTAATTGTTGACTTTGTTCCAATTTTGGTAACCAAAAAACAAAAAAAATCCAAAATCATTTTTTTTTTTTTTCACATGAAAAAGTAAATTTCATTTGCCCATAGGTCCTTTAGTCCCTTCTCCTCCAATCCTTCTTCAATTTTGGAGTTAAGGCTTAGCATCCCTCCTCTACAACTTTGGCCCTCAACCTCAAACTTAGAGTCAAGGTTTTGGTTTCTCAATTTCTCTTATGTCACTCCTTGGTGCCTTACTTTTAGGCTTACGCTCAGACACTTAGTCTGTTGGTGGCTTGATCCTTCCTCCTTCACCATCTCCTCTATAACTAAATGCTTGGACCCTCAAACCATCCTATATCATAGCCTTTTGACAACTCTACTCATGCTCATTGCTTAACAAATAATTTGGAAAGCGAGGTTTTTTATATGGGTATTCAATTCTTAGCATTCTCCATAAGATAAAGGATTTAAGGTGAGTGTTCCCATAAGTATGGTATATTTGTAGCTTCATTTTATTTCTTATCTTCTCTTTTTGAAAATCATATCAAAATTTCATAGTTAAAGGCCCTTAGAGTCTAATAGTTGATTTCGTCCACTATTGAACCATGCCCAAGGAGCTAAAAGTGATCTAACCATGCCCCAATTGGCAACATGGCAAAAAGAGTGAGGAATGCACCCTAATCACCTAAGCAACTATCACTTTACCAATGAAATACACCCTAGACACCACAAGAAAAAAGGTTATTGGTGATGATTTTAAACCATCACTAATAATCAAAAAATCATCATTAATGGTATTAGTCACGGTTTTGTCAGTATTAGTGACGGCTCCAGCTTTATCACCATATCTGCGGATACTAATATTTATTAGTGACAAAATATTCAAACCATCACTAATAATGGAGTATTAGTGACGAAAAAAAAAATCGTCACTAATAGACTACGACCGTCACTATAAATCATACATATGGTTGGATCAAATTCATCACTAAAGCGCAAGCATTAGTGACGGATTTAATAACTGTCACTAATATGACACTATTAGTGACTCTCAATAAATCGTCACTAATGTTACACTTTTAGTGATGGTTACTAGAACCGTCACTAATAATGAAATTAGAATAGCTTTCCCAAGGGGGGGAGTGAATTGGATTAATTAAAAATTTTAACTTCTTTTCAACTTCTTACTTGTTTTAATGCAACAACAAGAAAGTAAATCAATCAGATTATGATCACAACCAAATCACACCACAAAGTACTGAAAAATTAAAAACACAATCCAACCAACCAAAGTATGAAAATCGATCAATCATTTAAGAATTTTATGCTTTTTGGTAGCAGCCCTGTAGTTGTTTGCAAACCCTGCTTTGAATGGAATTTTATTGCATTTCTCTTAATCAAGATTTCTGCAAATTAACCAATGTACTCCCTTGTGGGTTTCCGCAAACGATTAATTAAAACATACTTTCTAAAATCAAGAGTCTTCTTTGAATTTTGATATTAAGCCCTACAACCTGCACTTAGCATACACAAGAATATATGGTGCAGAAAATAAAAGGAGTAAGGATGAGAAGAACACCGAGATTTACGAGGTTTGGCTTATCCCCAACCTACATCCTCGCCTTTGGTCAATTCAACCAAAGGATTCCACTAAGTATGCTCCTTTTCGGGCAGAGCAAGCCTTTTACAACATTCCCTCTTTTTCAGGAAGAGAAATCTCTCCAAGTGATCAATCCCCGCTTAGTACAACGATCCAAACTAGCTTTGAACCATCAATAATACAATGATAATGCTACTATAATCTAAGTACAAAGAACTCTCAAAACAAAGTAGAGTTGCACAAGTTAGAGCACAGATTATACTTCAATCAAATAATAATAAAGAAAGTATGAAGCTCAAGTATAAAGATCACCAAAGGTTTGTTGATTGAGAAAATTTAGTATAAGAACTGTAGTTTGATGATTCAGCAGCGATTTTAGAAGTTATCTCCCAAATGGAGTGTGAGCAATAAAGAGCTTTGAGAGAGATTGTAAGCTTTAAATGCAAGAGTGTTAAGTGATTACTTGGTGAGTAAATTCTTAGGATTAAAGGAGTATTTATAGGCATTTTAGGATTAGTTTTCTTGTTCCCCAAGTAACTTGGAGTGTCCACCAAGTTTTTATAACGTTCATAATTGAAAAACCAATTTTTGAAAATATTCTGTTGGAGTTTAAAAAATCAAAACCCGTGGAGTCAGTCGGCTGACCAAGCGACTGGGTAGTATATTTCCACAGGATCAGTCGGCTGGACAGGCAGCTGACACCCTTCTTTCTGCCAAAAATTAAAATCAGGAAATTCTTAATTGGCTGGCGTGACACAGTTCAAAATGAGTTAGTCAACTGGGTACTGTCAGTCGGCTGGGTGTTTTCAGTTCATTGAATCAGTCGGCTGAGCAGTTAACTTTGCTATAAATTTTCTGTTAGTCGACTAACTAAACCCAGAGTATTTCTGGTCAGTCAGCTGACCAGTCCTTTTCTGATTTTTCATTTTTGGTTTTAAAATTAATATTGCTCTCTTATTTTGATCTTTCATAAAACATTTTTCAGTGTATTAAAATAGGTCTTTAAGTCCATGTATTTCCCCCTAAAGAGTTTCATATTTCTAATCATATTTGATATGGAGTACTTACAAACTACTTCACGAAATATGACTCTTAAGTACTAAATCTTCAATTCTCTTGTTGTCCTTCTTGACTTCGAGTCCCTTTAAGCTTTTTCATTTGTCTTTTAATGCTTAGATACTTGGTGAAGCTTTTACTTGATTTGGTTTTGATTTCCAGCTTCCATCCATGACAAATGTGAGTGTTGAGTTATGTATTCCTAAAATAAAGTCACTCAAAAACAAATGTTAAAATATCTTCATTTGTTATTATCAAAACAAGATTGAAAAGCCTAGTTAGGCCAACAATCTCCCCATTTTTTATGATGACAAATGAGAAGCAAAGATGAGGATAAAACAAACTCCCCCTTGCTATATGCATTCTTTAACATGTGACATCAAATATATGTAGCATGTGGAAATGTTCAATATGCTCAAAATCAAAATATCAATATGCTCAGAGCTATAAATATTCTATATTCCATACACATCATTCCATACATCATAAATACACACATCATCATAAATATTCCATACATATCATTCCATACATAGTACTTCCATCTAACACTTCCATCTTTGCTTTTCACAACCTCTCCCCCTTTGGACATCAATCAAAAACAAGGGAAAATAAACAAACAAAGCTACCAAGATAAGTGTTTTATCATACTACATGCCAAAATGCAAGAAAAAAGTTACAAATGTCAAATTTTTAAGAAACATATCAGTTTTCATCATTAGAATGATGTTCTTCTTCAGCTTCATCTTCTTCTTTTCCTGATTCATTAACATTGCCTTCTTCAGAACCATGCTCCACTTATGTGTCTTCCTCATCATCACCATTGCCATTTTTAGAGTCCTCTTCGTCACTTCCATCATCACTAGCAGAAGCAGAATTAATATCCATAAGATTAGTGGGACGAGAGGAACTGGCTAAGTGTTTCTCAATGCGACCCAAATGGTCATCAAGGGAGGAATAATTAGCTTGAAGAGCTCAGAAGTTGGTTTGAAGGGATTGGAGCCATGTTTGCATGTTTTGGCTGAAGTTGGTGAATTGCTGGTAAAATGGATTAAACCATGCAGGAGGACCAGTAACAGGAGGTGGACGGACTTGACCTCCTCTACCCTTAAGAATCCATCCCTCATCATACTTTTCATACCCATTAATTTAAGAGTTGTAGAATTGAAAATGTCATAATGGATACGTTTTACAAATAAATCGAAGGAGGAGGATATTTGAAGTTTTGCAAAAAGCCTATTTAGGATGCCTCCATGAGGAAGGGTAACTCGTTGTGCCTCTACACGTGATAGCATCCATTTGAGCATAAGGCTTGGTAGGTCTAGTTTCTTGCCCTTGAGTAAGTAGCTAAGGACGAAGCAATCGGCATAAGAGATATATGCATGGGATCCAGCTTGAGGGAGTATATTATACTTAATTATTTTTTGCAAAATTTGAGCTTGAAGATTCAAATGCTTATATAGTGGAGGATTATCAAAAGAAACGGGCTCGTGGTCTAATATCAAAGGAAGAAATTCTTCCAGAGTGAAGTCCTGTTCGAGAATCCAAAACGTGCCAAAAGTAAGATATTCAAAATCTCCATTGGTTATTTTAAAAATTTTGGTAAGGGATTCGGGAGTGAGGGAAATAGATTTTCCCATCACTTTGGGCGAAAGCCCGTGTTCTTCTCTAACAAGATTGGCGTAGAAAATTTTGACAACGTTCGGGAAGTGTCCCTTAGCTTGATAGAGTACAAATTTTTTCCATCCTAGGGCTTCGAATAAGGAAATAATATGCGAGAAATCAAATGTGAAAAAGGAAATGTCAAGAACTTTACCTAGGAGTGCTTCTATCATGCTTAGATGATTGCGATAGAAACTTTTGGCGTGTAAGGCCACAAGCCATTGCTCGATGGTTGGATCTTCAATGGTTTGAGAGGAGGTGGAAGGTTTCTTACTTCCAACTGATTTGATCCTCAGCATTTTGAAGTTTCTCAATGGAAAAATGAAGGTGGTAGTGATGGATTTCGGAAATGGAAAATAGGATTTGGTGATTTTTGGAGGAGAATGAGCTAAGGAAAGGAAGAGGATGAAAGCAAGGAAGAGTAGAAAACCCTAGGTTAGTTGGCTGACAACTCGAATGACTCGTGTTTTTATAAATAAAGTTAGGGTTTTTCCCTCAGTCAGTCGGCTGACTGCTCTCTGTTTCAGAAACCGCAGCACAGTAAATCAGCTGGGTCTCGAGTTAGGCGGCTGACTGCAATGCTTCTCTTAATTTCTTTGTTCAAACAGTCAGCAGGGCCTATAATCAGTCAGCTAACTATGCAATGTTTCTTAATTTGACTTTTTACTCAATTTCTCTGTTGTGCAATAGGCAAGCTCTCTTCTAATGTTTATAAATCTATCTTCTGAGAGAGGTTTAGTGAAGATATCGACCCATTGATTATTTGTATTAATAAATTCAAGAATTATGTCTTCTTTTTGAACATGATCTATTATAAAATGATGTCTTCTGTCAATATGCTTGGCTCTTGAGTGTGAAATGGAATTTTTAAATATGTTTATCGCACTTGTGTTGTCACACTTAATTGGTATTGTTCGATAATCTAGGTTGAAGACTTTTAATTGTTATTTCATGTATAGTATTTGCACACAACAACTCCCGGTCGCTACATATTCAGCCTCAGCGGCTGATAAGGCCATTGAGTTTTGTTTCTTTGAGAACCAGGATACTAAGGATCATCCTAAGAAGTGACATGTGCCACTTGTGCTCTTTCTATCAATTTTACATCCGAAATAATCAACGTTTGAATAGCTTATCATTTCAAAATTAGTGTCCTTTGGATACCACAAGCCTAGATCAAGTATGCCTAACAAGTACCTAAGTATTCGTTCAAGTGCTATTTAATGTGATTCCTTAGGTGTTGATTGAAACCTAGCACACATTCAAACACTAAACATGATATCGGATCTACTAGCGGTTAAATATAGTAAACTACCTATCATTACTCAATAATGTTTTGTGTCTACTTGTTTTCCATTTTCATCTTTATCAAGGCTTGTTGAGGTACTCATAGGGGTTCCTATGGGTTTACTTTGTTCCATATCAAACTTTTTAAGCATATATTTAATATATTTTGTTTGATTTATAAATGTTCCATTTTTGGCTTGTTTAATTTGTAACGCTAGGAAATAATTTAACTCCCCCATCATACTCATTTCAAATTCTTTTTGCATACATATGGCCGCAAAGTCTTTACAAAGTTCTTCATTTGTAGCACCGAATATGATATCATCCGCATATATTTGAACAATTAGCATTTCTTTGTTTTTAGCCTTAATGAATAGAGTGCTATCTACCATTGTTGACTTGATTGGTCACACCTAGTTTTGATTATAACAAATACTCTTTGTACTGATGGTTGTATTAAGGTTTGCATACAAGTTTACTGTGTGTGTATTTGGACTGAAAGACATATCATGATGGTGTGCGGTGTTCGTGCCGATGAATGAAGAAATATGTGTTGTCTTTGTAATTATTATTTCATTTCTTCATTTTGCGATGTAAATTTAATTATAGACTGTGCACTCCTATGGCCTGTAATAATTTGCATCATGCATGATAGGTAGGTATGCTCAAATCAACCCTAGTTGGACTTTAGGAACCTACACAGACTTTAGAATAACCTTAGGGACCGAATGACCTTAGGGCACCCTTCGGTCGACCGTCTCCAGGTTTTTGGGCGTACTTGAAAACACCTTAGGCCCCAAAATATATGCACTAATAAGTCCCCATTATCATCTTCATATCAGGGGAATCAAGTTTGGCTAAAATGAACTTAAATAAAAATGTTGAGAGAGTTCGGGCACCTGAACTAATGAACATTTGGCTACTGACTTTCATTCAGCCACCTGAGCATAATTTCAGGTGACTGAACTATTTTTTGACTGTGTCTGTTCAGGCACCCGAACCTCTGGTCGGGCGACCAAACCTAATTGGTTAAAATATTTTTTACTGATTTTTAAATGGGATAAACTGGGTTAATTTTCTTAATGGCTTTTGAAACAAATTTAATTATACCCACTGTGTTCCCAAGGGTCAAAAAATCCTCCTTATCTATAAATACCTATTCATTTGTCTTAATTAGTAAGGGATTAGCAAATTTTATTAGGGAAAAATTTTCTTAACATCCAAAACCCTATATTAGCCAAATACTACTTCCAAACACTCACATACTCCTCACTCTTGATCTCTTTAAGCATTGTGAGTATCTCTAAGGCTAGTGTGCTTAATCTTACTAGCTAGAACTCTCACTTGTGTTATTGCTTGACTAATTTTATTTGAGAGTTTAGCATTAAAGTTCTTCCACCAATTTCATTTGATAAATCTTGTGTGGGAAGACTTTGATGGTTGTGCTTCTTGCATTGTCATTGCAAGATACCTAAACCTATATTTTTTGTGTGCAAAAATCCTTTTCAAAAAGCTAGTTTTTCAAACTACTCCATTGTACTTTGTATATTGAAATATCTTATTGAGTTCGTTTGATTCAACTTGCTTAGCATATTTGAAACCCTGATCTGATTTTGTGTTATTCATATATTGTGTTTCAAATCTTGCTTGGATATACACTCTAGATCTGAACTGAAAATCTATATTTGATTGAGTATTTAGCACACATTAGAGCACTAAGCATATTTACATATCATTCGTTCTTGTAATATTGATTGAGCTGTATTGGTGCACATATCTGCTTGTCTAGAAGCGAATTTTCGAGTACACATTTTATACAATTGGTTGTATTCCAGGCGCGGGCCTAAAGAGGGAGACTAGCCCTACGGAATAGCCCCAGACTGGCTTAGACCTAGTTAGGAAAGCTAGGTGCGTCATCATGTTAAGGCGTGTTGGTTAAGGTCAGCCCCTTGAATTGACCTGGTTGTATATGTGTCGCTCCACCCGTTTAAGTGAGCATTAAAGTGGTAATCCTTGTGCTAGTGTGGCCAAGGCAGGGACGTAGGCAATTTGGCTGAACCTCGATAACATATTGTGTGTACTATTTACTTTTTCCGCACTTTACTTTTATTGCACGTGTATATTTATTTTTAAATTGCATAGATTGACCCTAGGCTTGTGTGATACTACTGTTAAACCAATTGACCTATGCAATAATTTTTAAATTCTCAGTTCACCCCCCCCCCCCCTCTTGGGGATGCACCAAAACTAACAACCATTCCTCTTGAAAAGTCATTTTTGAGTAAGAATTTACTTAGTCTCTCATACCAAACTCTAGGAGCTTGTTTTAATCCATATAAGGCTTTGGTTAATCTAAATACATGATTGGGATGTTTTAGATCTTCAAAACCTGGTGGTTGTTTGACATAAACCTCTTCATTTATATATCCATTTAAGAACGCACTTTTTACATCCATTTGATATAGCTTGAATTCCTTATGGGCAACATAGGCTAGGAGCATTCTAATGGCTTCCATTCTTGCTACGGGAGCAAAGGTTTCATCGTAGTCAATACCTTCTTCTTGATTATAACCTTATACTACTAGCCTAACTTTATTTCTAACAACTACCCCATTTTCATCCTTCTTATTTCTAAAGACCTACTTGGTTCCTATGATTGAATGTTCTTTGGGTTTAGGTACTAGTTGTCAAACTTGACTTCTTTCAAACTGATTTAGTTCTTCTTGCATAGTCATAATCCAAGAATCGTCATTTAAGGTTTCTTCAATATTCTTGGGTTCATCTTGAGATAAAAATGCATAATGGTTGCATATATTTTTCAATGATGCTCTAGTGGTTACTCCTTTTGATGGCTCTCCAAGAATTTGATCTTTTGGATGACTTTTAATATATTTCCACTCTTTTGGTAATTCTTGGTTTTCTATGGAGTTTTCATTTGAAGTTTCATCATTGTTTTCTTCTTTTATTTTAAGATTTTCTTCTTTTTGTGAGATATCTTCTCTTTCATCATTCTTAATTTCTTTGACATAGTGATTTGATTCAACAAAAGTTATATGTATGGATTCAACGATAGTAAGTGTTCTTTTATTATAAACCCTATAGGCTTTACTATTTGTGGAATATCCCAAGAAGATACCTTCAATAGATTTTGCATCAAATTTACCTAAATCATCTTTATTATTGAGAACAAAGCATTTGCATCCAAATACATGGAAGTAAGCTATGTTGGGTCTTCTACCTTTCCATAGTTCATAAGGTGTTTTATCTAGACTTGATCTAATAGATACCCTATTTATAACATAACAAGCGGTATTTACGGCTTCCGTCCAAAAGTACTTAGGTAAATTATTTTCATTTAACATGATTCTTGCCATTTCTTAAAGGGTTCTATTTTTTCTTTCAACAACTCCATTTTGTTATGGAGTCCTAGGTGTTGAAAAATTCTGATTTATACCATGATCATCACAAAATTTATCAACATCTTTTTTTTTTAACTCTCTACCTTGATCACTCCTAAAGTTAGTTACGTTATAGCCTTTTTCATTTTGTAGTTTCTTGCATAGAGTGATTAACATGTTACAAGCTTCATCTTTATTTGCTAAGAACAATACCCCAAGTGTATCTTGAATAATCATCTACAATCACAAAGGTATATTGTTTGCCTCCTAAGCTTTGTGTTCTAGTAGGACCAAATAAGTCTAGGTGCAGGAGTTCTAAGGGTCTATTAGTTGATATGTACTTCTTTTTGAAACTTGTTTTGACTTGTTTTTCTTTTTGGCATGCATCACAAATCTTATCTTTTATAAATTTTGTATTTAGTAATCCTTTTACTAAATTTTTCTTGGATAGTTTAGATAATAGGTTCATGCTTGCATGTCCTAGTTTCCTATGCCAAAGCCAACTAGATTCATTCATGGCAGTCAAACAAGTCACATTTTGATTAACTAGGTTATCAAGATTTATACAATATATGTTATTTACCCTATGAGCTGTGAATAAGGTTTCATCATTCTTTAGATTTTGAATAATGCATTTGTCTTTCTTAAAAATTATTTCCAAACCTTTGTCACTTAATTGACTAATACTCAAAAGATTATGTTTTAAATCATCTACCAACAACACACCATCAATTGTGAGAGAGGGTTATTTACCTATTTTACCAATGCCAACAATTTTACCTTTGGCATTGTCACCGAAGGTCACGTATCCCCCATCTTTTTGTTTTAGTGTGGTGAACTTGGTCCTATCTCCGGTCATGTGTCTTGAACACCCACTGTCCAAGTACTACTTTTCCCTTGATGGTGTTGTCCTAAAGCACACCTACAATGAAGGATTCATGGTGTTAGTTTTTGGAACCCAAATTTTATTAACTTTCTTTGAATTATTTTTAGTTCCATTGTTTACTTTCCATTCACCTTGAACTTTAACATATTTCCTTTTGAGTGGGCAATTAAACATCACATATCCTTTATTCTTGCACATGTAGCAAGTAGTATGTTCATGTATATTGGTTGAGGAAGTACTAGCATAGTACTTTGCTTCTTCAACAAAATATCCCATGAATAACTTCTTCTTTTATTTGTTTTTCCATTATATCCGATTCCTTCTCTATTTCCATGTAATATTTGTTGTCCAATCATCTTTTCAAAATTTTCTTTACCTTTGGTAAATTTATAAATGATTTTCTCTTTATCCTCTATTGACTTCTTAAGTTCAATTATTTCTAAATCCTTTTTATTTAGATCATCTACTTGTATTTTGCCTATTTCTTGAGTCATATCTTTTATTTTTTCTTCTAACTTTTCAATACGAGATTCTTTCTTCTTTTCAATGGATGTAGAAGATTCAAGTTGTTTCATTAGTTTTTCATTTTGTTCTTTCAAAGTTATGTTTCTTTTGGAGACTTTGATAAACCTTTTATGTAAGGCAAATAACTCAGCTTGTAGTTCTTTATAGGAGGGCATACCATCGCAAGATTCATCACAAAATTCATTACTAGATTCCATTGATGAGGAGTAGTAAGAATTTACCTCTTCATCATTTGCCATGAAGCACATATTCACTATCTCTTGTCTGCTTTACTCGTTCTCCGTTTCGCTTGAACTTGAATCATCCCATGTAGCTTTCATGACTTCCTTCTTCTTCTTTTTATCCTTTTTGAGTAAAGGGCAGTCCGGCTTGATGTGTCCTAGTTTGTGGCAATGATAACTTATAAGAGGGTCATTTTTACTTTTGTTTTCTTTCCTACTTGTTTCCCCTTTTTCAAATTTATTTTTACTAAACTTTCTAGGGAACCTTTCATTTCTCCTATAGAACTTGCCAAGTCTTTTAGTGATGAATTCTAATTCATCTTGGTCTAGGTCACTTGATTCAATTTCATCTTCACTTGAGCTTTTACTACATGCTTTTAAGGCAATGGACTTTTTATGCTTAGGTTCAGTGTTTCTTTCCTTTAATGCCATTTCATAAGTGAGTAGTGAACCTATTAGTTCATCTAGTGAGGTAGTCTTAAATTTCCTACCTTCTATTATTGCAGTGGCCTTTGGTTCCCATATGAAGGGAAGGCCTCTTAGTATTTTCCGAATCATTTCATAGGTAGTGTAGGTCTTACCTAAGGCACTTAGAGAATTTATTATGTGAGTAAATCTAGTATACATACTCGTGATTGTTTCATCTGAATTCATTTTGAAAGCTTCATACTCACTAGTTAGCATGTCAATCCTATTGTCTCTAACATCTACCATTCCTTCATACGTTACTTATAATTTGTCCCAAATTTCATTGGCCATTTTGCAGGTCATGACTCTATTGAATTCATTAGCGTCTAAAGCACATTACAAGGCATTAATGGCACTTAAATTTATTTGAAGCAATTTGTAGTCTATATTGGTCATATCCTTTTTCTCTTCAGGAATTTGTTTTCCATCCACTATTTTAGTCGGAATTAGATCTTCATCCATGACTACTTCCCAAGCTTTCCAATCCATATGTTGAAGATAGATTTGCATTCATTTTTTCCAAAAAGTATAGTTATGTCCACAAAAGATTAGTGGACGGGTTGAGGATTGGCCCTCTCCGAAGGGAGCTACTCCTATATGTGCCATTAGATCTTTTTATAGCTTCTTGTTAAGATTTACGAAAATCTGGCTCTGATACCAATTGAACTTAGAATAGCTTTCCCAAGAGGTGGGGTGAATTGGATTAATTAAAAAATTTAACATCTTTTCAACTTCTTACTTGTTTTAATGCAACAACAAGAAAGTAAATCAATCAGCTTATGATCACAACCAAATCACACCACAAAGTACTGAAAAATTTAAAACACAATCCAACCAACCAAAGTATGAAAACCAATCAATCATTTAAGAATTTTATGCTTTTTGGTAGCAGCCCTGTAGTTGTTTGCAAACCTTGCTTTGAATGGAATTTTATTGCTTTTCTCTTAGTCAAGATTTTTTGCAAATTAACCAACGTACTCCCTTGTGGGTTTCCGCAAACGGTTAATTAAAATGTACTTTCTAAAATCAAGAGTCTTCTTTGAATTTTGATATTAAGCCCTCTAACCTACACTTAGCATACACAAGAATATATGGTGTAGAAAATAAAAAGACTAAGGATGAGAAGAACACCAAGATTTACGAGGTTCGGATTATCCCCAGCCTACGTCCTTGCCTTTGGTCAATTCCACCAAAGTATTCCATTAAGTATGCTTCTTTACAGGTGGAGCAAGCCAGTTCGATGTGATAGACATGTTGGGACTGACCACGCTTGGTTGGGACCTCGTCTGCTCGATTTGGACAACTGAGTGCTTAAAAATGAACTAAGTGTACTAAGTTCGCTTCTAAGCATATAATTTTCAATTGGCATGGAGTTTATAAGGACCGTCAGATCCAACACGTCCATTTTGATGTGATGGACATGTCGAGACAAACCGAACTCAGTTTGGACCTCGAATGCCCGAATTGGACACATGGGTGGTTAAATTCAACTAAGTGTACTAAGTTCGCCTCTAAGCGTATAATTTTCAATTGGCATATAGTTTTTGGGGACCATTAGATCCAACATGTCCAATTTGATGTAACGGACATTTCGAGACTGACCATGCTCAGTTTGGACCTCATATGCCCAATTCGAATACCTGAGTGCTTAAAATGAACTAAGTTTACTAAGTAGTTTATTTCTATTCTAACTTCGCTTCTAAGGGGGGAAAAAGCTTTTGAGGAGGATTTTTTGGGGACCTTCTGATATGGCACGTCCAGTTCGATGTGATGGATGTGTCGAGACTAACCATGCTTGGCTTGGACCTCGTATGCTTGATTTGCACAGCTGAGTGCTTAAAAATAAACTAAGTGTACTAAGTTCGCCTCTAAGCGTATAATTTTCAATTGACTTGGAGTTTATGGGGACCGTCAGATATGGCATATCTAATTCGATGTGATGGACGTGTCGGGACTAACCAAACTCAGCTTGGATCTCAAATGCCCTAATTGGACACATGGGTGATTAAATTCAACTAATGTGCTAAGTTCGGCTCTAAGCGTATAATTTTTAATTGGCATGGAGTTTTTTTGTGCTAAGTTCGGCTCTAAGCGTATAATTTTTAATTGGCGTGGAGTTTTTGGGGACCATCAGATCTGGTACGTCCAATTTGATGTGACAGACTTGTCGGGATTGACCACACTCGGTTTGGACCTCGTATGCCCGATTTGGATACCTGAGTGTTTAAAATGAACTAAGTTTACTAAGTAGTCTGTCTCTATTCTGACTTTACTTCTAAGTAAGGCAAAAACTTCTATCAATTCATTACATACACAATACATATAATAAAATATGAAAATATAACTACATAATTACATTGTGTAATTTAGGACAACTTAATTTCAAAACTCCCAACACAAATTTTCCTACTACATACTAAGTATATATTTGACGTACATGTTTCCTCTCCACACCCAAGCACCACTACCCTGACGGCCTCTAATGTGTCCTCTGATAAAGATCCGACATCAGCTCCAGGTCGCCAGTCTCGAGATCACGCTACACTATCATGTAAAACATAATTAATATTAATTAGGTTTGGTGTAAACATAAATAACATTTGTCAGATAATGATCAGCCACATAAATATAGAAATAACCTTTCGATGCTTGACGAATAGCTTTGACCCACGCAATGCGTCATCTCTAGTTTGCTGCACTTCTCAGCATTTTTCTTAAAATAGCCTACGAAAAAGGAAAAAATGACTTTTCATTAATTAGCGACATTAATACGACAAAGTAGTTATAACAATACAAACACATCACCTGATAGGCCGGGTTGCGGAAATGGAGACACACCACCTCCCAATCATCCAGGAACATCATATCAAATGGGTGAGCCTCTGCCTAATCTCCCATTGCCCTAAAATGCTTGCGTATTTAAGTGAAAAAACTCTTGAACTGAGCACATAGCTGAGTGTTCACCGTCTTTTTGACATGGTCGGCGCTGAAAATGTCCATATCAAACTTTAATATGAAACACATATAGAATGTTAGACAATTAATTGTGTAGTATATTAAAAGTCAAATAAATGGTTTAGAGTTACTTACCAAGATGCGCTCGTAAAGAACCAAGTGATGCGCCTCTATCACATCTGGCCATCTGAAGCAAGTGATTGGAGCATATTGTTGGCATATAATGCCAATCTCCCGTGTCCAACTCGTGCACCAATTGTTTAGCGGTGTCGTGAATCCTGGAGGAATATCAATCCAGATTCGCTGCCCCCCATTCCTCTCTAGGTGTTTTTTCAAGACCGTGTTCTTTGCTACACCACGGCCTGACCTCATCGTCTATGTCCCTGACGACGTCGATGTTGCAAAAAGAGTTAATTAAGAACAATACCGTTATCATGAATATGTATGACCATAAATATATTATTCTAAATCAAATACTCGTAACCTTACCAATGTTGCTCATCATGGTGGGGACCTCACCCTGGGTGTGATGCCCAGCTGATGGATCAACATCCTCGGGCAAGGGTCCCGAGGGCCCAGACGGTGCCGCATGAGGACCGATGTCCTTCGCCAGTCTCGAGGACATCGAATCATCCTCGGGGGAAGAGAGCCTGTAGATATTTAGGGTCGTTACAAATACCCCATGCTTAGTCCGCTCCTTCTAGGCAGAGCTGCCTCTCCAAGTGATATACCCTCACTTGACCACCCCGAACCGCAAAGGGCTATTTTGAAAAAAATATTTGTACAATAAAAATGCTCCTATAAAAGCTGGTTTGTACAATTTTAAATCTAAATGCACTCTCATATAATTTTAAAATGAAGCTCAGTAGAGTATAAAAATTTCTCTCAAAAATATTTTGCATTAAAAGTGAGAGTATGGAAAATGATTTTTTTTTTAGTATGACCTTTGAAATATCAAATGTGAGAGACTTTTCAAGCAATAATATATGAGTGAATATGTTGCTCAAGGTTCTCTTGAATAACCCAAAGGATTTTCACCAAAAATATTTTTCAAGAAAAGAATAGGAGAATGCTAGGGTTTTTCTCTCAAAAATATTTATGCAAATAAATATAGAAAATGATTTTCTTTAAGATTGACCTTTCATAAATCAAATGTAAGAAGCTTTTCAAGCAAGATATATGTCATTGAATATATGCTCAAATCTCTCTTAACCAACACAAAGATTTTCTTTAAAAGGGCTTTTCAAAAATAAAGAGTATGGGAGAAGTGATCTTTAGAAATATCACAAGAATAAATAGAAAATGCCTTCAAGCAATGTATATGAACTTTGATATATGCTCAAGCCTTTTCAATAACCCTTGAAAATTTTCTCCAAAAATATTTTCAAAAGAAAGTAGGAGAAATAAGGATTTGATCTTCAAAGAGGGTATAAAAATGAGGGAGAATCAAAAGATATTCAAATAAAGTTTCAAGGTGATTCTCCAACCTTCTCCAAATGTTTGAGGTCAATATTTATACGCAAAAACGAATTATAGCCGTTATATGACTGTGGGGCATCTTAATATTATTTTATTTTCAAAAATATGACCGTTAGAGGCTCAAAATGCCCTGAACCCAAGAGGTCCGGTCGACTGACCCTAAGGCGATTTCCATTTTCGCAAAAAATGACATGTCGGGCACATGATCCAATCGACTGGGCTTCATATGCTTGAAGGCTAGCGGACTAGGCTTCAGAAGGCTTTCAAGGTGTCGATCGACTGGGGCTTCACACTTTTGGCCAAATGGTCTGGCTAGTGGATTTGTTTATAAAGTCGATCGACTGGGCCCTTTATAAAAGTGCGTTTCTAGCCAAGTGCACACACCAGTCGACTGGGACTATCAGGTCGGTTGACTGACCTTTAAGAAAAAAAAATTAGTTTTTGCCTTCTTTTTAAGTTCAAACTCATTTTAAAACCTTTGTAAATGTTTATCTTTGTGAATAAAGGGTTTTCATGAAAACTTGGAGATTCCTAAGGTCAATCTAAGGTCGATGATGAGCTTCAATTTAAACCAAGATACATGCATGCACAAATAAACCTAATTACTATTACAATTGAAAAATGTAAAGTCTTCACGCCTTTTGCTCGTCTAATGATCATGGAATACGCCAATAGATGTGAACTTTAAGTACTTCTTTGGCTTCCAGTTTGCATTCGTCATTCGTGCGTACAAAACTATAAACATGTTCAAACACTCAATGCACAAATAAGATGTTGTGGTTTGTCATAATCAAAACATGGATTGCACTTAAAAAGTCAACAAACCCAAACTTGAGTCAACCCTACTTGAATACTTGGGTCAATAGATCCAAACCTAAGTCAACCCTACTCGGATACTTGGGTCAACAAACTCAAACTCAATTCAAACTAACCAACACGAAAACCAACCTAAGCCCAGTCAAACGACCCATCCTATGCCAAATTGAACCTAACTTGAGCACCTAACCTAGCCCTAATTGAAACCCTACCTCAAAAACTAGGTTTGTTGTTTGGTTGATGATAAAATTAAAAACAAAAAACAAAAACAAAAACAAAAACAAGGAAAAGAACAGTAGAGAATAGAGAAAAGGGAAAGAATAGAAAAAGAAAGAAAGAAAGGGAGATCAGAATAGGGTTCAGATTCTAAGAGTGGTACCTATGTGATGTTGAGCTATGGTGGATCTCTCTAGAGAGCAAGGGACATGAGGCTTCTTTGTTAGGAGAACCTTGCACAATTAAGAAAGTAGAGGGTGGTTAGAGAGAAAAGATAAAGAGTTGGAGAGAGAGAGAGGCAAAGAATGAGGGTTAGAGAGATTTTCTGAAAGAAACAAAGAAATAAAATAAGAAGGGAGAGAGAGAAGAGTCTAACTTGGAGAGTGGTGGTAAATAGTGGCCGACCAGACGAGTAGTGAAACTCGCCGAAAGTGGGCAAAACAGTGGTTGCCATGTCAGAGTGCTCCAAGCTCTCTGCCCTTGGGTCAAAAGGAACATTTGAGTAAGTGAGTGAGTGAGTGTGTGTGTGTGTGTGTGTGTGTGTGTGAGTGAGAGAGAGAGAGAGAGAGAGAGAGAGAGAGAGAGAGAGAGAGAGAGAGAGTCAAAGGAGAAAAATGAAAAGAAAATAAAAGAAAAAGAAAAGAAAAAACAAAAAAATTTAAAATTTAAAATATTTATTTAAAAAAATTATAGTGGGCCACCTATCGCCTATCAGCAGGCGACACGTGGCGCAATCAAGGTTGCGCACCATTGCCAAGTAATGTCATGTTGACATCGCCTAAACACATGTCACACCCCGAGCGCCTCTTGCCTCAAAAAATAAATAAATAAATAAGTTGTTTAATTTTTTAAAAATAATCTTGGTCATCCATAGTCGGCTATGTGTCACCAATTTGTTGCGACACGTGGCGCTCCCCCTATGTGTTTCTTGCGAGTAGGCAAATGATGGCCACATTAGCAATCTAGCGGAGAGTTCTTGCACCAGTAGCATTGTGCCACGTAGTAAGCATTAGGACAGGAGGTGATGTTAGCATAACGTCACCCTACAACATGCATGGCAACACCAGCTTTTAAAAAGAATTTAATCGAGTGGGTCACATGTCACCCAGTGATGGTAAAAAAAATGGCATGTTGTAGAGCATCATGTCAGTGTTTCTAGCTCACAACCACATTAGCAATTTGAGAGATAATCGCTACACCAATGGCCTTATGCCACATAACACCTAATGTAGACACCGAGTGATGTCATGATGACGTCACCCCTACCACGTGACAACATGCAGCCCACTCGCACCTTTCCTCTATTGACCAGGGTGACCCAATTTGACCTGAGTCAACTCTGGTTGATTAGTTTGACCGATTTAACCCAATTTGACCGAGTTGAATCGATTTATTTTTGTATTGTTATTTTATTTTTCAAAAATCCTTTTATTTACAATAAATCATTTAAAATATCTTTGAAAATGCAAAAAAACAAATCACCAAAATTTTTAAAAAATTAGGAATCTATTTAGGGATTTTTTAAGTCAAAAAATGAAAAAAGAAAACTTGAGGGAATTCCTTCAAAATCTTTAAAAATTAATAAAAAATAGAGAAAATTCTAAAACTTCTTATGCTTATTTTTTATCATTTTCCTGTATATTTTGACTCTTGTACATGTGACTTTCATTTGTGTGGTCTTGCATGATGCATAAATGCATGGCATCTTCCTTTATGCATATGTATGCTCATGTGTGTGTGTGTGTGTGTGTGTGTGTGTGTGTGCGCGCACACGTGTGTGTTTGCACCTCAAGAGGAGGAGTATAATGAAATGAGGTTACATAATCCCCAATTATCTCCTAAGGGGTAAAAAATCTAACATATCACTTTTGGTTTGTCCGACCATGAAATACATATGCAAAGTACACATGAAAAGTGTGCACCTAAATAAAAAAATCTAAAGGAAGCTACCATGCATTTATGCATCATGCAAGACCACACAAATGAAAGTCACGTGTACAAGAGTCAAAATATACAGGAAAATGATAAAATAAAATAAAAAATAAGCATAAGAGGTTTTAGAATTTTCTATATTTTTTATTAATTTTTAAAGATTTTGAAGGAATTACCTCAAATTTTCTTTTTTCATTTTTTGACTTAAAAAATCCCTAAATAGATTCCTAATTTTTAAAAAATTTTGTTCATTTTTTTTTTTTTCATTTTTAGTACTTTTAATGATTTTTTAAAGATATTTTAAATGATTTATTGTAAATAAAAGGATTTTTTTTAAATAAAATAGTAATACAAAAATAAATCGATTCAACTCTGTCAAATTCGGTTAAATCGATCAAACTAGTCAACCAGAGTTGACTCAGGTCAAATTGGGTCACCTTGGTCAATAGAGGAAAGGTGCGAGTGGGCCGCATGTTGTCACGTGGTAGGGGTGACGTCATCATGACATCACTCAGTGTCTACATTAGGTGTTATGTGGCATAAGGCCATTGGTGTAGCGATTATCTCTTGGATTGCTAATGTGGTTGTGAGCTAGAAACACTGACATGATGCTCTTGATTTCTTGCATATACTGAGGTGTTGTTTGAAATGAATTCTGATAATGAACTTTTCCCTAAATTTGGGGGTTATGTTTTTGCATGCACTTGAGAAATCAAAGGTGGGGGGGTTTGTCATTTACAAGACATACCAATATTAAAAGGTTAGGTAAATCAAAAGAAAACTTAATAAACAATTAATCCTCGCGTGGGATCGTTGGGGGTTATCTTTGCACATCTTTGGGGATCACGATGTGAGGTAGTTTTTGTCTTTCGCATGCCTATCCAATATTTAATGGCTTGGCAATTAAATAAAATAGAAGGGTTTGAGACTTGATCAATTGATTTCAAAGGTAACCTTGGCTAATTAGGTACCGTCTATTTGATGAGTGTGAAGGGGTGTTTGTATCTTCCCTTCACATAACTGTACTCCTAAATTTAACATGATAAAGCAGACCATTGACTGTTGGTTCCCTTGTACCTAGGTGTAACTTAAAGGCTAATAATAACTCTATTGGACCATATTTTGATGCATTTCTCACCCTTATGCATTACCCCCTAATCTAATTTTGGGTTTGCCATTCATTCGAGGCAAGTCAGAGTTTCTACTCCCTCTTTCAGAGTTGACCCTCTAAGACATAGCGATAATCTCTACGATTTCTACGATTCCCTTCTCATATTTCCTATTCCATTGAGTACCCTCTATGCACTAGGGAATTTATCCCAAAACATCTTTCCTAGGCTAGCATAATGAGTCCACTTCACTCAATTCACTATCTCCCCATCCCAACTCCCTTCATTTGAAGGTACCTAATTTATATTAAACACGTTTTTGGTATGCATATGGGACAATCTCTTCATCTTAATTCACATCATCAAAAGGTATTTGGACACCCATTTGTCATAAACAGAACCCAATGTGTGTGTGTGTGTGTGTGTGTGTGTGTGTGTGTGTGTGTGTGTGTGTGTAATATATATAGATCAAATGATTAAAGGATTTTACTTATTAGTATGTGTGTTGACTACCTTTATAGATTAGTGGGGAGTCTATTAATGTTTTGATGAAGTGGAGTTTTACTTATAAACTAGAATTTTTACACAACTAAAAGAAAACTTTACTTGAAAAACTTGACCTACAATGGAATTGCACCTGAATTCGATCCTCCTCCACCTAGATCAAACATGATTCCTACTAATACTTAATATATGATTTATCTAATCGATTACTACTCCTAGTATTCAAATTATTTGGGACTAGTGTCCTTTGGATCTCAATCACTCATTCCAAGGTGTCACGGTCCGACTATTTTCACACCGTTGTGAAAGGTCGTGTGGCACTTTCATTAGCATTCAATCAAATGGTAGTGGAAATAGTAAGCATTCATGAAAGCAATAGCAAGCAAGTAGTAAACATTGAATCTATGAAATTCATTAACAACACCTCCATTGACATCATGTGTTTAGTGAGGGAGACAAGTAGGCTAAACACATTGACAATAGCTAGTGAGTTTTTACAATGAGTGATGAACACTCACCCTCCCCTAAAGAGTTTTCTAGGCCATTCCCACTCTAGCACTACGAAACATCAAAGTGATCGAGGAGTCATACTGCCTTATTTGGCATACAAAGACACTATTAGTAGAAAAAAAATCCTACACTAGTATTTACATAATGGAAACTCATCCTAAGCACACAAAATAAGTGGTCACAAGCAAGCATAATGCCCTGAACAAGCTTAGCTCGTGAAATTCTCCCCCACTTATGCGGTCGACGTCCTCATAGACTTTTGCTCTAGGTACACTTTAACTTTGTCCACGAACAGCTTCAAATCTTCCATAGAAATCCAACTGATTTCTTTGTCATCAAGGCATTTCCACTTCACTAGGAACTTCTGCCGCTTCTTCCTTGAGGATATGAACTTTCTGTCTATAAGGATCTATTCAACGTCACATTTTTCAGGTTGTATTGTCTTCAACTCTACTCTGTTGGACTGACTTCTGCTTAGGTCATTGGTGTCGGTGTTGAACGGCTTCAAGCAGCTGACATGAAACTGCGGTCTTCTCCCCTAATCTTCTCGCTTATTCATCTGCTTAGAAGCTTTCTCCAAGTAGGCTTGGGCAAACTCTTCATTCTGTCTCCATTCTTCGGTGAAGATGTATGCCCTGGGACTCTTTTGTCTATACGGCTCGCCCACTGTGTGAGATAATAGCTGTTGCTGGCCTATAATAAGCTCAAAAGGGCTCTTGTTGGTTATTGGGCTCCTTTGGGCATTCCCACGGAACGCAGCCACATCAAGTACTTGCACGCCATTCTTATGGTTGTCATTGACAAAATGGCACAAGTACTCTTTTTGTAGCTCTCTGAATCTCTTCATCTGTCCATCTGTCTGTCAGTGAGAACTCGAAGAGATGTCAATATGTGACCTAAATATCCTAAAAAATTTTGTCAACAAGTTTTCAATGAACATTAAGTCTCAATCACAAACAATAACTTGGGGAACACCCTAATGTTTCACAACAGTCACAAGGAACAATTGTGTCGTCTCCTTTGCCAAATAGTACTTTGGTGTGGCCATGAAAGTACCATACTTCTTCCGCTCTCCTTTGTCTTGTTGGCAAGTGAGACAACATCATCCCGCATGTGTGGCCAACAATACTTCCCCAGTAGTCCTATCATTGGAGTCATTCTCCGCGAATACACCTCAACGAACTTCCTGTGATATCTAGTAAGGCCAAGAAAGGAACGCAACTCCTTCACTGTTGTGAGGATCTTCCATTCTTGAATCATCCTTACCTTCTCCATACCCCTCCAGATGCAACCTTGTTCAACCACATGACCAAGGAATTTTTGCTCCGCTAAGCAAAAGAGCACTTCTCTTTCTTCACATACAGATTGTTTCCCCTCAGCCTGTCAAACATCTTCCGTAGATGCTCTTCATGTTTCCTCTGAAACAAAATTGATGCTCCTAATGAGGTTTTGGAAGGGCGAACACATCCCGCTTCCAATTCATCAACCTGGTTCCCCAACTATACTATCTCAAGAGGCGCCATCCGATATGGCTCTTTAGCAGGTGGCTTCACTCCTGATAACAACTCGATCTTATGCTCCACAGTCCTTCGTGAAGGCAAATTGTGAGGTAGCTTATCCAGCAACACCTCCTTGTACTCATCCAACACTGCTTGGATGGTTGTAGGCTCTAGCTCTTGGCCTACTTCTTTGTCTACCACCACCGTGGCTAGATGTGTCTATTCACCCTGACCTAATCTCTCATTGAGTTGTATGGCTGAAAAGGACTTCCCGTCGTCTACTTTAGTTGCAATTACTTGCACCATGCACGAGTGATCTCCCATAAGACATAGGGAACCAGCCGAAGGCATCAACACTACCCTCGTCCCCATTAGGAACTCCATTCCTAAAATGACTGGAAAGTCATCCAATGACACCACTATGAAATTCTCATGACCTTCCCATGGTCCAAGCTTTACAGTCACTTGCTTGGCTACTCCCAAAGTAGGCTGAGCTACAGAATTAACTGCTTTCATGCGTCCTGTATCCTTCTTTAAGGATAAGTTGAGTCTCCAAGCTTTCGGTTGTGAAAAAAAGTTATGGGTAGCCCCGGTATCCACCATAGCGCGGGTACTCTTCCTATTGATTCTCAAGTCCACAAACATTAGCCCTCTAGCTCGTGTAACATTTGGGGCTTTAGCCTGCTTTTCTAATGCGCTCACCTATCGCATTACACCCATCCTCAGGGTATCATCCTCTTCCCCATCGTCATCCACTGCCTATTTTGCAATGGAATCCTATAAAGCATTAAGTAATCCCTAGTCTTAACACTCACTCACTCTGTGAGATTCACCACACAAGTAGCATGAAATTTTACTCTTCCCTTTTGAATTGGGTGTGTTGAACCCTTGAGACGATGAGACTTCCTTTAAGGTTGATGATTTAGAGTCAGCTCCCCCACTCTTGAGTTTGCCATTCTTGAAAGACTTTCCACTATTTCCCTTTCCTCCAAACCATTTGCACGAAGCGGTATCATCACCAGCGTAGTCAGTCAAGCGTTCTGCAGCAGCTTGTGCAGTTGACAATTCTTGAACTCTTTGCCTATGAAGTTCTGTCCTTGCCCATGGTTTCATCCCCTCAAGAAAATAGAACAACTTATCCTTCTCTGACATATCCCGAATATCCAACATCAAAGCAGAAAATTGGTTCACATATTCCCTAATTGACCCCGTATGCTTGAGATCTCTAAGCTTCTCCTTGCATTATACTCAACATTCTCAAAAAGAAATGGGCCTTAAGCTCTCTCTTCAAGTCTGCCCAAATATCGATTATACAGCTTCCATTTTTAATTTCTTTGTACTTGATACGCCACCTCAGTTTGGCATCACCAACCAAGTACATGGTCGCAGTATCCACCTTTTCATATTCTGAGGCCATCCTCACAACGTGAAAATAATGTTCCATATCAAACAAGATGTTCTCTAACTACTTAGCATCACGGGCACGCCCATACGTCCTGGGTTCTGGTACCTTCATCTTGCTAACTCTCAGAGTGTTGGAGTTCCCTATAGCAAGAACCATCAGATTCACATTTGCATCCAGATTAGCCATTCGAGCCTGCAAAGTTTCCACAGTGTGGTGAAATTCCTCTGACGTTTCACTTGACAAACTTACTTGATGCTGGTGTGCTCTCATCACTTCATCAACAAGTCCCCTCAGTTAGGCCATTTCATTGGCTATATTGTTGGTCGTTTCTTCAACCTGTGCTTCTAGTGCACTAATTTTTTTAGCATTGTTTGGTGCCATGGTCACTTACCAAAGCTTCCCAAATCCCACAATGAAGGTAACTGAATTCTCATAGCAACTGAGCCTTGGCTCTAATACCAAGTGTCACGGTCTGACTATTTTCACACCATTGTGAAGGATCGTGCGGCGCTAGCTAAAGCACTCTTATTTAACTAACCAACTTATCATTTACCAATATTCATCCACGAAACACTTTCATTTGCATTCAATCAAATGGCAGTGGAAACAGTAAGCATTCATGAAAGCAGTAAACATTGAATCTACGAAATTCATTAACAACACCTCCATTAACATCATGTGTTTAGTGAGGGAGGCAAGTAGGTTAAACACGTTGACAATAGCTAGTGAGTTTTTACAATGATAGATGAACACTCACCCTCCCCTAAAGAGCTTTCTAGGCCATTCCCACTTTAGCACTAGGAAACATCAAAGTAACCGAGGAGTCATACTATCTTATTTGGCATGCAAAGACACTACTAGTAGAAAATAACCCTACACTGGTATTTACATGATGGAAACTCATCCCAAGCACACGAGATAAACGGTCACAGGCAAGCATAATTGTCACGACCTGCCTATTTTACCATAATAATTTAATTAATTTTTTTAACATACGTAATGATCCTCATAATCTACTAACTGACATAATTATGATCAACTTGGACCCATGGATACCAGGAATATACCTTTTATACATCTCTGATACCTAAGCAGCGGAAAACATAAATTACATACATACCTTCGAACAGTTACAATACCAGTGTACTACTAATCTGTCACATATATATACATCCCAAAAGACTAAAAAGATAAATCTAGGATCATAATCCAAAAACCATCTGACCCTAACTCAATAACTCACCATCCCACTGGGGTAGTATAAACTGCCTCTACTAACGCAAAGCTCCGTCTTCCCGTCCAATTGGATTCCCTAAAATTTTTTGTAAGCTGGGGTGAGACACCTCTCAGTAAGGAAAATAAACTAATACCAATGTTTGGAAACATGAGTATTTTCGTGTTATACATAATATCAGTACACAAATCATATCTAGTAAAAATTGTTTGTATCGTATCTGAATAAAAAAAGATACATCATAACATGATATAACGTACTAAATTACTTTACATGAAAATCATTTTATATAGTTATACATACATGCATAATACCCAGGATGGATAGTTAGTTGATGTCATGTATTACCCCTACATAACTGGGTTGTGCAGCCCGAAGGCGGGACCTAGTAATGGCTGGCCGACCACACCAAGTCAAACATGAGTCTGTAAGTACGATGGGCCTACTCTATCTGGTCTAGAATGTCAGGGGAGTTCCTGCACTACCATGAAGTCACATCGACTGTCATCTCCTACACTCTACATAAGATGTGTGGTAGCACTATCATGAACTTGTACTTGAATTTGTAGCTACAATACTGTGCTCGTGGAATCTATACTAAACCATCCGGGTTCTGATAACATATAGTACGTTTCATATACTTATACATGACTGTTTCATAATCATAATAATATCTGACATGTTAATATTTCATGAATTCTTGCATATCATACATAATAATGGCATCTGAGCCAACATGAATCACGGCAACTGTGCCAGCATATCATAACATGAAAATCACGGCATCTGCACCGACGTATCATAACATACTGAACATGAAATTCTTGTACTAATTTACATAATATCTATAAAACATGGTTTCTGTACTATTTAATAATTTTCCTAAAAACTGAGAAAAACATGCATATTCTGGGGAAATCATAATATTCTTATATAGCATAATTTCATGAAAATTACTCTCATGTCACACAAATATGAATAATGTTTCAAGCATAAAACCTGATCTGAAATCATATTTCCTGATAAATAACATTAAATCCATGTTCCTGTTCAACTGTAGTATTCCCAAACATTGTGCTAATACATACATAATTTCTAAAAAAAAATGTTGTAGTATGGTAAATAATTTCATGAAAAATACTGACTTAGTTTATCCCTTTACCTAACTTAATGAAAACCCCACCAATTACTCCAAAACCACACCCGTGGTATTCCCAATTCAACATCCTGAAATTTACATTTCCCTCAACAAAATTTCAGTATAAACTCATCTAATACCTTTCCTCAATACAGAAATACCAACAACCTTAATAAAATTTAAAATAATCAACTTACCCAAATTTTGAGATGGTTCCCAAGTTAGCCTAACCGACGATCTACTACTACAGATATGAAGAGAAACTTTCCAGGAGTAGCATAGCGGCTTTGGATCGTCAAACCGGCGAAGGACGAAGTCGGAATCAAAGAGAGAAGGTGAGAGAGTCGTAGGAGAGAGAGGGAGAGCGTTTTTGAAAATTTTCTCGCAGGAAAAATGAATTCTTGGCCTTATATAGAATATTTGTCCACATGGCCTCGTCGACGAGTCACATCTCCTCGTTGACGAGTCCAAGCGATAGTCTCTTCAATGAACACCTTCTTCTCATCGACGAGTTTCAGCCTCTGGAAAAAGTTCTCTCGGTAATTTCTCATCGACGAGGCACAAGTTTCCGTCGACAGGCCGAAAAGCCCTGCTTGTCGATGAGCACTTCTTCACTCGTTGACGAGACCCTGTTGAAATCCCTTGAAAAATCATTTTCTCTCTTTTCTTTTATTATTTAATTACTATAATTCTTCGGATCTCTACAATAATGCCCTAAACAAGTTTAACTCATGACACAAGGCCTTGTCTCACTTCATATACGTATAACATTTTCTCGAACAATTTGACAACAATTTTTTTTATTTCTGCTCATACTCAACCCCTTACTTCATCTTTTTGTATAACTGTATGCCACATGCAAATTCTCATGCATCCACTTATTTCCATGTCTTTTCATGTTTTTATATAGAATTAGGAGCGAATGGGGATGCCATAGCTTCTAAGTGCCTATCTTTATATGTTAATCAATCATGTCATTTCCTAGTCCCTTGCTTGCAGGTCAAGTGTTGATGAATGTCCATTTTCATAAGTAGAATTCCAAAATTTATTTATGAAAACCAAAACTTTGTCTCTTCACTGGAAATACAATAAAATAAGGAACCACCAAGAAGATGTCATGGCTCCAACCAGTACTCAAGGCCAGCTTTAAAATTTTCATGTATGAATGCTTCTTATCATATTAATTTTTAATATAATAAAACTATATTACATATTTAATACGTAAAACAATACAAGATGTGTGCTCTTCAAAGTTGATTTTGTCTTCGCCATTGATTAGTTCAATTCCACTCGAACTCATTCTTTCTGTCATATTACCTATTAAACTCGATCAAACTCCCTCCCCTAGAGTGGAGGGGAAAAAAAAAAAGAGGAAGAAGAAGAAGAAGGAGAAGAAAGAAGAGGAAATTGGATGAGACGTTCATATATAAATAAGAAGTATATATATAAATAAGAAGTATTCGTCTGGGGGAGTAGTAAAGTAAAATACTATTAATTGATCTGGCCAGAACAGAACAGCAGAAAGAGAAAGAGTGGGCAAGTTCACTTTTGTTGACTGCTTCTGTTTACGCGGTCAAGGAACGGCGCCGCAGATGCATACACAATACACGCAAAGGGAAAGCAGCTATGTATATATATATATATATATGTCTTGGGGAAATGAAAATGACCAGCATTGCAGGCATCTGTAGGAGTTAGGACTGATCCATATATCCTTTCATTCTCTTCTTCGAAGTAGTATATCCAGAGAGAGAGAGAGAGAGAGAGAGAGATTGGGGTGGGCTGTACTAGTCAAATTCTAGCATACTTTATTGATTAAAGAAGAAATAAATGATTTTCTAATGCCAGTTGGCTGAGTGCATGCTCAGTTTCATTTGCACGTTGTCATTCAGGATTCCCCATCGGGTGATGCCTCTGTTGACGTCATCTTGAATCAATCTGCTTTCTCTCTCCCTAAAACCAAAAGGATCAGACAATTTAAAATTTGTTGGACACAGAAAAATGCATTTGAAATGGTGCCCTCTAAACCCATTCTTTGTTTTTAATCAACACACGTGCCGATTATTTTACAAAAAAAAATTGTATTACTTGACTTGGTACGTCTTTAAATCTTGTCAAATTCAGAATACATGTTTATAAAATGACCAAAAATATTGAACCAATTAATGTAGATATCCTCATTAAAAAAAAAACCCATGCTAGCTCTCACTCTCTCTCTCTCTCTCTAAAAATAAAAGAAAAACTAAGAAGATTTTTCATGTTAAATATCTCAAATTCAAATTTTAGAAAGGATAGGAAGGAAATTTGAGGTCAAAAATAGACTACTTCCTATTTCAAAATATATGGGCCAATAATAATAACAAAAAGAACTAAGAAGGCAAAAAAAAAATGTTGATTTAAAAAGTATATATATATCATTCATATTGAAAAGAATGTAAAAAACAATACAAACAAAAGTAAAAAAGATTATTATATTTTATTGGACTTCTTACAATTTGAACCAACTAAGAAATGAAATAAACGAGAGAATGAGGATATAATTACTTTGATCTATTTATCCTAACTAAACTTTGAAAAATAATAAAATTATTGGTGTGAAAAAGAAGAATATTATGAGAGGTATGGTCGTAGAATAATATGGTACTTATTTTCATTTCTATTTCTTTCCATTCACTTTTTTATTTTCTTTATACTCCTTTCTTTTTATCCTAACATTCCGTCTCTCTTTTTCATTCATCACAATCAAAAAAGAAAAAGAAAAAACTCATACCAGTTATCAAATATATTCATAATGAGCATTTGATACCTCTATATTAAAAGTAATTTGGTGTTTCGGATATTATTGTTTTTATTTTCTCATTATCTCAATACAAAATCAATATTTGTAATGATACAAAAAATTGAAAGGGGAAAAAAAATGATGTCCAATCATAATTTTTCCTTTTTTCTAGGCAATGTTTAATACATACATACATACATACATACATGCATACATACATAAATACATATATACGTGTGTGTGTGTGTGTGTGTGTATGCACAAGCATATTAACTTCATATTTTAGATTTCTTTCAGGCACATTGAAAATTAACATCATTATTTCTTTAATAACCAAACAATCGACTGTAATTTATCAATTATATCCGGATGACATAATGCAATAAATTCTTGTTGTGAATATCCACTCATATTAAACCCAAAATATTTAAGTTCATGACTCATACCAAACTCGTCCTTATCACTAGACTATCCTCTAAGAAATTACTCATATAATTTTTTATGTTCTTAATATTGGGTACATGTAATTTCATAAAGCACACAATGCATTTCTGTTTATTAAAAATTGAAATTAATAGACGCTTTTTAAAAGAAAAAAAAAATGTTGACAATGGAATATGGATGGATAGTATAAGTGCCAAATGCTTAGGATTCTCATGTTTGTCCCATGCAGGTTCAAGGTACTCAAGAAAAGTAAGAGATTCCTTCACGAGATAGGGTCAAATGGATGAAGAATTGTATAAATATAGAGATGATAGAAGGAGAAGGAAATGGAGGGAGGTAACAAACTCATATTATAAGGGACAAGGAGGTGGGAGAGATAGAGTGACAGAAGGAGCTAGAGAAGATATGGGAAAAAGAGGGGGATAAATTAGCGCAAAACCATTTCCATTGATTAGTAAAATTTGATGTATGTGAAAATTGGTCCCTCACTCTCTCTTGTTACAAAGCTATTTATAAGCACACAATGTCCAAATCTTCTAACCTATGTTTAGTAATTTGACTATATATCAATTAACATAATCTGATCGTCAATTTGTTTGAATTATAACCCTTAACTAACCCATAGACCATATCACCTAGGACATTTTACTTTAAATACTCCCTTTAACTTCCTTCATTATTTGAATACATAAACTATTAAAATTTGAATTTAAATATAACAAACTCCTATAATATCTACCATAGTATATCATTCAAGTCCCTCTACATAGGGATGTGCCAACTAAGGCTTGCTCCTTCGGCAACACATTGGGTGGCTACAATCTTTTGGGTGATGCTCCACCATATGTGCCTTGAATGCTAGCTCAATCTTGGATGATCCCTGCCAAGGCCATAGAGGCAATCATTTGATTTCAAATTTGGGCTATAGTTGTAACCCTACCCCACTTTTGCTTTCTTAGCATCCGTTGCATCAATACTACCAATCTAGTTCTTAGAAAATTTTAAAGATGACATAAACAATAGCCCCCACAACTATTCATTTAGTCTCTTTTAGGGTTCATATATAAGTGGGCAATCATTAAGCCTTATGCATAACCCAAGAATGATCATGGTGCGATATCAAAGTGACTGCTATGTTGGTCGAGCCTTCCCTTGAAGATTGGCTGATTGAATAGAAAAACCTCAAACATGGTAAATGCGAGTACTCAACTAGTCTTGTTGTAATGAATATTTGACGTCTAACAAATGATTATTTCTAATGATCACTCCGGTAGTCATAATTGTGTGTCAAATGGTGGTTGTAACTTTGAGAGTTACACCTTCGTGGAATAGTTAAAGTTTGGCCTACTCTATATATACTAGCATTTCATCGATCATTCAATATCCTAGGATTTCGAGGTCAAAACCCCCTTTTTTTTCTTTTTTATCATGTGTAGTGTTGATTATCTTCAAGAGTATCTTGATGTTTTTGATTCCCAATAGGTGTAACCATTTTCTCCTTTAATCCAAAATATATGGGCTTTTTATCCTATAAACACAGTTCCCTATTTCCTTCTAGCCTTCTACCATTATCTATTGTAGAGACCCGAAAAAAATAAATAATGAGAAAAATAATAAAAAGGAGGAAAACAGTTTGGTACAGACCAAACCGTCGACGGTTTCATGGAGACTCAGAAAACCATCGACTGTCTTGTGTAACCGTGGCCTAGTAACAGTAAAATGGTGAAAAACGGAGGGGTTAAAAATCCAAAACGTCGACGGTTCCGTCTAGCAATGCTTAATAAAAGAGATCCTGTAGCTTGGTTTTGATTTAAAAAAAATATAAACCTTTCTCTCTCTCTAAAACCTGCAAGAACTCTCTCCCTTCTCTCTTCGATTTCTCTCTGATTACAGTCCAATTCGATGATCAGACACCACCACGAGGTTCTAGGGGTGATCCTCTACAGGTTAATCGGAGCAGATTTTTGATTTAGGCATTCCAGGCACCACTCCAAAGCTGGGGTAACGATAATGAAATTATATCAGTTAGTTATTTCTAAAGTTCAATTAGTTATTTCTAAAGTTTAATTAGACACCACCACGAGGTTCTAGGGGCGATCCTCTGCAGGTTAATCGGAGCAGATTTTTTGATTTAGGCATTCCAGGCACCACTCCAAAGCTGGGGTAACGATAATGAAATTATATCAGTTAGTTATTTCTAAAGTTTAATTAGTTATTGGGAGTGTGTGGGCCTAGGAAATTTGAATATAATTATTATTCTGAGGTTGATATGGATATTATACTGTATATGGTTTTGGAAAACTATGATATGGATATTTTCCTTGTGATTATTATATTATGATTATCAATTTAAAATTGTGCGGCATGAGGAATATGAAATAATAGTTTTATACTGGGAATGTGATTCATACTAAAATTTATGATTTGCACTGAGAAATGATGTTGTGAGAAACACTGATATGATTTTATACAATAATGAAGTTATGAGATATATAGATATGTTTTTATACAAATATGATAATATGAGATATACTTATATGCTTTATACAAATATGAAGATATGAGAAATGCAGATATGTTTTACACAAAAATGATGACATATGTGATATACACATATGTTTTAATGAAATGATGAAATGAGACATACAAATATGTTTTACACAAAAATGATGAAACGTGATATACAGATATGTTTTATATGGAAATAATGATATGTGATATATACAGACATGTTTGATATAGATTTGATGATATGAAATATACACAAATATGTGTTAAACAGATGTGATGAAATGAAATGTATACAAATATGATGAGAATTATACAGAAATGATGAGAATTATATAGAAATGATGAGATATACAGACATAATGAGATATGAGTACAGAAATGTGGAAATGAAAACCCTGATGGACCAGAGATATACAGAGAGCATGGTACCGTTGCTAGCATATGTGTTAGTGCAACCACAAATCTTGGATAGAGTGTGGCAGAGACAATCGATTGGGCCTGTGAAGAGTAGAGCTACCCCCTGGGGTCTGGACCAGGATTGGGTAGGTCAATCGTACTACAAACATGTACAGTTTTGATCTAATCTGGTAGGCCAACCACAGTTAGGTCCCGCCTTCAGCCCGCACAACCCGGTCATATGGGGTGAATACATGACAATAAGACATAAATGTCCTCAGGATGGTTCCTCATTACAGACACAATAATTATGTTACAAATATGATAAACAGCCATGAGCCACAGACGCGTAGTGTTATATACTAGTGGATGCTCATGAGCTAGAACATGTTTATGAAAAGTGAAATGAAAATGAATAGCCATGAGTTATAGAGGCGTAGTGTTATATACTAGTGGATACTCATAAGTTAGAATATGAATATGAGAAATGAAATGAAAAATGAACAACCATGAGTTACAGATGCATTGTATTATATACTAGAGGATACTCATGAGCTAGAACCTGAATATGAGAAATGAAATCTTTTGAAACTATGTTTATAAATATGATTATGAGTACATATCTGTATGTTTTTCTTAGTTGATATATTTATTTAAATGAATGTGTTATGATATATCAAAACTTATGTTGCCATACACTATCAATAATTTATTACGTCTTACTGAGAAGTGTCTCACCTAGAATTTAAACATTTCAGGAAATACCAGGAATCAAGTTTAGAAAGCTCTAGGGCCGGTATGGTTGGCTGTGAGCAAAGGGTAAGTTTTGGTGAGATATGTCATGTGTATAGTGATATTTTGAGACTCCTAGTATTGTATTAATTAAAGTCTAGATCTGGAGAGAGTTACTGATGAATTTTGATGATGTTAGTACTCTGGTATTGTGTTTGGGATTGTATACATATTTTGTTTCCGATGCTTGGTAATATTATAAGTGATGGATGGATGACCCAGTACCCCACTTCGGGTCAGGTCATGTTGAAATATGGTATTAGAGATGTTGATTGATTATTGTCATAAAAAAAAAAGTAGAGAAATTAGGTCGTCATAGTTTGATATCAGAGCCTAGGTTGCTAGGTTCTGTAGACTTCGGCGAAATACAATACCAGAGTATAAGAATGGATTTTGATGAGAATTGGAGATGGGTAGACTAGGATTTGAGTCAGTCATTGTTGGAGGATAAGATTGGAATTTAGGGTTCTATCTTACAACCTGGAGGCAGGAAATTTCGTGGTGGTTTCTATGATATTCCTGGGATGACGATTTTAGAAAATTCATGGTAAACTATCACCGGTTCTTATTTCTGAGTGGTAAGACTGAATTTTAAATTGGGAATGAGAATGTTAAGATAAATTATCATAAGAGAATATCTTATGGTTCTTAGTCTGATGAGTGTATTAGTTGTGTTATGATGATAGAGTTATAAGACCGTTTTTTTTTCATTTTCAAGGATGGACCCTACAAACAGCAATATGAATGCTAGTGGTGGTGATAAAGTAAGCCCTTCCAATTTAGGTGGCGGAGATTCTGATGCAGTGTTACATAGTGTCACCCAACAAGTGATGGTAGAAATGGCCAAAAATTCAAGGGAATGGGGCTGCACAATTGAACAGTTTACATGTATAAATCCCCCGTCATTCTTCAGAGGGCCTACCATTCGTGGTTGAGGACTAAGTCTAAGAGATTGAGGAGATGTTGGTAGTTCTCCTTTGTACTGATGAGCAGAAGGTTCTATTTGCTACGTTTAAGTTAACATGAGAGGCTAAATGTTGGTGGAGATCAGCGATATTGTTAGAGGAGCAGAGGTGTGTTTATAGCTATAACCTGGAGCCACTTCAAGGAGATATTCTTCGAGCGGTATTTCTTTGCTACTACCTGAAATGCTAAAGTAGCAAAATTCTTGAATTTGACCTAGGGAAACATAATGGTACAGAAGTACGTAGCTAAATTCATCAAGTTGTCCCATTTTTCCTCATACATGGTGCTAGACGAGGAAAAGAAGGCGAGAAAGTTTTAGAACGGCCTAAGGCAGGGCATATATGAGCACGTAGTGGATTTTCAGTTCTAGACTTTTTCAGAACTAGTAGATAAAGTCACAGTGTTTGAGACCAGCCTATAGAGGGGTCTTGGGGCACAAAGCCAAAGGAAGAGGCCCACGCCTCCAGACTTTCAAACAGGGACTAGTTAGGGACCTTGGAGGAGGCATGGTGGCAGAGGAGGTCAGAGACAGGGGTTGGGAGATCGAGCTGTATAGGATAGACCGTTGCACACTCCCTGTCCTAGGTGCCACAAGAGACATCCAAGAGAATGTTGGGTCAAAAAGGTGATTTGTTATCGATGCAATCGACTCGAACACATAACATGAGACTGTCGTGCACCACTGGATAATGCGCCTACTCCTAGACCGTACCAAGGAGATAACCAGGCACGCTGAGGAAATCAGAAAAGAAACACCTCCCCAGCACGGTTCTATGCTCTTACAATAGAAGACGTTGAGGCGGCAAACGATGTAGTGACAGGTATTATTTCAATTTTTTCATATAAGGCTATTGTTTTAATTGATTCAGGGGAAACTCACTCCTTCATAGCCCGAGATTTTTTCAAGTTCTATGGAATAGAAACTCAGCCACTAGATGTGAGTTTATCAGTGGCTACATCGATCAAGACTGTAGTGTTGTGTAGCAAGGTACTCAAAGACTGTCCAATCAGTATTCAGGGGAGGTCCTTGCCAACTAATTTGGTAATCCTAGTCATGCATGGTTTTGAGGTAATTCTGGAGATGGACTGGCTAGCCACCAACTATGCTAGTATTGACTGTTATCAGAAAGAGGTAGTATTCAGACCTCCAAGAAAACAGGAGTACAAATTTGTGGGGACATGTGTGCACACTCCATAGATATTATTAGGCATTCAGGGGAGGAGGTTGCTTATAAAGAGATGCCAGGGGTACCTGGCCTATGTAAACGAAGCATTGGAAGGGGAACTATATTTGAAAGATATCCTATGGTGAGGGATTTTCCTGATGTGTTTTAGGAGGATTTGTTGAGACTGCCTCCTAATCGTGAAATGGAGTTTGCTATTGACCTTGCTCTAGGAACAGCGCTGATTTCTAAAATGCCGTACAGAATGGCACTAGTTGAACTAAAAGAGTTAATAGAACAGCTACAGGAATTGTTAGATAAGGGGTTTATCAGTCCCTTTGACAAATTTAACCAAGAAAAGTGTGAAGTTTGAATGGACCAATGAGTGTGAACAAAGTTTTCGGGAGTTAAAGTAGAGACTCATCACTGCACCGATTTTGAAAATTCCTTCGGGAGATGAGGGTTTTGTAATTTACAATGATGCGTCACAAAAAGGGCTCGGATGTGTGCTGATGAAATAGGAGAAAGTTGTAGCTTATGCTTCACGGCGGCTCAAAGAGTATGAAAAGAATTATCATACCCATGATCTAGAGTTAGCAACAGTGGTTTATGAGTTGAAAACATGGAGACATTATTTTTATAGGGGTAGGTGTGAGATCTTCACATATCATAAGAGCCTGAAGCACTTTTTTCACATTGAAAGAATTAAATATGAGGCAGAGGAGGTGGCTAGAACTAATTAAAGATTATGACTGCACCATTAGTTACCACTTAGGAAAAGCTAATGTGGTAGTTGATGCTTTGAGCTGGAAATCATTGGGTTCATCAGTATTAGCAATGGTGACTCAGCATCTGATAAGGATGGATTTAGAAAGGCTTGGTGTGGAGCTGGTAGAGTGAAATCACTAGGCACTCATTGCTAATCTGGTACTTCAGCCCACTTTATAGGAAAGAATTAAAGTTGTCCAAATGAAAGATGTGGAATTAATTAAAATTATGGATAAAGTGCAAAAATGGTCATGGAGCAGAGTTTAATATCACAAATGATGGAGCTTTGAGGTTTCGTACCAGATTGTGGGTACCTGCTGATGTTAAGATTAGGAGAATTATCCTGTAGGAAGTGCATCAATCCCTTTATACAGTGCACTTTGGAAGCACTAAGATATATAGGAATCTTTTTGGTGGAGTAATATGAAGAAAGAAATTTCTGAATTTGTAAAGCAGTGTTTGACATACCAGCAGGTGAAAGCTGAGCATCAAAGACCGGCGGGATCATTGCAACCACTTCACATTCCCGAATGGAAGTGGGAGCATATTTCTATGGACTTTGTCACAAGGTTATCGCCAGCATTGCATGGACAGGATGTCATTTAGGTAGTCATTGACCGATTGATGAAGACTGCCCATTTCCTTCCAATCAAAATTAACTACTCCATGAGTAGACTGGCAGAGTTGTACACACAGGAGATAGTTAGAATACATGGCATACCAGTGTCCATTGTATCGGACTGAGACCCATGGTTCACATCTCATTTTTGGAGGAGTTTTCAAAGAGTCATGGGTTCTCAGTTGACGTTCAGCACAGCATTTCATCCTCAGACCGATGGATAGACAGAAAGGACCATACAAATACTAGACGATATGTTGTGAGCTTTTGTGCTGGACTTTGGTGGTAGTTGGATACAGTTTATGTCATTGGTTAAATTTTCTTATAATAACAGCTACCAAGCCAGCATCGAGATGGCACCATATGAAGCATTGTATAATCAGAGGTGCCGATCTCCATTATATTGGGATAAAATTGGTGAAAGGCAGGTTTTTGGGCTAGCAAATGTTTAGCAAACCTCTAAGAAAATTAGACTTATCCGATACAAGATCAAAATAGCTTAGAGTCGACAAAAAAGTTATGCTGACACCCACCAACGAGAGCTGGATTTTAGTGCGGGAAATCATGTATTTTTCAAAGTTGCACTGATGAAAAGAGTAATGAGATTTGGGGGAAATGGTAAGCTAAGCCCTAGGTTTATTAGACCATTTGATATATTGGAAAGAGTGGGTCCAGTTGCCTAAGGTTAGCATTACCACCAGTTCTATCTATAATCCATGACATATTCCACGTATCTATGTTGAGGAAATACATCCCAGATCCATCTCATGTAATCAGTTATGAGGCACTAGAACTTAGAGATACCTTGTCATATGAAAAAGTACCAGTGCAGATTCTGGATCAGAAGGAACAGGAACTACATACTAAAAAGATCCTACTAGTAAAAGTGCTCTGGCGTAATCATATAGTAGACGAAGCTTCATGGGAATTAGAGGAAAAGATATGCCAGAGATATCCACACCTGTTTAGCAGGACTCAGCATTAGACTAGTAAAAGTAAAAGTAAATGACAGTATACATCTATTGACTTTTACAGTGTAGGGTAGTTAGTGTTTTGGTTTTGGTTATGAATGGTTTTGGGAGTGTTTTCTTTTATGTAAATGATTGTAATCTCCCAGAACCCTCTGTTGTAACCATGGTATTCCTTCGCCAAAAGTGAGGGTAATTAATAAAAATTGTAGTGAATTTTTCCTTAGAGATTGATACATGAGATACATAGAAAATTTCAAAAATGATTTTTTTTATGAGGGGAGGATGTAGAGACCCAAAAAATAGAAATAATGAGAAAAACAATAAAAAGGAGGAAAACGGTTTGGTACAGACCAAACTATCAACAGTTTCATGAGACTCAGAAAACTGTCGACTGTTTTGTGTAATCGCAACCCAGTAACGGTAAAACATTAAAAAATGGAGGAGAAACCGTCGACGATTTGACGGTTTTTTCTAGCAGAGCTTAATAAAAGAGATCTTGCAGCCTTGTTTTGATTTAAGCAAAATATAAACCTCTCTCTCTCTCTCTCTCTCTCTCTCTCTCTCTCTCTCTCTCTCTCTCTCTCTCTCTCTCTCTCTCTCTCTCTTCTCTTTTCGATTTCTCTCTAATTACAGCTCAATTCGACAATCAGACACCACCACAAGGTTCTAAAGGAAATTCTTTGTAGGATAATTGGAATATATTTTTTATTTAGGCATTCCAGGCACCACTCCAAAGTTGGGGTAAAGATAACGAAATTATATGAGTTAGTTATTTCTAAAGTTTAATCAATTATTAGGAGTGTGTGGGCTTAGGAAATGTGAATATAATTATTATTCTGGGTTTGAGTTGATTAAGCTAGAGTTATGAATACAGGGTTTTGTACAAACTCCACAAGCATCGTGCTAGAATCCTCGCGGGTATATTCTCAGTAAATAGGTAAGGGGAATAAATTATAAAAGATATTTTTAGGAATTTAACTAGTTGACTTAAAGTATGTGAAATTGAGAATACTGTATATGGTTTTAGAAAACTATAATATGGATATTTTCCCTGTGATTATTATATTATGACTATCGATCTAAAATTGCGTGGCATGAGGAATATGAAATAACAGTTTTATACTGGGAATGTGATTGATATTGAAATTTATGATTTGCACTGAGAAATGATGTTATGAGAAACACAGATATGATTTTATGCAAAAATGAAGTTATGAGATATACAGATATGACAATATGAGATATACTAATATATTTTATACAGATATGAAGATATGAGAAATACATATATATTTTACACAGAAATGATGATATATGTGATATACACATATGTTTTATAGAAATGATGAAATAAGACATACAAATATGTTTTATACAGAAATGATGAAATGTGATATACAGATATGTTTTATATGAAAATGATGATATGTCATATATACAGACATGTTTGATACAAATTTGATGATATGCAATATACACAAATATGTGTTAAAAAGATGTGATGAAATGAAATGTATACAGATATGATGAGAATTATACAAAAATGATGAGAATTATACAGACATGATGAGAATTATATAGACATGATGAGATATACAGACATAATGAGATATGAGTACAGAAATGTGGAAATGAGAACCCTGATGGATCAAAGATATAGAGAGCACGGTATTGTTGCTAGCATATATGTTAGTGCAACCACACATCTTAGACAAAGTGTGGCAGAGACAGTCGATTGGGCTTGTGAAGAGTAGAGTTACCCTTTGGGGTCCAGACCAAGATTGGGTAGGCCAATCGTACTACAAACGTGTACAATTTTGATCTAACTTGGTAGGCTAACCACGGTTAGGTCCCGACTTTGGCCTGCACAACCCGGTCATGTGGGGTGAATACATAACAATGAGGCATGAATGTCCTCAGGATGGTTCCTCATTACAGACATGAAAATTATGTTACAAATATGACAAACAACCATGAGCTAAAGATGCATAGTGTTATATACTGGTGGATGCTCATAAGTTAGAACATGTTTATGAAAAGTGAAATGAAAATAAACAACCATGAGTTACAGAAGCGTAGTGTTATATACTGGTGGATACTCATGAGCTAGAATATGAATATGAGAAATGAAATGAAAAATGAACAGTCATGACTTACAAACGTCTTGTGTTATATACTGGAGGATACTCAAGAGCTAGAGCCTAAATATGAGAAATGAAAACTTTTGAAACTATGTTTATATACATATATGGTTATGAGTACATATTTCTATGTTTTTCTCAATTGATATAATTATTTAAACGAATGTGTTATAATATATATAAACTCATGTTACCACACACTGTCAATGATTTATTCTGTCTTACTGAGAGGTGTCTCACCCAGAATTTAAACATTTTAGGGAATACTAGGAATCAAGTTTAGAAAGCTCTAGGGCCAGTCTGGTTGGTTGTGAGCAAAGGGTAAGTTTTGGTGAAATCTATCATGTGTATAGTGATATTTTGGGACTCCTCATACTATATTAATTAAAGTCTAGATCTAGAGAGAGTTACTAATGAATTTTGATGATGCTAGTACTCTGGCATTATGTTTGGGATTGTATACATATTTTGTTTCTACTGCTTGGTATTATTATAAGTGATGGATGGAACACCCGGTACCCCATTTTGGGTCGGTTCATGTTGAAATATTGAATCAGGGATGTTAATTGATTATTGTTATAAAAAAAAAAAAGTAGAGAAATCGGGGGATCACATCTATCCTAATCTTCCATTGTGCATGTTGCCTTCATTCTCTACAAGGCTCCTACACTAGTAAAAACTTGATCACCTTACATGAAAACTAACTCCTCGTTTTGATATTGGTTGAGCATACCTAAGAAGTACCTCCCTTGGGTAGATCACATTCAAGATGACTTTGACGAACGATGAAAATCCTCTAACCTTTTTTTTTTTATTTTATCCAGCTAACCTAGTCAGAGCTTTTGAGCCCTCTTTCGTTATTCCAGACACATAGTTATAAGACTTCCTTTTTGAGTTCAAAGCCCTCTCCATCATGCTACCATACTTGATAGCCATGTTTGGCCTACAATCTTATGAGGCCGCGGTGTATGCATTCCTAAAACCCTTGTTTGAGCTCCATCTATAGCACTCAAACTGCTCACGCTATAGATTTCTTCTTTCTTATATGGATGGGGCTAAGATACAAACTATGGATGACAATGAGCACACACTTTCATTTTTATTTATTGTGCATTTTTTTTTGCCCCGCTTTTATAAAAGTTTTTCAAGATTATAAGAATTTTGCAATGTGTTTAGACAAAGGCTATGAACACACCCCTGGACCCTAAGCACTAGCACACTTGTACTATGACCTATTTTATCTTACTCAATCTAAGTATGAGGGAAAGATCTTTGATAATGCTAACGGCCCCTACGCATATAGCAACCATATCTTTTTACTTACTTTCTAGAGCTGGCTAACGTGCCTATGAATTTTTTAGTCAACCATTTGTTACCCATATATGGCTATTTAATGAAATGTTTCCTTCTCTTTAATAAATCTTCCTTCGTTTCTACCCTTCCCCCCCCCCCCCCCCCCCCAAAAAAAGGATGGATTCCATGTTGTTATTTTAGGTGTAATCCCAAGAGGGGATGAATTGGGTATTTAAAAATATTGAATTCTTTTAATCCTTAATTTGAAAACCCAACCATACAAGCCCAAGTTTGGAGATACACATATTTCAATTTTACACAACCTAATAAATTCAAGCTATGGATATCTCAAACAATTCAGTATTACCTAATCAATCTCAAGTGCAAGAGGTACTTAAAACATAAAAAATAGGTAAATATTAAATAAATAATCAAATACAAGAAGAAATAAAATGAGATAAGGAAAGAGAAATGCAAACTCTAGATTTACGAGGTTCGTCCAACCCGGCCTACGTCCTCGCCTTGGGCAAGCTACCCAAGGATTCCACTATACCACTCCTTAACCTAGGATGGAACTTCCCATTACAATCTACTACTTACAAGAGGTGTAGCTACCTCCTTACAATCTGCTACTTACAAAAGGCGTAACTTCCTCCTCCCTGTTCAAAATCCAAACCGTCCATACAAGTAACGAAAGATAATTTTGAATACACTCAGATGCTTCCTAATAAGCTAATGAGTACAATGAAGTCCTAAACACTCTCACAGGATATAACTTGAAGCTCAAGAGATAATATATGTGTTTTCCAATGAGGTGTTTGCAATAAAACTATATGATCTTATATATATATATAGCCTCAAAGATCTAAACCCTATTCAATATTTCTCCAAAAATGATTTCTTAAAAATATATGTGTTGGAGATTCTAGGGTTTGCTTTCAAATAGGTTTTACAAAGATGAGAGAATATAAAATCTTTGAATAAAAATAGGAAAGTGAATACTTCAAAGATTGAAGCCTTAGTATATACTTTTTCACAAAATATTGTTCAAACAATGGATATATGGAAACAAGTGTTTTTGCTCCCAAGAAATATTTCAAATAAAATAAGTAGGAGAGTGGAAAAATAAGATTTGAATACCTAAAACAAAAACTTGTTTACCAAACCTTAAGATCAATATAGCTTTGCAAGATGACGTGAGTGAATGCTCTTGGATCTTGAAGAAAGACTAAGTGAATGCTCAACAATGATTTTAGCATAAGGGAATGTAGACAAGAGAGATTAAAATATGTTTTAGAGTTAGTATTTATAGGCACTTTAGGCATAAAGTTGTTTTCTACCCGATGTATCATTAAGAGATATTTTATTAAATCAAAGTTTGATCGTTGAGCGCTGGAGCGTCGGTTCTACCCGACAGACTTATCGACAAGTGTTCTTCACTCGCTCATCGATGAGACCAAGGGATTAGTCGATGAGTGGCCTATCTGAGAAAATTAGGGTCTCAGTATTTGCTCGTCAACAAGGCTAGGGGACTAGTTGACGAGTGCCCTGCTTTTCAGCCCTATTAACCTTCTAAAATGTAGATCCAACCTAGGTCAAGTGTATATGGATAATTCATGAAAAACATGCATCCTAGGATCATTCAATTAATCATTTTGATTTTCCTATCATATCTTATGAGACATGTAAATACAAACAACACTAAATACAAATTACAACTGAAAGGCTGAGTTTTCTTCATCCATTTACTATTCTACTTCCATAGATTAGGCCAAATCGTGTGCACTTCAAGTTCCTCATGGCTTCCATGGCATCCCTACCATCCGTGCATGCTAGGTAATGGTCATGTTCAAAAGATTAATGCACAGGTAAGATACTATGTGATTTTTCATTATCAAAATGGGATTGAGCTCATAGATTCAACATTCTCCCCCTTTTTTATGATGACAAATACACGAGTAAAAAAATTAGGTTTAGCCTAAAAAGGCTCCCCCTAAGAATATGCATGATTAAAAATTATTGCAAGCAATGTAATCCAAACATATTGTAGAATGAAGACAATAACAATATTCAATAATGTAATTTGAAAAAGGTTACACAGTTAAGTCTTCCCCAAGTTTGCTTAGTCAAGATTTATGCCTACATTTTGCTGGGATATTTCTCCCCCTTTTGACATGAATAAAAAGGGCTAAGGCAAAAGGATATAAGCATTGAAATACATCATTAGCTTAGAGAAATCTCCTTAACAAACTTTTTTGAAGAAAAATATCGTTTTGAGCAAGAAATTATAATCCAGTCAATCATCTATGCAAAAAATTTAGTTCAAGATGCTCCCCTTCAGTTATGCACTCCATTTTATCTCTAGGCAACTTCTCTACTGTGCAACAAGCCTAATTCATGTATGATTTGGATAAACCTCTCCTCTTGAAGTGGTTTCATGAATATGTCGGCCCCTTGTTCATCTGTGCACACAAACTCAAGTGTCACATCCCCCTTTTTGCACATGGTCATGAATAAAGTGATATCTAATTTCGATGCGCTTAGTTTGTGAGTGTGATATGGCATTCTTTCAGTTATTGATTGCACTGATATTATCATATTTTATGGGTTCAATTTCATAGTGCAATCCATATTCTATGAGTTGTTACTTCATGTAAAGTGTTTGAGTACAACAACTACCAGCCACTATATATTCAGCCTCAGTTGTGAACAAGGCAACTGAGTTATGTTTCTTGGAAAACCAAGAAACTAAAGATTGACCTAAAAGTGACAAGTGCCACTCGTGCTTTTTCTATCTACTTTACTACCGGCAAAGTCAGCATCAAAATAACTAAAAATCTCAAAAGAAGTGTACTTAGGATACCATAATCCTACTTTAATAGTCCCGATAAGGTATCTAAGTATTCTTTTAACTGCTAATAGATATGACTCTTTAGGTGTAGCCTGAAATCTTGCACACAAACATACACTAAATATAGTATCAAGCCTTCTAGAAGTCAGGTATAATAGGCTCCCAATCATGCCACGATAAAGCTTAATGTCTACCAATATACCTTACTCATCTTTATCTAACTTTGTGGAAGAACTCATAGGTGTTCCTAAGATTTTACTATCTTCCATATTGAACTTCTTGAGCAAGTCTCTAATATATTTTGATTGGTTTATAAAAATTCCATATTTGGCCTATTTTATTTGAAGTCCTAGGAAGAAATTAAGTTTACCCATCATGCTCATTTCGAATTCATTTTGCATGCAACTGGCAAACTCATTACACAACTCTTCGTTTGTTGCTCCAAAAATGATGTCATCTACGTATATTTGTACTAGGAGCATGTTATCATTTTTAGATTTTATAAATAGTTTTGTGTCTATCTTCCTTCTGGTAAACCCATTATCTAGTAGAAAACCACTAAGTCTTTCATACCAAGCTCTAGGAGCTTACTTCAATCCATACAAGGCCTTAGTCAATCTATAAACATGATTTGGGAATTTCTGATTTTTGAATTCTGGAGGTTGTTCAACATATACTTCCTCATTTATATAGCCATTTAGGAATGTGCTTTTAACATCCATTTGATATAATTTGAAGTTTTTAAAAGTAGTATATGCTAATAACATCTGAATGGCTTCCATCCTAATTACAGGAGCATATGTATCTTCAAAATCTATACCTTCCTCTTGGTTATACCCTGAGCTACTAGTCTGGCTTTGTTTCTTATTGCTATACCATTTTCATCTTTCTTATTCCTATAGACCCATTTAGTTCCAATAATAGTATAATCATCCAGTCTAGGAACCAAGGTCCAGACTTTGTTTCTCTCAAATTGGTTTAACTCTTCCTACATAGACATTACCCAAGATCCATCCTCAATTGCCTCACTCACATTCTTAGGCTCCTTCTATAATAAGAATGCAAAGTGGCTAACCATTTTTCTAAGTGATGAGCGGGTAGCTACTCCGCATGATGGTTCACCTATAATTTGATCTATGGGGTGAATTCTTACAAATTTCCATTTCCTAGGTAGTCTATATGCCTCACTCTCTAATTGTTTATCCTCAGTAGGTGTTTCTTTAATTTCAGTGCTCTTATCTACATTGTTTTCAATGGATAAATTTTCTAATTCCTTTCTTATCTCAAGATCATCCTCATTAGTTCTTTTAGAGAAAGGATCAGACTCATCAAACATTACATGGATGGATTCTACAATGGTCAACGTTCTTTTGTTATACACCCTGTAGGCTTTACTGTAATGACCTCGACTCGCCACGTGGGCCCGGAGTGCTACTTTAGTGACATCTATGTACCTAATATCTTGTTCATCATATATAAAACACACATATGCAGCAAAAATAAAATACAAAATCCTCAAATTACATTACCAGAGTTCTAACTATCTATATACACAAATATATCCATTTCCACATTATTACATCCCATAAAACTAAACAAAAATAAAATCTCTATCTACACACTATCTACATGAATTTACACCTCTAGCCCAACTCCTCTAGTCTGCTAGACCTGATCTTGAGGATTTCCTGAAAAGATAGTTTTTAAAGTAGGGGTGAGGCATAGCTCAGTAAGGGAAAGACTAAGTTAATGTCAATGCGTGGCCAGTATGCATTTAGTGTACAGAAAATAACCAGTTCACTAAGTAGATAAACACATTTATGAAAACATTCTTATTTTACACTCACACACACAATTATCCGAGGATAGGGAAGATTACCCGCCATACAAGTAGCTTCCCTTTGCTCTAGTACCATTATTGCTACCAGGGCACTCACCTTTTTCAGTAAGCCCTCGAAGTTATCTTATTAATTAACCGTATTTACATAAATTAACAGATATGCATATAAGACACTCCCTGTAACAAACACGCCATTTACTTCCCCATGGCATGGGTTGTGCAGCCCAAAGGCTGGACTATTGTCCTAGGGGATCCACCCAGACAATAGTCATCTGTACTCTCAGCTAACATATTCCGCAGGTCTATGCAGCTCCAACTGCTGGTTTGATTGCCCTCACCCAAGGGGGTGCATTTACCTCACATAGGCAAATCAGACAAGGCCACTTTACACCCCTCAGCACAGGTCTGGGCGCACACAGCCACATAACAAATCTCAAGCAACGGTACCGTGCTCACAATACACTAGTCTCCAAGGTTCTTAAATCATATCATGCAATTTAGATAATAGAAATCATTTAAAACATTAATTCATATATATTTCCTACTATTCCAAAACCTAACCCTGGGCCACAAAATACGATCCGGCATATAGCTGCTAATTAAAACTCAGCCCTCGGCCATCAAATAATAATCTTGGCCCTTGGCCAATCAAACAATACCTGGTCATTGGCCGTTATTTCAAATTCCTGCATTTCATAAGCAGTTCCAGTATTTTCTCAAGCATTTCCAGTATTTCTCAAACAATTCAGTATTTCAAAAATAATTCAGCATTTCAACATCCCAAATCCAGATATACAATAATTCATACCAATTAAATCATCTGCCACACGATTTTCCAAATTTTAACATATCCATATAAACAAACAAGCTTTTCACCGTTCATTTTATTCAAAAATACTATACCATATATCCTAAATTTGTATAATCCATTTCGAATGGTTGGTTTTCAAAATAACCATTAAATTCTCAAATAAATAAATAAATATATTTATATAAACATTACAATTAAATTGATTCAAATTTCATAAAATTACTGACTTAACTTAATCCCCTTACCTGATTCCTGAAACACTCGATAACACCCCGGCCTACGCCCCAGGCATTCAAAAACCCCTGAAACCCTAAACTTCAAACTTCACTACATTACTCATCACAATCCCTAGAGTAACTTTACCTAAAATTTCCCTAAGCTATGAATACCCTAAATAGCCTAATAAAACCTAAATTATTAAACTTGCCCCCAATTTAGGATTGGTACCCCGGAGCTCCAATTCGAAAACCCGCTCCAGTTAAATTGTAGAAAATCTCCCCACAAATCTCTTGACAATTTTCGTTCGTTAATTGGCCTTATAGTTTAAGAGAAATTGAGGTAAGTTTGAGAATTGGCCTTACCCCAGGAAATATGCCTACGCACTTCCACGACAGATTCACTCCAGTAGAAGTGTCGGTGGCGGCGAATAGAGTCCAATAGTATTTCCGGATTTCTGATCAACCGAATATCGAAGACGAGAGTGAGAAGAGTGGGAGAGTGGAGACCAAGAGTGAAATGAAAGTTGTTGTTTTTTTTTTTTTTTTTCTTTGTTTCCTTCCCATAGGTTTCCTTCCTAAAGCCTCTGGCTTCAGGAAGGTTTACCTATATTTATATAATATATATTTTATAATAATAATAATAATAATAATATTATTATTATTATATTAATTAATTATTATTATTTAATTTATTAATTTATTTTTTAAAAATTAATTTTAATTTTAATTTTAATTAATTTAATTATTTTTTTAATAACAATTTTTTTAAAATTTCAAATTTATTTATTTATTTTTTTTAGGATCACTACATTCTCCCCTCCTTACAAAAATTTCGTCCTCGAAATTTGTTCACTATTACCAATCACATTCTTAACTCACTGCTCTTGTCTACTGAAGAGTCGGTAGCCACCCACATAACGGTTCTGTCCCAAGTTTATTAACTACCATCACTTATGGCGGAGGAACACTGTGGTTACAATACTACCTTTGGGAAATTACAATAATCATAATAAAGTTTCCCAAAAACTATCCATAATTAAAACTATACACAACTAACCACACAACCTACTATAATCCCTCTTTATACAACCATACTCTTACCCGTCTGGCACTAGCCCTCACTAATAATAGTGACAAATTGCCAAATCCATCACTAATACTATGAAATAAAAAAAAAAATTTATTTTTTTAAATCAAAGAAGTATTAGTGACGGTTCGTAAATTCGTCACTAATAATTGGCTACTAGTGACGAATGTGAAGATTCGTCACTAATATTGTGAAATATTTTTTTTTATTTTTTAAAAAAAATATTAGTGATGGTTATTGAATCATCACTAATAAAAGTTTTTTAGTGGTGGATTTAATTCGTCATTAATACGGTAGAAATCATCGCTAATATTTTCCCGGAATAATTTCTGCACGAAAAATATTTTCCCGCGATATTTTCGATTTTTAGTGACAAAATTATTAGTAACGGTTTCAAATCCGTCATTAATAGTGTCATATTATTTACGGTTGCTAAAACTGTCACTAATACCCACTTTTAGTGACAAAATCAAATTTGTCACTAATAGTTTCATCACTACAAACTAGTTTTTTTGTAGTGCCTATTCATTTGGAGTGATTAGCAACTAATTAGCAAATCTTGATTAACAAAATCCTCTGAAATTATTTGAGCAATTTTTTCATACACTTATTCATACAAGCATATATTTTTACTCTTACTGATTCCTTCTTGCAAAATCATTCCAATAAAAGTGTTTTGAGATCATCAATTTCATTTGTTAAGGCTTACACTCTCATTGCATATTCACACTTGAAATTGATTTTTAAGAGAGTAAGCTAGAGTTTTCCCTCGTTATTTAATTCATAAATTTTCATTGAGAAGACTCTTGGGCTTGTGAGTCTTTGCATATTTGTTGCAAGACTCAAGAGCTTGTATTGTGCTATTGGCAAATATTTTTTTTGACAAGCTAGAATCCAAATATCTCCTATGCTTGATACTTGAAAATTGTTTTTGAGATATTTGATTGTGCTCTTAAGATCTTTGAGTATACTCTTGTGATTGATATATATATATTGACTCAAAGATTCACTCACATCACTCTCACATATTAACTGTTATAGTTGCATATAATTGAGAGTTGGCATATAGACTTCATTGAGCTTATAAATTCTTATCATACTGAAGTGCAATTAGTTGTATTGATTGTGGGTATTGGTACATACTTGCTTATTGGAGAAGCATTGAAATTGTACACGAAAATTATATTGATTATCTGTTGTAATCTAGGCGTGGCCTAAGGGGGTGTTGATCTAACCCGTAAGGATCGGTTGTAAAGGTTGGGGTCAACCCTGTTAATCTGATCTGGGGTTTCCCTTGCCTAGTAAGGAGAGGGAGGTTGTAACCGATGTCGCTCCACCCGCAAGTGAGCATCAGTGGAATCCTCGAGCTTACAAGTTAGAGGCGGAGACATAGGCATTGTTGCCGAACCTCAATAACATATCTGGTGTCATCTTGTATTTTGCTTGCTTTACTTTTCAGCATTCACTTCTTGATATATATCTGCTAAATTTATCTTTGAATTCATATTTATCAGAAGTAATTATTTGCCGCACAATAGTTACTGACTTACTTACTTGATCAGTTAAATATGAGTTTTAGATATACCCTAGGTTGTGAACATACTGATTGCAGATCATTTGACTAATAAATTTTTAATTGTCCAATTCACCCCTCCCCCTCTTGGGATTACACAAAAGTCAACACTTATATAAGTTTTAATGTTGTATAGAAATTTTGTAAACTTGATTCAATTTCTTTAATCTAAATATTCATGCCTCATTAGTTAACATAGAACATGGCTAGGGCTAATAGAGATAGAGAAAGAATGGGTATATAAGGGTTATATATGCAATGATGATTAATTGATTAAAATTATAATCTCATCTCTTAGCTAATTTGTCTTAACGTGCAATTAAAGCTCTTTTTTTTCTTTTTTCCTTTTTTTATTTCCAAGGTTGCACTTTTAGACTTTCAACCTAGATTTTCTTCTTTCTTTTTTGGGCAACATACTCTATTTGATGCAATTATGGTTTTCCCTAAAAGTTCCATTCCTTTTTATGTGTAGTATCCTTACTATTTTTCACCATGCATATGAACACTCCCTTCCATCGTAATACCCTTAAAATACTATCAACTTATATGTACAAATTGGTGAGCTTCCTAATAATGTAGCAAATGCCCCCAAAGTGGTACTTTTGAAGTGATCAAGCAAAGTTGATCAAAAACAATGATTGGAGTACCTTATAGTTGTCTTATGACATTGGAAAAAATATTGGCTACGATAAGAGTTTAAGAGATATGAAGGAACATTACATTCAAAATCCAGTAATATTATTTTGTCTCAAGTAAAATATTTGAAGTTGGTGAAAAAAAAGAAAGAACAAATTAATTAAGCTACCTACATACCCATTATATGATTAGGTCCATACATAGTTCAAGTCAATTCTCAGTTAGAATTCATTTTTTAGGACTGGATGAGATGGCTCAATCTAAGAACTATGAAATGTTAGTGGTTGGTTTAAGGTTAAAGAATAAATATTATATCCAAGTTAAAAAATCATTGTAAGGGATCATATATCAATGGTTGTTTGTCACTCTAATCAATTTTATTTTGCCTTTTTATAAGTAAGATTGGAATACATTGCTAAAAGAATGGAAAGACAAGTAAAGGCGCAATAAGTTAGCAATTGGCAACTCATGTCTATGAGAATAATTAGCCAATTAGCAGCCACATGTCATTCAATCAAAATCCTAAACGTAGTACTTATCTAGATTTTCTCTAATAAAAAATATAAGAATGTTTCTGTTGTGATATGTGGCTCATATATTGAGTGGAATGCATGTACAATAAGAAAACATGGTAGAAAACATTAGCTGAAGTTTGTAGAAGGAAACGGTTTCCTTGTAACCATCGACAGTTTGGCCCAGATTCAGTAAACAGTCGATAGTTCTGACTCTATTTCATTGATCGTTTTCTCTCGATATTAAACTGTCAATAGTATATCTAAAACCATCGACGGTATGGCTTGGGTTCACAGTGCTGGTTTTCGAATTTTGAATTTTGAAACGTTGGATAGGTTGGGTTTCAAGGGTAAAACCTCTGAGGGGTTATATATATGTCGTATATGTTGTAACTTTGGATGTTCATGTCTTTTGGACACAAAATAGTGAAAAACACTGTCAATTTCTCAGGTGGATGTAGACATTACCAAACCACGTAATTTCTTATGTTATTGTTGTTGCTTTCATTATAATCTACATGATTGTTGTTTTTTATATTTCATCATTGAGTCTTGCATTGTAAGATCAATTTATTCCACTATGCAATTCATTTTTTCACAACAAATTGGTATCAAAGCATTGTTGTAATGGCTTCTGGAACTTCTCCTGCAAAGTTTGATGTCGTTAAATTCGATGGAATGGGAAACTTCGGTTTATGGTAGAGAAGGGTGAAGGATATCTTAGTGTAGCAATGATGGGAATCAGTCGGCCTTACCCCTTTCCTTCGCCGACATGGTGACACGTGGACAATCACCAGATGTCCACATTGGTTTGTAACTCTTGCAGGTACACATGGAGTATTTTGAAGACTTTTGGTATGAGAAGAACCAAGTTGATATGCCATTGCAAGTCAAAGTTCAAGACCCATGTGAGCCCCACACGGCTTGGGCCTCCTTTTTGGCTTATGTTTATATTTAATTTGTAAACACGCAAGACAGCTTGCTTACATGTGCAGGTTTAGAAAATTGTGTGAGAGTTTATGATGTTAGAATTAGTGTGGTGTTCTAATTACTTAGTTTCCCCATGTTTAGTTTCTCATGCCCTATCCCCTATGCTTGTGAAAAAAGTCAATGTCTTGTTCCCCCATGTTAGCTTATATATCCCCATTGTAAGACTGAAAAAAGACAGAGAAGTCTAAATATTGAATATATTGAAAGGAGTTTCCTTTGGTAAATCTTATTAAGCTTTGTCTGATCCTTGTGATTGAGTAATGAGAGGCTACGCATTCTCTCCGGAGATCGGGTGAAGAGAGACCACAGTCTATCCATCATCTTCATCACCATATTTCTCCTCTCACCCACCTCACTTATACACATAAAACAACTTACTTTCATTGTGCTAAAGGATTTTTACGGTGTGATCTAATCTTTTGGTGAATCAAACCAAGTCATCCAAGGATTTCTTGGGTAAGACTGTTCCTTTCCTAACTCTTAACTAGTTGTGAACTCTTATTTGAATCCCCATAGTCATAGACTAAAAAAATAGCCCTTGAATTCTTGCATTTCCTTCAAAACCCATAGGAGTTCAGGCAACTCAGGACCTTGGTTCAATCAACTAAACTGCTAATGACTTCCAAACATTTTGTTCTTAAATTGTTGAGGCGACTGAGGTCTTTGGCTCAGTCGACTAACTCGCTATTGCCTTTTGGAATTCTACTCCTTAAATGCTTCAAGGGACTGACCCTCTACTCCAAGCGACTGAAGTTACCCAAAATCCTTAACTTTCAATATTTTTACACTTACTTTGTCAAATATGGGAATATTACTTGCTAACTTAGAACTTAAGTTCTTGAATGTTTGAAATAGCATCTTTCTCGCATATGATTTGATTCCTTTGTTAAAGAACCGTTGTGATTGAATTTTGGAACAAGTTATGCACCTTTTCAAAATCCTTTAAACATGTGAAGCATAGCCTACTTTATATTTTTTACGTTTGGGTTGATACAATTCTCAATTTAAAGTGTTTCTGATGTATGTGTTAATTTGAGGGTTAATAGTAGGAGTAAGTCACCCTCCCTCGTCCTGCATCAAGCAATGTATGGTGAGGCTTTATATGGAGTTCAACCAAAAAGCATGGATGAAATAAGTTGGAATGAATTGAAAGCAAAGGATGTGTCGACTATTTGACTTTGTTTGGCTGATGACGTGTTGTAGCACGTCATGGATAAGGATTCTCCGACAACAATTTGGTAGAAACTAGAAATCTGGTATGTGTCTAAGTCTTTATCGAACAAATTATTTCTTAAGCAAAGATTATATTGGCTTAAGATGGTGGAGGATTCGTATTTTAACCAACACATCAACGCATTCAATTAGATTGTAAGTAATTTAATGTGTGTTGATGTGAATTTCGAGGAGGAAGACAAGGCACTGATGCTATTAAATTCCCTACCTGTGTCTCACACATATAAGAATTTAGTTACTACTCTAACATGGGGCAAAGAAACCCTGAATTTGGAATAGGTAACAAGCACATTGCTAGGTTTCATCAAAGAAAGATGGCCACCAATGAAATTTCGCATAGTGAAGGGCTTGTGGTGAAGAGTAACCAGAAACATGGCAGAATTAATTTATAAAGCGGAATGAGTGGAAATAAATCTCGGTCGCAGTCCAGAAAGAAGAAGGACATAAGGTGTTTTAAGCGCGGAAAAATTGGACACATAAAACTAGAGTGTCTGGAGTGGAAGAAAGTGAATGCTGAAAATCAAGAGGGTTCGTCAAAATCTACAAATATAGTGGAAGAATGAAACTCAAGGAGCGATGATAGTGATATGCTATATGTTTCATCAGGTTCAGAAAGCCTCAAGGATTCTTGGATCCTAGATTTGGGATGTTTTTATCATATGAAACCTAATAGAAATTGGTTCAACACCTACAAGTTAGTTGATTCTGGTTATGTTCTAATGGGAAATGATGTTGTATGCAAAATAATTGGAATAGGAAATATCATAATTAAGATGTATGATGATGTTGTGAGAATTCATGTGATGTAAGGCATGTACAAGATTTACGGAAGAACATAATTTCATTGGACACTTTAGATTGTAATAGGTATAGTTATAGGTATGAAAGTGGGATAATGAAAGTGTGTGAAGGCAACTTGATAGTGATGAAGGGACAGAAGTTAGCGAGAAATATCTATGCATTGCAAGGTACCACAGTTGTAGGTGGAGCATAGATGTAGAATCTGAGTTAGGTAATTCTATTTTGTTTACAACCACACACAAGACGGAGGGTAGTCATATCTATAATTATTCAGATGTTTAGGGACTGGTGTGGATAGCATCATGGGTTGGACATTTGTATTTCATGGGTTTATCGCAAAAGATCTTGGTGTATCTTATGCGGCACAAGTCAGAAATGTTTTCCTGGTTTAACTAGCAGTTGAGGTGAAAAACCAGACCGGGATAGAGATCCTCATGTCAGACATTGGTATTTAGTATGCTGGTTCTGTTCAAGGAGTTTTGTGAGCATAGCACGTTGTATGCAGGTCTTGCAAGGAACTTCTTGGTAAAGTCAGTAAGTATGGCGTGTTTCTTGTTTAACCAGTCACTAAGAGTATCACTAGATAGGAGAGTTGCAGAAGAGGTTTGGACAGGTTATTCAGTAGACCATTCCGGTGCGAGAGTGTTTGGATATCCAGTCGTGCACGTTTCTAGTGAGGTGAGATTTAAGCTTGGTGTAATATTGTCCTAATTGTACATATTTATAGGGTAAAATAAAGGTGGGTTCAAGCTGGATGATCCAATGTCAAACAAGGTGGTGATTAGTGGAGACATGGTTTTTGGTGAGAAAACCATGGTGCAACGTAATCAAGTAAACAGATGCCAGAAAAATGTAACAACAATAAACATGTGATGCAGGTGGAGTTACATACTCATGGTAGAGATGACATTGTTCATAATGCAGGGAGTTATAACTCGGGATACCAGCAAGATAGCAATAGACCCAAATACACTATCAAACCACTACTCAAGTATAAATTTGATGATTTGGTATTTTATGCATTCATTACAACCAGCAAGGTGCGGTGCAGAGCAAAGGGAAAAATAGATAGATGAGTGTTATGGTGGAGGAGATGAAGTTACTACATAAGAATCAAATGTGGGAATTGGTAGAACTTCCAAAAGGGAAGAGGGTGATAGGATGCAAAGGGGTGATGTATCTATTGTTTTATGTGGATAACATGTTATTTGCTGGGAAGGCTTTGACTAAGGCTAATCAATTGGGAACTCTGTTGAGAAAAGGTTTTGACAAGAATATTTTGGGCAAGACCAAGAAGAGTCTTGGTTTGGAGATTCGCAAAGACAAAGCTGCAGGGAGATTGAGGTTATCTCAGGGTCACTTGGTGGACAGATTTGCAGGGAGATTGTGGTTGTCTTAGGATGGTTTTGTATAGAATCAATGTAAATTTTATACTGCTCGGTACCCAAGGATGGACGATGATGTTTGAGATATGTCAAAGGTCCCATATGCTGGTGCAATGGGGTGTTTCGGTAGGCAATAAAGTAATCCATCAGTTGTGAGATTTTTGTATGCAGACTATACAGGGCACTTTGACGACAGATGGTTTAAACCAAGGTATGTGCTTACTATTGTGGTAAGGCTTAATTGTTGGAAGTCTAGGGTATAGTCTTAGGTTGCACTATTTACAACTGAGTCAGGGGTCATGGCAGAAGCCAAAGCTGCCACAAACAAGTTCAAGCATTGCTTGGAGTTGGTTTTTGTCTCCAGTTGCTAGACAGGAGGCGGTCCCAAACTATACGAATTTTTATCCCAGGTGGAGCAACAGGTTCATGTTTTAGGTTTTCCCCTAAGGGGAGTATATTTGTCAAGGAGGATATTGTTGTGATATGTGGCTCATATATTAAACAAAATGCATGTACAATGAGAAAATATGGTAGAAAACAGCAATTGAAGTTTGTAGGAGGAAACTGTTGACGATTTCTTTGTAACCGTCAATGGTTTGAACTAGATTCAGTAAAACACTCGATGGTTCTGAGTATGTTTCATTGAATATTTCCTCTCGGTATTAAATCATCGACAGTATGTTTGAAACCGTAGACAGTTTGGCCCGGGTTCCCAACGCTGGTTTTGAATTTTGAATTTTGGGATGTTGGATAAGTTGGGTTTCGGGGGGAAAACCTCTGAGGGGGGTTATATATACGTTGTATATGTTGTAACTCTGGATGTTCATGTCTTTTGAACACAAGATAGTGAAAAATACTGTCAATTGCTCTCGTGGATGTAGGCATTTCCGAAGCACGTAATTCCTTGTATTATTGTTATTGCTTTCATTATAATCTGCATGATTTTTGTTCTATATATTTCATCTTTGAGTGTTGCGTTGCAACATCAATTTATTCCGCTGGGTAATTCATTTTTTCACAACAATTTCTATAGTGCTTGGAAAGTCATCTCCATTTTTCACGCACTAACTTTATTAAAGTATCTATTAGCTACTTGACAATTGGTCAATTGGTGAAGTTCGCCTAGAAATATATTTCCTCTACATCATTCTTTATGGATGGATTTGATTAGGATTTCCATTCTAAGTATCTTGGCCAGGTGCAACCTTGATTTTGGACTACCCTTGACTCAGCTTCCACTAGTATTGTTTCCCTCGAGTTTTATAACCTAATGATGATTGCGCCTATGTAGAACACACGGAAATAAGAAACTTCCAAAATAGGAATTGTGATCCTCCACTAGGGTAAAGGAAGAAGTTGCTCATTAGATCTTCTAAAAGATATCATAGGGGTTAATGCTTTGGACTTTCATGTTAAAGGACTTAAATTCAAATCCTGAGAGAGGTGGGATGAAATATGGAATAGGTGATGGGCTACCTCACATTATGTAATCCAACCCTAGTGTTGATAAACAACTGACTAAAACAAGAGTTAATACGTTAAGCTTAAAAGGGTTAGGTACTAGAAGTTTTAACCAAAGAGGATGGAGAAACAATAGTCGTTCTTCATTTTATGTATGCTTATTTAGAACACAGAGCAATATGTAGAACCTTAAGACTTAAGTGACACCATCCGCCTTGCAACATTTGAGACTACAATTGGCCAAAACATTTTCCAAGTGGGATCTTTTTTTGGTCTTATAAAACATCACAAACCAATAATACTTAAGTGATCGTGAAAAGAAAAGTTGGGTTTGACCTTAGAGCTCTAAGTGTGATTTAGTAAAGACTATGAAGAAAGTTGGATTTAAACCAATAGTACCAAGTGTGATTTTGTAAAGATCGTGGGTAAACTTTTGAGTACGTTCAAGACTTTTAACCTTGAGTTTTATGTACAATTTATTCATATGTAACCAACAAGGGATGATAAAAAATATTGAAGGGTAGAAGCAAATGGTTAAGGATTTAGGATTAAGGTTCTGATATCCAACTTTGGCTATAACATAAAATATTGTAATGATGATTTTCTCTTCAGGAAAGATAACATATCAAAATAAAGAAAAGACAATGTGATTGTAATGGATTGCATTCGGGATGAACATTTAAAGTTTCCCTTACAACCTTAATGTATTATTGAATTTTTGAAACTTTGAAGCTTTCTTTTCCTTTTTTTTTTTTTTTTTATTTGAAATGCCTTGTCATTTTGCTACCTTTTATTCATTCCCATAATCAAGATGCTCCTAAATTTGCAGCTACTTGTGAGGTGAGTTCCCATTAGCCATTTGATTAGATCATTATATAAAAACCATTTTACAAACAGTGCTACTTTTTATTTAGTGTATCCAAGAAAATTATTTTCCTTTCTCACAATTTCATGTATGAAATCTATAAAAAAAAAAAATTACAAAGCATGATTCCCATGGATTAAATTCATTATTGAATCAAACCACTTTTTATGTTGAAGCTCATTTAAAAAGGGAAAACGTATATACCATAAAACTCATGTATCCATGGTGATTCAAAAAGGATCATAACATTAGCGAAAAACTTGCAAGGAAATGGATAGAAATTGATTGTTCATAGCCTTCCATTGGAATATTAAAATCAACATACAAGTTTTTGTTTCGAGCTAAAGACTTGACCAATACCGAACATTTGTCTGCCCCCAACGCGTGGTAGACAAATTTCAAAAGATGAGAACTTTATGGAGCTTATCCACATATTGCTCTTAGTACTATTCCCTTGATCATTGATTCAACTAATCAATGTTTGTAGCTTGTACTTGAAAATATATGCAAGCCTCTAGAGAATGACCTAGAGCTACATCGAAATCATATTGATCATTTAGTAGGGCCATATCCCTTAGGATATGGAGGTTACAATTAGGGTTAGAAGGAAATGATACAAACTAGTTGTTCTTCTACGAGCCATGACGGCAATTCCTTGTAAGGCATCGAAATGAATTGAATTAATTGCTTCTCCTCATTCCACTTGTTCTTGGAATGAGAAGGAATAACGTAAGCTTGACAATTGCTACTTTGTTCTCATTAATTCTTGTAAAATGATTCCTTAAAGATAAATTTTGTAAAATCCTAAATGGATTTAATTATAGATTTGCTAAATCAAAATTTTGAAAATACTAATTATTAATAAAATTTAAAATTTTAAAAAATATTTTTTTTTTATAAGATGGTTAAATATATTTGTTGGAAATTATCTTAATGTTCATATTTTAAGTTGAATTTTGGTGTGTCTATAATATATTTTTCACCCATTGCTTCTGCAAGGGCTTTGTAAGTTAGGTACAGTTACAATCTTAAAGTACTATATTGTGCTCTTCAAGCTAACCTTGTGGCTACTAAAAATAGGAATTTCAAATATCTAAATTAAAGGAGACTCAAAGTACTTCATATATGCAAATTAGGTGGAACTTTGATGACCTTCAACGGGCTATAGCCCCAAGCTTTTGAAATTATATTTCTACCCTTTCAACTCACCAAAGGTTTTTTAAAATTTTAATACTTGGGGGCCTCCCAAATTTTATTAAAAAAAAAAAAACAACTATACTTTTACTTATAAAATTTATTATATTTGGAAATCAGTCAACAATCTCCTCATCCCACCAAAAAGAGGAAAATCTTAGTTTCCACCTCTTTTTAAGAAGTGTCAAGGATTGGCATTAACTTACTTCTCTGTCTTTTTGAAGATGTGAAAACGTCTGATATATAATATAGAAAACAAATAGGTTTATAGAGTATTTAACTAATTTGGGGCATTCTTAGGGTTAGCAATTCCAAAGTATTATTTTTATTATCTTCCACCAAAACAATGGTGGACACAAAAATCAGCCATAAATTTAGAAATTCTAGGAAAATTTATAAAATATTTTTTAAAAGTAGTGATCTCTCGAAAACTAGTTACATCAGAGATGACTGATAATAATTACAAACGAGTCGAGCATTTTTCAAAATTAGTGGGATCACATCACAAACTTATAATAATAATTATCCTTGACTTTATTAAACACATGATCAAGACTTATTTGTGTCTAGAAAAATAAAAGGATGAAAATGTGTCATAACAACAATTGAAGGGAGTAACTTTTTATTTCTTTTTTATTCATATTAAATGGAACCTTTTCTCTAGATGACACGGGAAAGGGGATAAGGAGGAGAAGTCATATGTAGGAATATGTTTCCAACTTTGCCAATGTGTATTGTAGGTGTAGACATAGGTAGGAAAACTTTTGATCATGTGTTTGGGGTAATTGACAGCTTGTCCAAACCCAAGACTGTACTCATGAATGTATTTTGAATTTTTTGTGCCAACAAAGAAGTAAAATTTTTGGACGAAGCCAACTTTTTTTAGGCAATTTTTATGGTGTGTTTGGGAGGACCCAAGAAGTTGCTTATATAATTTTTTTACACATAAATTGTTTTTCATTTGGGTGAATAAAAGAACATTAAATATTGTGTCACAAGATTTTAATGTAATTCAGTCAGATGAGGAAAGAGTGAGAGGTCGACCTCGTTTGGGTTCGTCTATGGCTGAATTCAATGGTTGTATTAATAGATGTGGATTATTGGATCTCAGATTCAAAGGAAGCCAATTTTCCTAGTGTAATGGCCATCAAGGATTGATGAGAAATTGGGCAAAACTTGACAGGGTGCTGATTAATAATGTTTTTTTTGTAAAATACAGTGAAACTAAGACATCATTGTTGAAAAGAAATACTTCAGATCATTCTTCTATCATATTACAATTGGGTGTGAGTATGGAAAGGTATGGGCCGGCGCCTTTTAGATTTCAGAACATGTGGACGTTGCATGGGGATTTTTTGAAAATGGTTAAAACATCTTGGAGAGAACAAATAGTGGCAGATTAAGGGTTTTGTAAATTGGCAAGTAAATTGAAAAGGCTAAAACAAAGACTTAGGGTGTGGACTAAACAGAATTTTGGTCGTGTTGGTGGTATCATACAAGAGTTCAAGGAAAAGGTGGAAAAATATGAGAATTTATTACAGACAAAGTACTCAGAATCAGTTGAAGAAGAGTTCCTTTTTTCTAAGGCTGAATTGGAGGTATGGTATAGAAGGGATGAGACAAGGCTAATGTAGCAAGCAAAGAAGAAATGGTCAACTAATGGTGACCAAAATTCAAAGTTTTTCCATGTCATGATTGCGCAAAGAAGGTGTAACTCTTGTATGAATTCAATGGCACTTCCTGATGGTTCGGTGCTGGAAAATATTTAGATGGTTCATGATGAGGCTATGAATTATTTTGAGCAATTCTTGGGGTAGAATAGTTTAGTGCAAAGGCCAAACCTGGACAATATTATCCAATCGGTGGTTTCTGAGGATTCTATAAGATAGTTGAAGGAAGAACCGACTGAGGATGAGGTATATGCAGCTATTTCTTCTATTTATATAGATAGTAGCCCAGGACCAGATGGTTTTGGGTCTTCTTTCTATCTTACTTGCTGGAAGATTATTAAAAATGATGTGATGGAAGCGGTAAGGCCGTTCTTCAAAGGTGATATATTGCCTCGGTATTTTTGTTCCTCTTATATAATTCTTATTCCCAAAGTAAAGGATCTTCAGTCTTTTGATAAATTTTTCCTGATATGCCTTTGTAACATAATTTATAAAATTTTCTCCAAAATCCTTGTTGACAAGCTATTATTGGTGATAGGTGATTTAATATCTCTTGAGCAAGGTTCTTTTGTGAAAGGGAGGAGTATTTTTGAAAATATAATGCTTGCTCAAGAGTTGAAAAAATTATTACATAGGCGGGTGAGAGGAGGTAATATGATGCTAAAACTTGGCATGAGCAAAGCATATGGTCGAGTGGAGTGGCAGGTGGTAGATCAGATTTTTCATGCTCTTGGTTTTCTAGATTGTTTTTGTAAGTTGATTCAGAATTGTATTTCTACTCCATGGTTTTCTGTTATGATGCATGGCACTTACAGGGGTTTCTTCAAGTCAAAAAGGGGTTTGAGGCAGGGGGATCCGTTGTCCCCATATATTTTCATCATCATGGAAGAAGTTCTTTCTTGATTAATTCAAAAAAGGATGACGGATGGGGATTTTACCATTTGTGCATCTGAGTGGTGCACCTATTATATTGCATTTAATCTAAGCGGATGATGTTGTTATATTTGCTATTGTTGGTAAAAAAATATGTTAGACAGTTAATGGAGGTGATCAAGAAGTATGAAAGTTGGACTAGCCAAAGGGTGAATAAATATAAATAAGCTATTTTTTCTCAAAGAAGTTGGGTGCTCAGAGGAATGGAGAAATTCTACAAGAGACTGGTTTTACTAAAGGTAAATTTCCTTTTACGTATTTGGGAGTGCCAATTGTGGATGGTAAATTGAAGGGCTATCATTTTGTCCCTTTAATTCAAAAAATCAGTAAGAAAATTGAGGGCCAGAAAAGTAGACTGTTGTCTCAAGGAGGTTGTCTAGTTTTGTTGAGACATGTGCTTTCAAGCATGTCACTACATCTATTAGCTGTTATAAATGCCCCGAAGCTTGTGATAAAAAAGATACAAGGTATGTTTGCCTCTTTTTTTTTGGGATTTAAGGATGGGAAAGAAAAAATGAAATGGAGGGCTTGGAAGAAATTGTGTGTTCCTGTGGAGGAGGGGGGCATAAGAGTAAGGGACATTTCAGAAGTGCGACGGTCGTTGTTTATGAAGTTTGGTTGACAGTTATTAACACAAATTATTTATGGGCTAGATTTTTTAAAGTTAAATATGTTAAAAGATGACATATTGCTTTTTGCAGGCCACATGGATCGGATTCTTCTTTTTGGAGGAAAATTCTACAGTGTATGCCTGAGATCTTAAGTAAATTTAAGTGGAAGATTAGAAAAGGAGATGTAAAATTATGGTATAATAAGTTTATGAATTCGAGACCTTTGTTTTCAGAATTTCCAGATAGTACATATTCACATATCAGATTAAAAGATTTGGTTATTAATAATGTGTGGGATGCGAAAATTTTGCAAAGGATTTTTGGTTTTAATAAAGCGGAAGAAGTTATGGAAATAGTTGGAAAACTTAGAAACTCTTCGGACATCCTGCTATGGCTCCCGAAAAAGAATGGTTACTTTAATACAAAGTCGGCATAGGATGCTATTAGAGTTAGAGTTCCAAAGTTTGATTTGGCAAAGTGGGTTTGGAACAAATGGTTACTGAAGAAAATTGCTATCTGTATGTGGAAGATTGCTTTTGAGTGCTTAAGCGTTGATGAAAAGGTGATAAGGATGGGGGTATCACTTGCTTAAGCATGTGATTATTGTGAGATGAGGCAATCAAAAGATGTGGAGCATGTTTTGAATAAGGGAGATCTTGCTGCTGATGTGTGGAGGAAGGTTTCAGTGGAGGTAGGTGTACCTTTCTCTAGGCACCAAAGTTTGAAAGAAAGAGTCCAAATGTGGTTTAATAGGGCTTCCTGATACTCTCAATTGGGAACATTGATGGGTTTGATTCCTTGTTTAGTAGTTTGGAGGTTGTGGAGAAGGAGATGTATGGATAGAATGGAGGAGAAATTGGAGTGTAGTACAGATGTGTGGCAATCCATTAAGAATTGGGTGGGGGTTTTGAGTAAGAACATGACAATTATGGCTCATTTAAATGATGCTAATGTTCGGATATTGCAAAATCTGGAAGTGCAGATTGTGAATAAAAAGAATAAAGCTATGCAAGGTGTGAGATGACTAAAATTGAGGCAAGGGAGGTTGAAACTAAATTTGGATAGGAGCAGTTTAGGGAACCTAAGGCCCGCGGATGGTGGTGGCATCCTTAGAGATTGTATAGGTTCTTTTATTTTTGGTTTTTCAAAATATTTTAGTTTTTGTTCTAATAATGAAGTTGAATTAAGAGCAGTGATGGAAGGAATAAAGTTTTGCAAACAATTGGGTCATACCAGTATTGACATTGAATGTGATTCGAATATTGTAGTAAATGGGATAAGATCCAATAAATGCTTTCATTGGTATTTTTGGGATCTTTGGTAGCAGCTTATTGGTTTATTGGAAGGAGTAGATTTTTCTATAAATCATTTGTATAGAGAATGGAATAAAATGGCAGATGTTTTGGCTCGACAAGGTGCCATGGGGAGGAATAGTTTGTTTACAAATAGTAGTCAACTTCCTAGAGTTATCAAAGGTTTGTATAGATTGGATAAGATGGGTACGGCTTATATGAGGTATATTTAGTTGGTTTCCTTTTGGTATTGGTATAGGTTTGTTTTCTTCTTTTGTTTGATTTGATGCATGAGGTGTTTTATTGGTTATTATGTAAGTCTTAAGTGTCCTTTTGTTTTCACGGTATTCTTCCACCATAAGTGAGGGTTATTAATAAACTTGAGAAAAGACCGCTATATGGGTGGCTTCTAACTCTTTCCAAAAAAACAAATCCTTTTAAGTAATTTTTGTAAGTCATCTCAAACTCCCCCTATTTTCAGTAAATAATGAAACTTTCATTAATTAATTAAAAGACATAACATAACTTTTGGTTAAAAAAAAAAACTCATAGTACAATGAGGTAGAATTTGTGGACAATTATCCTCATTCACTCAAACCATATAAAATAACGAAGAAATGTACTTCAAACCTAAAAACCATAAATATTACACATGGCATTTCTAACTCTATTTGTTTCTTGATTTATAACCATGAATCTCAAACACCCCTTTAGTATTACATAAATACACAACTTTCTCTACATTTTTTTATGCTTGGAAAGTTCATGCATTTTCTAAAAGCTTTTTATATACTTTTATATATTATTCTCATTGTCTTCTCATTCTATTATGAAAAAGTGCTTGCATTTGCTCAAATCAAATTTTGTTGCTACGGCTATATGTGATTGTTGCCACAAGGCCACATGCAAGCTTTTGAGACTTTTGAATATCTTATTTTTCCTATCCATTCATGAATGGTATTGCTACAAATACATGGTTCAAACCTCTAACACGTCAATACCTATAAAAATTATGAAAATATATGAAAATTAAGTTTAAGTTTTAAAAGTCCAAATTTTATGTAGATTTTTTTTTTTATTTTGGGAATTAAAAGCTTAGGTGATTGGTAAGAAAGTTTATCTAACTTTCCTAAGTTCAAAATTTGCCAATTTTATGTTTTTATCTCTTTCAAATTGGTTCCATTGATGAATTTGCAAGACTTCCTTAGGCTATTAGATAGGACAAGAGTGGTCCTGGTTGGTTTTTCAAACAGAATTTCTATTTGTTTGTAAAAGAAAATGTGAGAATGTGAAAGGTTGATTTATAAAATAAATGTGGGAGGCTATCTTCTCTCTTGTGCTCTTAGAGGAGTAATTTTGTTCTTTTGGTTGTTGGTTTGTCCTTCTAGTATTTGTACTTCTGAAATGACATCTGACATGACACATGAGTACACATTTGATATGTGACAGAAAATTTCATTCTTTTGACATTAAAGACAATAAATATTAGAAAAAATAATCTATTCTTGTGTTCAACACGTACAATCTCGTCATATATTATTTACAATAAAAGATAAAAATTCCTCTGGTAATTCAAAGGCCCAAAGAGAATGTTTTCAAAACAAAGTGGCAATGGATCTTGTTGACCCTAGAATCGAGTCTAGAGGAGGAGTAAATAGACTCTATTGCATATTTTTGCTTTTCTTTACAAAATATAAAATCTTTGCAAGATACAAATGATTATATCACAGTATTTAGAATATAAATCATGCACAAGATAAGCATAATATTTTCATACTTGTGATTTAAGCATGATAAGTATGTCCTTACTACTTGGCAATGAGCATTTACAAGTATACAAGGCTTCATTGAACAATGCTCTTGAAGATAGGAGATATATTCTCTTGATTAGCCACTAATGGGAAAGTACCTTAGACTAAGAATATGCCCATAATTTTGAGCTAGAATTTGATACTACGAATAGATACTTTATAGAAAAATTTATTGTAGTTTGGTAAGCCTTTTTCAATGCAAGAGAATGCTCATGCATTATCAATGGTTAAGGAGTTTTTCATAGGTCAAGCACAGAGGGTATATTCTCTAAATAAAAACTCCTAAGTAAACACCTCTAATTGAGCCTCAAAGTATGTCTATTAGTAAGCACTAGCACATTACTTCTTTAGAATCGATCATGATGATTAGTGCTCAAAACTAGAATTGAGATAGTTTTCACTAGTAGGGTTTGATATACTGCATTATTAGTGATGACTAAATTTTCATTTTTGAATGCTCTTGAATTTCAAGCATTCAATTTCAAGATGAGTTTAGGGTTGGATAGTATACATTACTTATGTTGTCATGAATAACTCCCCTAAAACTCACTTCACCTTTGAGAAGTGAATTTATGAGACTTTGAGTAAATGAATTTGGTTATTTATCTCAGAATTACAAGATTGTCAACAGATTTCCATTGTAACCCTCAAATAGGCTAGTTAAGCCCTTAACCTTTTACTTTGGAATGATATCTTATGGATTTATGCGGAGAATAATGTATCACTAAAGCAATTGCATTTGCATTCCTTTCTAGTCCTAAAGAACAAGTCCAAGTATAGAACTTGTGAGGGTGTGCATGCTATTTTATCTCATAAGCTACAGTCAATACTTTTATAAGAGATAAACCAATCAACAAGGATATGTACAATTAAAAGATCATATTGGATTTATCATTCGAACTCATCATAGTGGCTTAATTTTCTAAAGTCCCTAGTGAGGTGATCAAGCAGTTATTATGCATAAACTATGATTTTATACCTTGAGAACTATTGAGGCAAGTGTCTCTAATTTTGCACTATATAAATTCACTTAGTCATCACAATCCCCTTTTTACCTAGGTATGGTTAAATCTGCCTAAATCCTATTTACTAATTCTAGGTTCTAAGGAAGCAATAGTTTAACAAGATTAGGTAATATTTTTAGGTACCCATTCTTCCTTGGATCCCAAGGGGTTGGTTTTCTTAACTACCCATTCTAACATCCTTTCTTTGCCTCAACACCTCTAAAAGGGCAAGAATAATGAATGTGACCTTTTCTTTCACAGAACAAGCAAGTTTTTTTTGTATGTGAAGGTTTTGCCTTACTAACCCTATTTTTACTTGATGAGGCATAAGCATGTGATTTATAAAAGGAATCATTACTTTACTTCCTTTTGTAAAGGCTATTTCTTTTTACTCCTAAGAATTTATTGGAGTTTTTTTTTCCCTCTTGTGATTTTGTCAATAGTTTTACCATGATCTTCATCTTTCTTTTTCAAGAGAATATTTTCTTTTAATATATTTTCAATTTGATTTTTCAAATTTCCTACTTCTACTTGAAAATTTTCATGATCTTTTTGAGCATTTGAACCAAGCTCCTCAATTTTAATTTTAAAGGAGATATTTTCTTCTTTTAAGGAGGAACAAAGACAAGGTTCCTTTTGTTTACATTTTTCTTCAAGATTTTTGTTCCTTATTTTGACTAAAACTAATTGATCAAATAATTTAGTGCATTTAGTTACTATTTCCTCATAAGTTTAATCATCATCATCATCAGAACTCATCTCTTCTTGTTCGTCATCTATGAAGTAAGAATGTGCTTCTTTCTCAATTTCATCATCAGTGGATAATCCATCGATTTCTTCCCAAGTAGCAACATTCATAGCATTATAATCCCCATTTTGAAGATTCCTTCGTTTTGATTTAGAGGGCAATTTATCATATCGTGCCTAGTGATATTGCAATCATAGCATTTGCTTGACTATTCCCTTCCAATTAGCTTACCTGGTTGCCTTCTCTTTTTAAAAAGTTTCTTAAGTTTTCTTGTGAATATTGTTATATCATCTTCACTATCTTCATCTTCTTCTAATATGCCTTTGTGAGTAGCACTAGATGGTTTTAAGGCAGTACCTATTTCTTTCTTAGACTTCTCTAGATTTTTTTCTTCTTCTATAGTTATTGATGACTCAGGTAAAGTTTAGAGAACTTTTTTAATATAATCTTCTAATGAATAAGTTCTACCGAGTGCTTTTAAGTTGTTTATGATGTGTGTGAACCGAGTGATCATGGATGTAATTTCTTCACCTTCATTTATTTTGAACATCTCATATTCTCTAACGAGCATGAATATACTTGAGATGTATCTTCATATGTATTTTGAATCATATCCCATATTTCTTTTGCGGTTTTACATCTTTTGATGCGATTAAATTCATCATCACTCAAAGAACAGTTAAGACAATATCTTGCTTTAAAATTATGTTCTACTAACCTCTTTTCGCTTATGGATAGCTCCATTCTTATCTTCGGAATATCCTCATTCTTGTCATTTTTCTTCGTGAAGGAGAAGTCTCCATTTGAGATGATCCCCCACATATCCAAATCGTATGATTGAATGAAGATGGTCATTCAATTTTTCCACAAGAGGTAGTTGGTACCTTTGAACTCTGGTGGTATATTCACGGATTGTCCTAGGCAAGAAGAAGTGTTCACCATATAAGCCATTTGATCTTTCCATTCTAGAAGTAACTCTAATAATGTAAGCGCCTTGCTTGCTTTAATACCAATTGTTGGCCCTATAGTCGAGTCTAGAGGGAGCGTGAATAGACTCTTTTGCATATTTTCGCTTTTCTCTACAAAATCTAAAATCTTTACAAGATACAAATGATTATATTACAATATATAGAATATAAATCATGCACAAGACATAAATTAAAGAGAAGGGAAGAAAAGCTCAACACTAATGTTAACGTGGTTCGGCCCCTTGCCTACGTCCACGCCTTGAGTCACACCCAAGGTTTCCACAATCCACTAACACAACTCCTTCACCAGCAGAGAAGCCTTTACACTATGGGAACAAATCCCTTTTACTCACCAAGAGCCTTTCAGTAAGGTTCACCACGAACCCTTACAATTGGTTCACCAAGAACCCTTTTTACAACAAATGGAAAAAAATGATTTATAAATTCAATGCTCCTTGAATGAGCTGATATTTGATACAATAAAATCCTCACACAACTCTCTCAAAGTAATGTATCACACTAAGATTAAAGAGTAAAAGAGAAGTTGAGCACAAAGATGGTGAACTAAATGAAGTGTGCTTTCGAATGATATGTGTAACACCCCGACCCGCCACGTGGGAGCGGGGGGCTACTTTAGTGACGTCAGTGTACCTAATACCATAGTCATCATAAATAAATGGAGTGAGAATAATGAAACATTCTCCAAACATACATTACCAAAGTTCTAATTTCCTTTATACATAAAGTTTCCAAACATCCATATTACAACCCGATCGTAAAAAAAAAAAAAAACACAACTAAATCAGTCCATACAACCATATTACATACTCAAGGCTTCACACCCAACTTAAATACAGTAGAGTTGTAAGAACCCGAATCATGATATATGGGTTTAAATAATTAATAGAGGGGTAAAATTAGAATTTGAACAAGTTTCGTCGACGAAGCCAGAGTTCGTCAACGAAGGCCTTGTATTTATCGTCGACGAAGTTCAGAGGCTCGTCAACGAGGAGAAGCCGAGAGATTTCGGGAAATCAGGAATCTCAGACTCGTCGACGAGGTCACCGTTTCGTCGATGAGTTGTCTATATGACCTCGTCGACGAGGACACCATTTCGTCGACGAGGACGACTGAGTCAAAGGGCTATAAATATCCTTTCTCTTTGCTTCCAAGCTAAGAAAACTAAATTCTCTCTCTCTCTCTCTCTCTCTCTCTCTCTCTCTCTCTCTCTCTCTAGAACTCATCCTACACATCCTCTCTCTAGATTTATTCATCGATCATCACAAGGATCATTAATCCGAAGTTACCAAGAGGATTGTGGAAGGATTCTCTACAAGTTCTACAGATAGGATTTTTGGTTCGGCCATTTTTGAGTTTTGGCGTAAAATCCAGGTAAGGCTCGATTTTCAATTTTGACCTGGTAGTTTTGTAGAGAATAGTGTTGTGAGTATTTTTTGTACTGTTGGTTGTAGGTTTTGGAACTCAGTTCGCTGTTTAAGAGCCTTAGAGTTCAGGATCTGTCATCTGGGGGAAAGGTAAGGGAATACAGTTTATATTAGTTATTTTTTAAATCAAACTCGATGGAACTATAGTCCAAAGTCCTGTGTGTGTTTTGACTACTCATTTGGGGGGATCTAAAGGGTAAAACTATGGGTTTTTCACGATTACAATTTTGGGAAAAGGGGGCAACGGGCTGCATCCTTGGTTTTGTTGAAAATCGTGTGTATATGATGATTTATATTGTGATATAAGGATGGTCGTGCCATGACTTGTTTAAACTGTATGTGTTCGGAAAATCATGATTTTAGATTACCAAATGAGTGTGGTTTGTTTGGTTATATGAGTATGCATGTTTGTGTTTTGGTTGAAATGTAGTAGGAACTGGGTTCCAAATTATTCCAAGTACGAAAGAGTGTCCGGTTCTATATCCGAGGGTGAGTGTTTATCGCCTACCATATAGGCAAGAGTGTCTGACTCTATATCCGAGGGCATGAGTCTATACCGGCTGATCACCGAAGGGTGTGGATCCACTAGTTAGCGTTGATACGATGCTATGGAAGTCTGGGGCTAGCCATGTGTCGGTAGAACCGTGTATCGCAGGTTGGCTACGGGCTAACGTAGGATATCGCGGACCGGCTTTGGGTCGAGGGATGTGATGACACCGGGTAGATCATGGGCGTCTGTATGCGTGTGTGTGCGTGTATGCACTGTACTCGAACTGCATTGTGAAAACACTGGAAATGCTTTTAACTGTGTATATATTTGTTGTCATGATAACACTCAAATTCCACACACTAGTGTAACCTGTATTTGCCTTACTGAGATGTGTCTCACCCTTACTGTATGTACATTTTCACAAGTCCTTTGAGTAACCGAAACTAGCGTCCTTAGGTTAGGAGCATAGTGGTCGGTGTACTATGAGTAGTGCTTGGGTAAGTGCTTGAACCTTTATTTTGTGGGTTGCCATTTTGAGATGTGTTGGACACCCGTTTGTACGTTATTTGATGGAACCTTGTTTCTACTCTTGTATAGACTCTGGTATGGTATTGTATGTATATAGAATGACCTTTTTTGCACTGTGTATATTCTATTGTGTTTGGATGTGTATAGGGTGCCTAAGAACCCCACGGGATCGAACCCTCATCCTTGTATTGCAGCTTTGGAGGTTTCATTGGATACAGGGACAGGTTAGATTACATTCTCACCCCTAGGTCCCATTTCCGGGTGCGGGGCGTGATAGCTTGGTATCAGAGCTAACCAGGTTGTTAGGTCTTGTAGACTTGGTTAGGCTTAGTTGTGAGTACATACCAAAGTATAGGATATTGGATATAGGTAGAGTGGGTTGAGGGTTGTTCCATTGCTATACCGGGACTTGTCGGCAGTATTTCATGTTTTTCCTGGAATGACAATTCCAATAAAAGTAGGGCAGAACATTGATGACTTTCGTGTCGGTGTGATAGGATAAACTGAGACCTGGCATGTAGTAGTTAACATGATTAGTGCTAGATAATTGTGTTAATTGTACGTCTATACGTGTTATAGATTGATAAGATTCCTATTGTGTTGCAGAATGGAGCCCAAGAATAATGACCTAGGAAGTGGCTCCGAGGATACTGCGAGTGATGAGTCTCCATCTATGCCTCGAGGTTTGACGCGGCAAGTTTTACGAGAGATCAGGAGGAGTGTGAGGAGACACGAACGCTCTCCTACTGCTGCTGGGTGCACCATTGAAAGGTTCACACGCATGCATCCTTCGACGTTCTATGGAGGACATGACCCAAAGCAGAGGACTGGGTGGAGAAGACTGAGAGGATCTTGTAGGTTCTACACTGCATGGATAGGCAGTGAGTCCTTTACGCTACCTTCCAGTTATCTGGGGAAGCGAGTCGATCGTGGACTGCAGTGAATCTGCTGGAGAAGTAGAGGGGTGGTCCTGAGAAGATGTCATGGAGTTGTTCAAGGAGGTGTTCTTTGATAGATACTTCCCAGCTTTAGTACATGATGCGAAGGCAGATGAGTTTTCTACTCTGACTCAGGGGAGTATGACGGTGCAGGGGTATGCGGCTCGGTACATAGAGCTATCCCGATTTGCGTCATGTTTGATTTCGAGCGAGTATGAGAAGACTTTGAGATTTGAGAAGGGCTTAAGGAAGGATATCCGTAGACTAGTGGGTATGCTTCAGATCTGTGAGTTATCGGTGTTGGTGGATAAAGCCACGGTGATTAATACGAGTATCCGAGAGGATGAGGTGGATCAGGAATCGAGGAAGAGGACAGTGCCTTCTGGTTCTCAGTCAGGATCTCGTCAGGTATCATCGAAGAAGCAGAACAGGGGTTCGGGTTACCGTCAGAATACCGAGTTCCAGAGTTCTCAGGGGAGCCAGGCCAGTGATCATTGTACCAGGTGCCTCAGATGGGATGAGGGCGAGTACCGATCTTTTGAGGGTAAATTCTATAACTATGGTCGGCCAGGCCACATGGCTCACAATTGTCATGCACCGAAGTGTGAACCGTGGGAGCAATCAGATACCTCAGGGAACTGTTCAGACGAATACAACTCCGGCCAGAGTATATTCTCTTACTTCAGTGAACGCTAAGCATGCAGGGAATGTAGTGACAGGTACCTTATTATTGCTTTCAAATAAAGCTTCTGTTTTGTTTGATTTGGGTGCAACCCATTCTTTTATATCTGTGAGTTTTATGGGACGGTGTGGGGTTGAGACCCAAGTCATGAACGAGGTGTTATCGATTACTACGCCATCTGGGAGTGTATCATTCTGTAGGAGGATGTTGGAAGATTGCCCAGTGGTAATCCATGGGAAGCTGCTACCAGCGAATCTTGTGGTATATGATATGTTGGGTTCGATGTTATACTGGGGATGGATTGGTTATTCTCCAGTTATGCTGTGATCGATTGTTGTAGGAAGGTAGTAGTGTTCAGACCTCCTCAGGAGCAGGAGTACAAATTTTTGGGATCGTGTGTGCGTCCGACGCCACATATTCTATCGACACTACAGGCGAGCAGGCTACTCTTGGATGGATGTCAGGGGTACCTAGGTTGTGTGAAGGAACCGCCGCAGGATGAGTTGAGGCTCGACAACATTCAGGTAGTTAGGGAGTTCTCGAACGTGTTTCCAAATGATTTACTCGGTTTACCTCTGGATCATGAGGTGGAGTTCGCTATAGAGTTGTCGCCTGGCAAGGCACTGATCTCTAAAGCTCCGTACCGGATGGCTCCAGTAGAACTTCAGGAATTGAAGGAGCAGTTGCAGGAGTTACTGGACAAGGGTTTCATTCGACCTAGTGTTTCACCCTAGGGAGTTCCAATGTTGTTTATGAAGAAGAAGGACAGGTCGATGCGGATGTGCATTGATTACCGTGAGATTAATAAGGTGACTAAAGAATCGTTATCCTTTACCTCGTATAGATGATCTCTTTGAACAGTTGCAGAGGACGCGAGTCTTTTCAAAGATTGACTTGCAGTCAGGATATCATCAAGTGAGGGTCAGATCGGAGGATGTGGTAAAGACGACTTTTCGAACCAGATACAGCCACTACAAGTTCTTAGTCATGCCTTTTGGGCTGACGAATGCTCCGACGGTGTTCATGGATCTGATGAACAGGGTTTTCCATAAGTACCTGGATCGATTCGTGGTGGTATTCATTGATGATATTCTGGTATACTCGAGGAGTTTGGAAGAGCATAAGGACCATCTAAGGTTAGTATTACAGATTCTGTGAGAGAAGAAATTGTATGCTAAACTAAAGAAGTGTGAATTCTAGTTGTGTCAGATTGCATTCTTAGGCTATGTGGTGACTGGTGATGGTATATCAGTTGAGCCTAGCAAGATCAAAGCGGTGGTCGACTGGGCCAGGCTGAAGAATGTGTTGAAGGTTCAGAGTTTTCTAGGATTGGCGGGTTACTATCGTTGGTTCGTGGAGGGGTTCTCTAAACTTTCTGGGCCTCTGACTCTATTGACCAGGAAGGGAGTGAAGTTTGAGTGGACTAGTGATTGCGAGCAGTGCTTTCAGGAGTTGAAGCACCGGCTAGTTATTGCTCCAGTCTTGACCATTCTTTTGGGGGGATGGTGGGTTTGTGATTTATAACGACGCATCTCTGAAAGGTTTAGGATGTGTGCTTATGCAACAGGGTAAGGTAGTAGCTTATGCTTCTCGGCAACTTAAAAAGTATGAGAAGAATTACCCTACGCATGATCTGGAATTGGTCGTTGTAGTTTATGCATTGAAGATCTGGTTACACTATCTGTACGGTGTGCAGTGTGAGATCTTCACCGACCATAAGAGCCTCAGGTATTTCTTCACATAAAAAGAGCTGAATATGAGGCAGAGGTGGTGGCTAGAGTTGATCAAAGACTACGATTGCACAATCAGTTTTCACCCGGGAAAAGCTAATGTGGTGGCTGATATGTTGAGTCAAAAGTTGGGACCTGTGGCTGTAGCAATTGTAACTCAGTATCACATCAGACAGGATCTGAAAAGCCTTGACGTGGAGTTGGTGTCTAGTGATCATTGGGCTTTCATTGCTAGTTTGGTGATCCAGCCGACTTTACTTGAGTGTATAAAGGCCGCACAGGCTAGTGATGCAGAGTTGGAAGAGGTTATAGAAAAGGTACAGCGGGGATTGGCTACAGAGTTCAACATCTCTGAGGGAGGTGTGTTGATATTTGGGACCAGGTTGTGTGTTCCAAATGATGATGATATTAGAAGGACCATTCTGGAAGAAGCACATCATTCTTTGTATAAAGTACATCCTGGTAGCACAAAGATGTATCAGAACTTGCGCAAGATCCTCTGGTGGTCTGGTATGAAGAGGCATATTGCTCAGTTCATGGAGCAGTGTCTGACGTGTCAGCAAGTGAAAGCTGAACATCAGAGGTTGGTAGGACCGTTGCAGCCTTTGCCTATTTCGGTATGGAAATGAGAGCATATTTCCATGAATTTTGTGACCGGATTGCCGCCAACACTTCACGGACAGAATGCTATTTGGGTTATCGCGGAAAGATTGACGAAATCTCCTCATTTCATACCGATGAAGGTTAGCTATCCTTTGAGTAGGCTAGCAAATACGTATGTGCATGAGATTGTGAGAATGCACGGAGTACTGGTGTCTATTGTGTTATATTGAGACCTGAGGTTTACTTCTCGATTCTGGACAAGCTTGCAGGAGGCACTGAGGACGAAGCTTACTTTCAGTACAGCGTTCCACTCCCAGACTGATGAACAATTGGAGAGGACGATGCAGATCTTGGAAGATATGTTACGAGCTTGTGTGTTAGACTTCAGTGGTAGCTGGATACAGTTTATACCACTAGTGGAGTTCGCGTATAACAATAGCTTCCAAGCTAGTATCGATATGGCACCATTCGAGGCTCTGTATGGTCGGAGGTGTCAATCTCCTTTGTATTGGGATGAGGACGGTGAACGTCAGGTTTTAGGACCTGAACTTGTGCAGCAGGCGTCTGAGAAGGTGGGTTTGATCTGGGAGAGGATTCAATAGGCTCAGAGTTGGCAGACGAGTTACACCGACGTTCGCCGCCTTGAGTTAGAATTCGAGGTGGGGGGGAAGGTATTTCTGCGTATCACTCCGATGAAAGGGGTGATGATATTTGGGAGGAAGGGCAAGCTAAGCCCTAGGTATATTGGACCATTCGAGGTTCTTGAGCGAGTGGGTCCAGTGGCCTATAGGATTGCACTACCCCGAGCACTCTCGAGGTTCGACAATGTGTTTCACATATCCATGTTGAGAAGGTATGTGCTGGATCCATCACATGTTATCAGTTATAATGAGTTGGAAATTGGGGATACTTTACCGCATGAGGAGATATCTGTTCAGGTTCTGGACCATAAAGTTCAGAAGTTTCGTACCAAAGATATACCGTTAGTGAAGGTATTGTGGCAGAATCACGAGGTTGAGGAAGCTTCTTGGGAACTAGAAATGGAAATACGCTGAAAGTAGCCATAGTTGTTTTGAGTAAGTGTACGTCATCCTGCTTTGGGTTGGGTTATGTGGTTAGTCATCAGGAGTATGTATATTGTGAACTCTTGAGACAGTTGTATATGTAACCACAATATTCCTCCGCCATAAGTGAGGGTGTGTATATATGTGTATGATGGGGCTACGCTGTAGTAGTCGCTAGTTTTTTTTCCCTAGAGTTGCGTGTACGTATTCAGTTGTATGTATAAGTTTATGAATGAGAGATGGCAAATTTCGAAGACGAAATTTTTGTAAGGAGGAGAGACTGTAAGAACCCAAACCATGATATATGGGCTTAAATAATTAAAAGAGCTTCGTTGACGAAGCCAGAGTTCATTGACGAATGCCTTGTATTTCTCATCGACGAAGTTCAGAGACTCGTCGACGAGAACTTCGTCGATGAGGAGAAGCCAGATTTCGAAAAACTGGGAATCTTAGACTCATCGACAAGTTCACTATTTGGTCAACGAGCTGTCTATATGACCTCGTTGACGAGGACACCATTTCTTCGACAAGGACAGCTGAGTCAAAGGGCTATAAATATCCTTTCTCTTTGCTTCCAAGCTAAGAAAATTAAATTCTCTCTCTCTCTCTCTCTCTCTCTCTCTCTCTCTCTCTCTCTCTCTCTCTCTCTCTCTCTCTCTCTCTCTCTCTCTCTCTCTCTCTCTCTCCCTAGAACTCATCCTACACTTCCTCTCTATAGATTTCTTCATCGATCATCGCGAGGATCGTTAATCCAAAGTTACCACGAGGATCGTGGAAGGATTCTCTACAAGTTCTACGGATCAGATTTTCTATTCGGCCATTTTTGGGTTTTTGCATAAAATCGAGGTAAGGCTCGGTTTTCAATTCTAACCCAGTAATTTTATAGAGAACAGTGTTGTGAGTATTTTTTATACTATTGGTTGTAGGTTTTGGAACTCAATTCGCTGTTTAGGAGTCTTAGAGTTCGGGAGCTGTGATCTAGGTGAAAGGTAAGGGAATATAGTTTATATTAGTTATTTTTGAAATCAAACTCGGTGGAATTGTGGTCCATGGTCCTGTGTGTGTTTTGACTACTCATTTAGGGGGATCCCTACTCCTTTAACCGAGATGGAGCTTCCCTTACAATCCGCTACTTACAAAAGGCACAGCTTCCTCCTACTCCGTTGCTTACAAGAGGCTCAGCTTCCTCCTCCTCGATTCACAACCCAAACCATGATTACAATATAGAATTACAATTCTGCAAAACTCAATATTACTTCTAACCAAGCTAGTGAGTACAATAGAAATTCTTACACATATTCATATGATAAAATTTGAAGCTCAGTATGTATGTAACGATGAGATCATTATATGAATGATATGTTTCACAAATCTACCCTTTAAATCAATATCTCCCAAAAATGATTTTATAAATAAATGTTTTGGAGAAACGTATGGTTCGATTTCAGAATACTTTATGCAAGATTACAAAATAAGATCCTTTCAAAAAATAATCTTGAATAACAGATCTATATTCTTGCTATCAATAATTTGTAAAGTTGAATCTTTGAATGAATATACGACTTTGAATATTGCAAAGATTTAAACACTATGTTTCAAAAATAATATTCCTCAAGAATAAGTATTTAGAGGCTCTTAGTATTTGCAATCAAATAATTCTTATACTAATCAAATAGCAAATCTTTGAATGAAGATATATTTAAAACTTTCTTCAAGATTTTAGTTTTAAACAAAAAAAAAAAAAAAATTTCTCAAGTAGTGATCTTTCACAAAAGTATATATAATTAATAACTCAAGATCAATCTCTCAAAATGAATATTCAAGAATAAGTTTGTGAGATGAAAAAAAAAATCTTTGAGAATAAGCAAACAATTAATTTGATCACCAAACCTTAATAACCAAGTTGTTTGCACAATATTCGCTGGAACTCCTTTTGAAAATCAACGAAACCCAAGCTTAGATATGTTGTAAATGCTTTGAAATCGTAGACAAGAGCTTAGCAATGTGTTTAATGCTTTTCAGAATTGTGTATACGTTCAAGGCTCCCAATCATATGCCAAAGGTAAGGCACTAGGGTTTAGAGGTCATTTTTATAAGTAATCTCGGCCTTAGGTTAAGCCCTAACCGTTGGATCAATTTGATCAAGTGAATAATCTGCGTGTTATCTCACTAAAGCTCAGATTTTTAAAGTTTCCGCAGGTTCAGTCAACTGAGCATTTGGGTTCAGACGTCTGATGTTCCTTAAAACACTGAAAATTATAGTCTGGACACGTGGTCAGACAACTGAGCTATAGGTTCAGTCTTCTGAAGTCCCAACTCAGACAACTGAATTGAGGGTTCAGACATCTGAAGGTGTTCTTCCTGTTCTATGTTTCAATAATTGAATCTTCAAATGACTAAACTAATTATTCAGTCTTCTAAGGAAATTCTTCAGACGTCTGAAGGAAAACTTCAGTCGTCTGAAGTTATATCTTCAGACTTTTGAGGGTTCTCTTCAGTCGTCTGGGCAGACCAACATCAAAATTTTCAGTTTAGTTTTCAAAATCATTTGAGCTTTTTGCTTTAATCTCTTATCAAAAATTTTCCGGGGTTCAAAATAAGTTCTCTAAGTCCATGTTTAACCTTGGAAGGTTTTCATAAGATGCATGTGTATCATGAGATGCATGCGTAGGGTATATTTTGAGCTTCTAGTCATATCATATAAAATATGCACATACATCAATTCTAAATACTCATTCTTATGATGATCTTGAACTTGATGCTTGCATTTTCATTCTTCTACTGTTTTAGTTCCATAACTTGTGTCAGGTTATATATATATATATATATATATGCTTTAATCCTTGTGGCTTCCATGATTTCATCACCTTCCATGCATGCTAAGTAATGTTCTTGCTCTCATTCTCAATGCACAGATCAAATACCAAGTAATTTGTCATTATCAAAACAGGATTGGACTCATAGAGTCAATAGAAGTGTTATACCTTGAGGAATTGAGATCCAACTCCAAATACCTCAATATTCCCATCCTTTTAGGCAAACATAAAGTAAAATATATTCAAGCCATAATAGACTCTAATGTAGAAACTAAGTGATTGGAAAACCAAATCTCTATCTTATGTTGGAAGGAACAGTCTCCTTAAATCAATAATTCTAGCTATGCCAACATATGCCACGCACACACTAGAAACTCCCAAGTCCCTATGCAAAACATAGGATAGTCTTGCAAGAAATTTCTAGTTGGGAAGAAATTCAAATGACAAAAAAAGGTTTATATCTTAAATGCTAGGAGGATTTGTGCTCCCCAAAACTACTTGGGGGTTTGGGATTTAGAAAATGATTGATATTAACAAAGATCTTCTTTCTAAGCTCACTTGGAAAATTATTTCAGACACTAATTCATACTCTGTCCAACTCCTTAAATAGAAGTACTATAAGAATCAAAATTTCCTTCAAATTCAAGAAAGAAAAACTAATTCCTCCTTATGGAAGACTATACTCAAAGTAAAAGAAATCATAAAGGAAGGACTCTATTTTATAATTGGATTTACAGAAAATGTGAACATTTGGGAGGACTCTATTTTATAATTGGATTTACAGAAAATGTGAACATTTGGGAGGACCCGTAGATCCCAACAATTCCATATTTCATTCCATGACTAAAATCAAACTCACAATTCATACCCTCCAAGGTTATAGATCTCATCTCCCCATCAAAAAAGAAATGAAAAGATGAATGGTTGCATCATCTTTTTGATGACCAAATATGCCAAGAAATCAAGCTTTTATTCCTTTAAGCCACCAAGAGTTCAAGGATGAAGCAACATGGATTCCCAATAGCAACAAAACCTTCTTGATAAAGTCAACCTATTGGACTGACTAAGCAAGAAGATTCTCACATCACTTCCCAAGCTTTCCTTTGGAGACTAATCTTTCCAACACACTTCCCACCGAAGATGCCCTAAGCAAAAGGAATAAAACGCAAGACACTTGTTGCCCTCTATCTGGGCTTTTTTGTGGAAATAGCACACTACATCTTCTTTTCCTGCCACTTACGAAAAAAGCTATGCTATAGTTTGTCCTTTGAGGGCTTAGAATTGATAAAATCCAATTTGGTATACCCTATCCAACTATATACAACAAAAAAAAAATCATTAATGAAGATTTGGTGCTTAGACGGAATCACCCTGACAACAAGTACCTCCCTCTCTTCACAACCATCTTGTTTGAGAAAATCTAGAATATAAAGAATAAGCTTAAGTGTGTTTTTCACGGAAAAAATGTGAACCAAAACCATTTTTTGCAGAATAGATCTTGACTTCACTCTTTGAACATAAAACTCAAGTTGTTAACTATGTTGGCAAACCTAGTAAATTGCTCCTTTGTTGGTCACCTCCTCATGTTTACCAAATTAAACTCAATTTTGATGCAACGTTTAGAAGCAATTCCCACCAGGTTTACTTTGCAACCATTGCTAGGAACTCCAAAGGGGAAGTAGTAGTAGCAGCATGTGTCTCTTTAAGCCTTGCATTGGACTCTTGTTGGTGAAGGTCAAGGTTGCCTATTGGCAATCAAGAAAGCAATGGTCTTTGGCTTTCATGGAGTAATCATCCTCATTGATGATCTATCCAAAAGCAGGGATTTCATACCTTTGAACTTAAAGAATTAATTTCAAATATAAATTTTGGTATCAACTACCTCTGTGTTCTCCCCTCATTTAACAAACAAGGCAAGGCACACCACACCCTTGTAGCCTAGGCAACCACATCACGAATCAGGGATGATCTCTTCATCAGTCCAATGTACCACCCACCCTCTTTCGATGCTTCAACATTTATGCTTAGGGAAAAATAAAAACCCTTATTTGTGGAAGGATGGAAAGATTTTTTCTTACATCCAAGACAATATTGGATATGGAGAAATTTTAAAGAGCTTATACAAACTCCTAATGGAGTTTATTTCTAAAACAGTCTTGTATCCTTGTTGGATACTCATGAAAAAGGTATGGGATTGTTCTCTAAAATATATGGGATTCCCTTTCCATGCCCCTAAAATATCTTTAAAACCACTTAGAAAGCTCGAACCTGATGTCACATATGGAAGATGCCAAGGTTCATTTTTTCCTTTTTATATTTTTTAAGAATGGTAAATACCATTTGTGTGAAAGTTACTCATAGTCATCAAAAGTTACGCTTGCTTTTTAAAACTCTGTGGACCAATTTTCTGCCAAAAAAAAAAAAGAAAAGAAAATTGGAGAAGCAAATAACTAACTCCAAGTTGCAAGACATATGTAGTGTTCTAGTGTACTTCCCATAACAAAAAAACCTTGCATGGTCCAAAATTGACCCCTTCCGAAGACATTTTGGTAAAACTTCTACATATCCATATATTAAAAAATAATAATAAGTTGATATGCTTCATATATGCTAGAACAGACTTACTTGATACTGACTCATTCATTGTGTGTATATATATATATATATAAACTTCCCCAGATACAATTAATTTAGAACCCAATGTTTACAAATTCAAAGCGGGGGCATATACGTAGGGGGAGTTGATGTCTCGTCGCTGTCTCATGCATATGCATGGTTTTGGCGATCACGTCAATTGATCTGTTTATATTATTCATACTATCTGCAGTTAACTAACAAAAAACCAAGTCTGCTTGTCAATCAGTTAATAAAAATTAAAACTTGAATTTAACATGTGAATAAATATAGATTAATATTGCTCAGACTCACTGGGTCTTAATTAAGGACTCAGTCGCCATGTATACATTACTGCCTTGATTTGCTGTGCACCGGTCCAAATACTAAATGAATAAAAAAAAAAAACACAAGGGATCAAACCAATTCTATCCATGAAATTTTCAATTATTGGAGCCAGCCATCAAGTCAAACGTCTTTCTTCTTTTCTTTTTTTTTCTTTTTTTTCGGTATTCCCATAATATCCTAACTTGTACGTGAGAGATCTTACCCATCTATATACACAGTGAATTTCAACTTACGAAGGCATCTGCTTGTGGGGCAAAGTATGAGGTTTAATAGGTCAAAATGGACACGAAAATTAAACCAAGTCATCGCATATAAATCCTACCTATAAGTGTTGACAACCTCAATAAGGATACTAATGGGCAAATTGGAGAACCTATCACGTTTCCACGCTTGTCCTACTTAAGACTAGGGGTGTACAAACACTATCGAAAAACCAAAAACCGGATCAAAACTGAACCGAAACAATAAACGGTTCGGTTTTTCGGTTTTTGGTTTCAGTTGCGGTTTTCAAAAACAAAAAAATTTGATTTCGGTTTCGGTTTCAATTTTATATTAAAACTGAACCGAAAAAAACCGAAAAACCGATTTATATAAGAGAGAGAGAGAGAGATATATATATATATATATATATATATATATATAATATGACTAGTAAAATTATAGCATGCAATATAGTCATATAGTCACTATAGAAAATAAAAATTCTCAATAAATTTTTAAGAACTTTATAAAAAATAAAAATTATTTTTGTTAAAAGTGCCCAACATATTTTATCTTGTTAAAATTATGAGTCCCTATAAAAAATTAAAATGCTCAATAAATTTTAACAATTTCATAAAAACTAAAGGTTATTTTTTTTGTAAAAAAAATAGATTTAAAACCGAAAAACCGCAATTGAACCGCCACATTTTCGGTTTTCAATTAAAGCATAATTTCGGTTCGGTTTCAATTTCGGTTCGGAAATCCCAAAACCAAAAATTTCGATTCATTTTTTAATTATGACCAAAATCAAACCGGACCGAACCATATACAGTCCTACTTAAGAGTGTTAACTTCAATGAAGGCACTAAAGGGCAAATTGAAGAAACCAATCACATTTCCTCAGCAAGCGAATTTCTCCTGAAAATATTCTCACCCAATACTTGGAAAAAAGTCATGAATTTAGATAAATTTATATTAAATTTTGTTCAAATCCATTCAAATCCAAATCCCAAAATCTATATTTCGAAACGCAGCGACAGTCATACAATGCAAGTTTCAACCTCATACATTTTTTATTGAGCAAAACTATGAGCCCCAGTGGATCAAAACAAACAAAAATCTCACCATCGTTGGACTAAAACCGTTATAATACATGGAATCCTCTGTTACATTATCATTATTACATAACCCCACTTAGTTGGATTATTGCGTAGATTTGTAGGAAAGCCCATTAAGGGCACCGAGGAGTTTACCTTCTGTATGGCCCACCATCCTTTAACAAGCAGGAGGCCGCAGCAACGTGGTTGTAGGGAGAGGCAGAAAAGAACAGGCTTAAAAAAGACTAGAAAATGTAACGCAAGTCCAAACCAAAGACTCCAATTGGGGAAAAAAAATGATAATAAACATTTGAAAACACCTGAAAATGGCGCCAAAGATAATATATAGATCAAACTCTGGTACACTGTCAGCATGGCTAGGGCAAATTTTTTTCAAGCTAAAGCCTTTTTTTTCTTTCAATTTTTTTTTTTTTCCCAGGGTTTTGGGGCGGGGAATTTACAACTTCCCTGGAGTAGCTCATTATCTCAAAATCAAGCCAGGGTTGTCATCATTGCCGAGACCATGATCACTTGAAGGCCTGAATCTCTTTCCGTCCCTCGGTGCTGTTCTTCCCCTCTTCAGTTTCCCTCTGTAAGGAAACAAAAAAAACTTACAAAACAGGCAAAAAATGTTCAAATCCAACGAAGTCCACAACAAGATATTTTTTTCCCTTCAAATCAAATGTCTCGAAAGATGCACTTACTGTCCACTTGCAGGTAAGCCTCCACCTTTCGAACGGCCTTGACCAATATCAGATCTCCCATCTACAACAAACAAGAAGAAAGATGGGAGAAAATCTCAATCAGAAACTGAGAATATAAATTATGGTATGACCTTGACCAGAATTTGATATCCCATCCACGAAAAACAGAGCAAGAAGGGGGGTAGACTAGAATTTTCAAGAGAGAATCAATAAATCAATTAACAAGAGCTCACCATCTCGACCAACTCCACGTTCTTCAACCTGAACACGAACAACACAGCCTCGTTAGAGCTGAAGGACTGCAAACTAAATGTGAGACAACCTCCTAGACAAAAAGATCATAAGATAAACAAGAAAGTATATATAGATTCAATGAAGTCATTTCTGGTGCCACAGCATCTGGTGAGAAGTAGAAAAAAAAAAAATCAAAAGCGAATAATAATAATAATAATAATATCAGATAAGCCAAACAAAAAAGTTTAAAAAATATATATAAACAAAACAAAAACAAAAAGCCAAGAGCTAAAAATTGTTAACAGCCGATGAATTCAAGGAAGTCATTTCAGTTGCTAAGAAAGCTAGATTATCTTTGGTTCAATATAACCACATCCAGCTAATCAAGGATCATTTGCCACGAATGGCTGAATGATTAAATTCTGCCAGTCTCTCTCAAGAAGCATTGGCAGGCTTTCTTGTCTTTTTCTTATCAAAAAAGAAACAGTTTCAGGATTTAAATTTTCAGCATCAACTTTCTTAATGGTTATTTTGGTCATTTAGCAGTATTAGAATGTGCAAGAGTTATGTTATTCAGGTTATCATGGTCATTGTTATGTGCTTGACATATGTTATAAATTGCGAGAGACATATCATCGGGATAAGGTCTTCCATTTTAATTATTAAACATGGTATCAGAGCAAGATCCTACCTAAACCCTAAGTTCATACCAAAACCAAACCCTACACCTCAGACCAAAACCAAACTCTAAATCTCAAACCTGGTTCTGTAGAAGGATAATCAGCACTATCAAAGATCAGAAGCAAAGCCCTGGAGCTGCCAGAATAACACTGTACTTACCGAAAAATCTGGGATGCTGGTGCCCTTTTAGAAACTCAAAGAAACCATTCATATTTTGCAAAAATAACCACATGACTACCCACAAAACCTGCCAATCTGCTGCCCTATGAAATTTCACAGCCGGAGAGTGTGCGTGCCCACGCACCACTGGGCTCCAGCTGGAAGCCAGCAGCTTTGACTCCAATTGCGTCTCCCATTTTTTTAAGAATGTTTTAAATACCTCCATACAACATGATATCGAGTTGTCCGTCATGTATTTGTTCAAAGAATTCAACTTTTTCAATTGTTCACTCAAAGCGTTAATGGTTGTTTGGTACCGCTAGGATTGTGTGTTGGTTTTTTTGGGTTGTTTATAAGCTTTTTGGTGCTGAAGCAGCCTTATGCTGCTATATTTGTGACTCATTCATGGTGGGTCACACTGTTCGTGGTTGTTCTGATTGTTCCGATTGTTTTGACACCGTTAGGGCTGTGCTTTGGTTTCTTGGACTCTGTGTAAGCTTCTTGCTGTGGCCGCATTATGCTGATTTATTTGTCACTCACACGTGGTGGCTGGTGAGTCACCTTGTTAGTGATTGTTCTGGTTGTTCTGTCTATTAATCTTGTTATCATTGGTTTAAGTTTGTTAAGAGTTCGGATCGAGTCCCCAAATCCCAAAAGTATGTTTCCCTTGTTAGTCACGGGTTTTAGTGAACTAGTGCTATATCTATCTCAGAGGAGAAGTGTTCAAGGTTTCCACTAATTCAAGCATCTCATCACATCGCATCTTTTGCTCAGAAAGGTAATGTCTTCTAGTTTCATCTCCCATTAGTCCTTGGGTTATCAACTCTGCTAATAGGTGTAACCAACTTCTTTTCTACCCTCTAGTATCCTAAAAACCTACCTCAAGTTACCCTTGCTAATGGATCCACTACTACAAATAAGGGATAAGAACATCAAATCCTACTCCCTCCATCTCTCTGTCTTCTGTTTTGTACATCCCTAAATTTCCTTTCAATCTCATATCAGTTAGTAAGCTTACAAAGTCACTAAATTGTTCCATAATCTTATTTCCTACTTGCATTGTTATTTAGGGTCTGAATACGAAAAAGACAGTTGGCATAGGAGGTGAGGCTGGTGGACTTTACTACATTGAGTTGCTTTCTCTTCCTATTGCCCACATAGGTGTTGCTACACCACTTCAAATACATTGTCACCTTGGTCATCTGTCCTGAGACAAGTTAAAATAGCCAATTTCTACCTTGAGTTTTGTGTCTAAATCTTGAGCATGACTCTTGTCAATTAGGAAAACTTCATTGCATTCTCTTTGCTTACCAAGCCAACACACATTCAGTTAGTTATTTCATGCTAGTCCATTCTGATGTTTGGGGTCTTAGTCACGTTACGACAAAGTTAGGGTGGGTTTCAATAATTCATTAGATTTGTCAATAACTACTCCAAGATGACTTGGTTGTATTTAATTCAAGATCAATCTAAGTTTTCTAATATCTTTTGTGCCTTCTCTTCTCAAATAAGGACTCAATTTTATATTCCAGTCAAGATACTTTGTAGTAATAATACTAAGGAGTACTTCAGTACCTAATTCACTACCTATATAACTAAATGATCCATCATTTATCTTATGCGCACACTCAACAACAAAATGGAGCTGCAGAACAAAAGGATAGACATAATCTTAAAGTCACTTGCACCCTATTTCTTTAAATGAATGTCCCCAAAAGTTTTCTAGAGCGATACCATGCTCACTACTTGCTCTCTCATCAATAAAATATCATCCTCATTTCTTGGCGGTAAAATGACATATTTAGTTATCTTCCCTAAGGCTCTTTTATTCCTTCTTCCACCTTGTATATTCGGTAGTTTGTCTTTTGTCCATCAACAAGTCCTGGAATGGACAAGCCGGATCCATGTGCTATCAAATCTATTTATATAGGCTATTCATGTACTCAAAATGGATATTGATGGTATAGACCAACTTTACATCGATTCTTTGCCTATACTGGTGTCACCTTTTCTAAGTCCACACCATACGATTCTGAGTCTGTAGTTCTGTCGACATTGATGAGTCCATTCCTCTACCCAGCATTCTAGAACCTAACCTATTATCCATGCAAAGCCCTCCTATACTTTTCAATCTAATTTGGGTCCTTCTCATCACTTGGATCATCCCAATTTGCAGGTATACACATGGCAACTCAAAGGAGGAGCCTCCAACTTCTACTCTGCACCTCTAGTTCCCTCCTCAAATGATCTTATTTTTCATGATGTTAATCCTCCTAAAATTGTTTGAAAGATAAGTGCACTTGTACCCAACATCCAATCTCTAATTTTGTTTGTTATAATTTCTTGTCACCCCCATATTATTGTTTTACTAGTACTACGCCTTCTGCTGCTTTTCCAAAATTTATTTTTGAAACCCTATCCCACTTTGGGTGAAGGATTGCAATGGTTAAAGAGATGCGTGTGCTACATGTTAATGATGCCTGGGATTTGGTACCTCTTCCTCATGAAAAGTCTATGGTTAGTTGCCGCTAGGTGTACAATGTGAAAGTCAACCAACTGGTTCCATGGCTCGTTTGAAGGTCCACCTTGTTGCCAAAAGGATATACGCATGTGTATAATTTGGATTATTCAGACATATTCTCTCAAGTTGCTAAACTTGTCTCATTATGCTTGTTCGTCTCCTTAGCCATTACTTGACACTAGACTTTATATCAGTTAGACATGAAGAATAATTTCCGTCACGGTGATCTTTAGGAGAAGGTTTATATGGAGCAACCACTTGGGTTGGTTGCCTAGGAAGAGTCGAGCTTAATGTGTCAACTCAAAAAATTATTATATGGTTTAAAACAGTCTTCCAAAGCATGGTTTGGTCGATTCAGTGTTTTAGTACTTGAGTTTGGCCCCCGACAATGTGCAATAGATTGCTCTATATATTTATCACTATACCCATCCCATAGGATTCTTCTTATCGTGTATGTGGATGATACTATGATTAATGGCAATGATGAACGAGGTATTCAAAGCCTGAAGCATTTCCTAAAAACTTCAAACCAAAAATTTGAGACAATTGAAGTACTTTTTGGTATAGAAGTATCGAGATCTCATTTAGGAACAGTCTTGTTAGAAAGGAAGTATGTTCTTGATTTTCTTAATGAAACTGGATTGTTAGGATCCAAGCTTGTTGATACATCCATGGGTCCTAACAGTTAGTGTCAAATATGGGTGATTTGTTGCCTAATCCTAGACAGTACTAGAGACTTGTTTGTTGAATTATCTCAAAGTCACTCGACCAGATACATATTTCACAACAAGTGTTTCATTTTCTCTATTCTCTAAGAACAAGTCATTGGGATGCAACAATTTGCATATTGATATAACTCAAAGGTGCACCTAGGAGGGTCTTTTATACTAGGATCTAACTCACACTTATATTCAAGGATATACAAATGCAAATTAGGCTAGGTCACCTTTCAACAAAAGACCCATCCGGGTATTGAGTCTTTGTTGGGGGTAATTTGGTTTCTTGGAAGTATAAGAAACAACCTATGATGGCAGGTCAAGTGCCAACAGTTTAGGGTCATGGCTCACACTACATGTGAATTTGTTTGGCTGAAAAAAAAATGTTGGAAGAATTAGGTTTTCCACAATCTCGATCTACGGAGTTAATGTGCAATAACCAAGCTTCCATTTTAACTGTCTCAAACTCAGTCTTCTGTGAGTGGACAAAACACATTGAAGTTGATTGTCACTTTGTTCGAGAAAAACTCATGCAGAAGCTCATTAACCACTCATGTAAAGTCTGATTTGCAGTTTGATAGTTTATTCACTAAACCTTGGGGCGGTCGTTGTGTTAAATTCATATGCAAGAAGTTAGGACCATATGAAATCTAAGCTCCACCTTGAGGGGGTGTAAATGGTTATTTGTCTTTAGCATTATTTGTATGTGCTTAAGTTATATTACTAAGTGTAAATTAGTAAGGGTATGATGGTCATTGGTATGTACTTGACATATATTGTAAATAAATGGAGAGGCCTATCATTGAGATAAGATCCTCCAGTTTACCCAATTATTCAACAGATTTGAAAGACTGTGTGATCTTCCTCTTTTCAAGTTAACATTTTCCAAAAATGGGCGAGCAATTATAGAATAAAATAGTTGGTATTAAATTAATTAAAATTGATAAAATCTAATACAAGATTCAACTAATTAGTCTAGTTCAAAGTCATCATCTAAATCCACTAGGGATGTCATCATAGTAGACCATGAGTTCTTGCAGTGACCTCAAGTCCATCTATCTTTAGAAAGTTGTATAGCACCAAACACTGGTGTGAGGGAGGAGACCAGCTAGTTTAGTTTGTGAAAGTACATTTTAAGTTTATTAGGTTGGAATTTTCATTAGATGAATAGAAAGGTTGCTCCTTTGTGACTGGTTGGTTATGGGTTTGAATCTAAGGAAATAGTTTCTTTGCATAAAGTAGCGATAAGGCTGCATACACTCTAACAACCCTCCCCCTACCCTCACAAAGTGAGGAGCCTTGTGGCCCAAGGATGCAAGGACGCCTTTTTTTTCATTTTTTTAGTTTGTTAAGTTTGTTTAAAATCTAATAGGTTTGAATTACCTCTAGCCTTAATAAAAGATGGATATAATGTTATCCTAATGATGATCCAAACAATTAAATTTTGGTTTTGTGCCACAAACTTAGTTGAAAGGACCACAACAACCAAACAGAATTCCACATGCCAACAAACTCAATAAATGCATAGAATAAAAAATGAATACTAAGCAACATGTTGCCATGGTGGAGAGAAATCATTCATGCAAATGGTCCCTCAATCATCTCCAAGAAGCTTGTGAATATGAAGATGAAGAATTAGTTGTCATTGGATAACAATATCTCTATTGGTCGTTTGGTGGATTGTCTAGTATCAATCTTTGATTTGGATTTGTTTGGGTAGCTTCATACAAGGAGAAGATTTGGTTTGTAGAAACATCCAACAACTTAAATTCTCAATCCAAATATAAATAAAACTAATACATAGGGACCTTTAATAAGCTTACAATGCTTGGAAGATATGATAGCTATTTTGAGAAACCTAAATTAAAAATATATATAATGATTTCCTAAATAAAAACATCCTAAAGTGTAGATATTAAAATACCATAAATAAATAAATATGAATTAAATTTAAAATCTTCTCCATGATCTCCATGCCACTTGCATCAATCTTCCCCAAAGGAAAAAAAGAACTTCACCTCAAGTTTTAGTGGATACGCACACTCGCTAGCATTACCCTCTTTATCTTCAAACCCTTGAATACTCAAGTGAACCAACTCATCATCAATGGAGCTTAAGGAATCTCTACTACAACACCACGAGTCTTCATAGGCAATATTCATACAATGCCCTTTTGGCCGGCAATTATAGCATTCAACATATTTGGAATCAGGCAGCTTGGTAGGGGCAAGAGGTAAAGCCTTTAAACAAGCATTTCTAGTAAGTATCCTTCCAATTACTCTCTTTCTCAGCAGATAACAGAATGAAAGTTGTAGGACTGCAGGTCAATGCATAATTCATCTTCATCGAAAGAACATCAAGCAGCAAACTTGTCAAACTCAAAGCAACTACGCTTAAACAGCTTGATCATGTTGAGCCAAAGCACTAAACCTGAAGTAGATCATTCACTCATAATTGATTGAAACGAATTTCCCCTCAATCATGTCACATAAGGTTCCAACTGGTAATTGAAGCTAGCTTTCAAAGCTAACAATGGTTGACAAGACTATGCAATCAAGTACATGCAAGGCCCTTAAGACAAATAACTGTCATAGCCACCTTTTCTTGTTATCAAGCACCGTGATGGGCAAAAATATTTGCAATTTGATTTAACCAATTGAATGAAACCTATGGATCTCCCTCTCCAGTAAGTACAACTCTCATTATATAAATCCAAATTGCTACAAGCTTGTACTGGCCTAGGCAACATGTTACATACAAAAAACAATATTCAAGCTCCTATTGGAGACGACTAGGCAAATGAACCAAAGCGCTCATGAGCAGCTCGGTAAGAGCTCATTCAAGATCATCTATTATTTTAATGAGCAATTCCTAAGCCCAATTTCAGGCTTGTTTACTAAACAAGCCAAGCTTAAGCACAGACAGTCTCGGATCTTTTCGGCTCATGAACAGCTCGACTAAGCTCAATAATGGGCTCGATTTCAGTTTTGAACCCATTAATTTTTCAGTTATTGTTTATTTATGTATTAATTTAGCCATTGCTTCATTCCAAAATCAACAATTGTTTTAAAAGGCTTAATCGAGACTCACATCAAGGCAAGGCATGGCTAAAACGCCTTGAGGCTCAATCTAAAATACCAAATTCCAAAAATACTAAAGCATTACATGCTAAGGCTTACACATTTATACAAAATGCACGCCTTTTGAGCTTTCTTAGTTAAGTCTTATGCATTTTAGGTTGTGATTCTTAAGTTAGATTTGGCTACAAAATTTTCACATGTTTATATAAATGAGTCATAATATGAGTTGATTTATAAAACTCTTGAACGAATACCTTTCCAAAATATTTGAGTTGTATCTTCAATCATGAAAATAATTTGAACTTTGTAATAGTATAGCTATCTCTTGTCATTATTTATGTCATGAATTCATGTTCGCAGATTTTGAGTGGCCAACAATTTGTTTGCAAAGTATGTTTAATTTTCTTTGCATTATATGTGTGCTTTTTTTATTATTTTCTTAATTTTTAAAATATATGTAATCTATTTACAAATTTTTTTTATCAAAAATTAAAACTCTCCAAAGGCTTACACCCCAACACCTAAAGGCTTATGCCTCACCTATTAAGGGTTAAAACGCCTAGCCTTACATCTTGGCCTTTTAAAACGCTGATAATTTGTATGTGTTATACTATTAAATTTTAATATTTTTTCACTATAATGCCCCTTTTATATTGAATTTTTACACTTCAATTTTTCACCTTTCATTAGAACTAAAATTACAGATGAGTGGAGAAGCAGAAAAAGAGGTGGGGGAGTTCATATTTTTCAGAGAAGGGGAGGCTCTACCTCCTTAAGAAATTTCAATGTGGGACAAGTTGCTCAAGGCAGGTTGCAACTTGCAAGTGCTCTCCAGTCTCCATCCATTCCTTTTCCCACATCGGAAACACCTTGAAATTTTCAGCCTCTCTTTTGCTTATAAATGCAGCCTTCTGCCCTTCATTTCCCCATCTCATGGCTGAGCTGGCATATGTACATGCCCCTGGCCTACACAGAGAAGCCTTCTGATTTTTGAATAAAAAATTGTTCTTTGGGATAAAGGCAAGCCAAGCCCTAGTCGAGCTCGAGCTGATAACATTGGTTCTGAGCCGAGCTTGAGACTAGCTTTCAAAGTTTACATCAAGCCGAGCCCGAGCCCAAGCCCAAGCCAACCTCTTCCTATTCCGAGCTGAGCTTGAACATGCTGAAGCTCAGCTTCGCTCGGGCTCATTTGCAGCCCTAGAGTCAACAACTCCCCAATGCTTTCTATCCGGATCAATAATAGGTAAGAGAACAGAAACTTGGACTCAATAGCATCAAACTTCTGATCAATAGCTTGAGAATTTAGAGAAGCTACCTGAGAGATCAATTCATGAATTTGTTTTTCTGCCCATTCTTCCCACTCTTAGATGTATCAAACTGATCTGGTTTGACCATACCAGTTCGGGCTAGCTTGATGGAACCTGTTGGTCCAGATACTTGCAAGAACATTCTTCTGCGAGAAAAATTAGAAGGGAATTAGGGCTGTATTGAAATCTGCCCTAAGAGGGAGCTTTATTTCACCTTCTCTAACAAAGGTGAATCTCATGATGGCGGCGACAACTTAGCTGAGAAAAACCAACATCAAGGAGAAGGGTTTGTTGGTGATGGTGTGAATGCCAGTGAAAAACTTCTGCTGGACAAAGACAAAAGAAGACAAGGGTCTTCAATTTGATGAAGGCAGCTTAGGCTCCTACGATGGTTCAATTCTGACGATGAAGAGATTCCAACAACAGATGACACCAGCTCAATAGGATGAGGAGTGGCTGTTGGCAACCAGATTCAGTACTGGAACTTTTGCTGCCAGCAAGGATGAAAGTCGACAGTTGGCGTGGTTCAATTACGACAAAGTCGGACAAGGAAGGCATCAAGAACGATGACAGAAACTTAGTGATGATGGAAGCTTGTATTCATCAACATTGGAAGCATGAGGTTGGTGTTGGATGATTAGGCCTGGCTTCTGTTGCCCCAACTCAGTTTTTTTCTAACTGTGAATGAAAAGATGTCAAATGGAGAGACTTAGAGAAGGGTTGGCATGGTCAGTGAAGAGGATGGTGGCATAGATAGTGTGGACGCAAGGTAATTAACGTTAAAATCGCAAATCTTACACATTTAAGTTAAAACTCACAGACAACCATGTCAGACACTGACAGCCATGATCATTTTAGTTGAAATCACAAATCCTGTCAAAAAAACAGATGGTCATGTCAGATTAGGATCAGCCCTGATGCAACTAGATGTAGTTCCAGTATCCAACAACTTTAAATATAAATTCAAATGAGAGAAAAACTAATATATAAGAGCTTTTTATAGGCTTACAATTTACATTCCTTGGAAAAGAAGGGAACTATTTTTTAAGAAGCCTAAAAAAACTAAATATTAATTTCCTAAAAAAAATATTCTTAAATTGAATAGATATGATCCTATTAAAAATAAAATAGAATTTAATTTAGATCTCCACAGTGATCTCCATGCCAATTGCATCCATATCCCCCCCAAGTGGAGGAAAAATAAAAAAGAACTCAACCTCAAGTCAAAACGGAAATGCATGCTAGCTAAAATCATGCTCGTCGTCCGCATCCCTTGAATATTTAAATGCATTTACAATCTGATCATCAATGGAGCATTCACCAGTCTTAAGCTCAGTTTCCAAATCTTCAGCAATCTCTACTAGAATAACAGTGCTTTTTTACCACAATTATATCATTCAATTGAAAAGCATTCAAGCTTCTTCAAATCAAGGGGGTTGGTAGGGGCAATAGGTGACTCACGTGAAACAAAAATTTTCTTGCAATATCCTGCCAATATTTTCTTTTTTTCTCAGCAATCCTAGCAAATTTAGCAGCTTAATCAACATAATGAAAGACATAGGATATGAGCTCAGCCGAATCCTTATAATGTCCCAAATGACATATTATTTTTCATCTACATCAAACAGACATTAAGCAACTAATTTGTGAAACTCAAGAATGTACTCATCAACATCTTTATCATGTTGAACCAAGGCACACAACAATAAGTACATCTCTCACTCATAATCGATCAGAATGAATTTATCCGCCATTAGATCTCACCTAAGATTCCACTTGGTAATTGGAGCTTGCCTTTGAATTCAGCATATGAGCAAGACCCAGTCACCGGGTACATTGGAGGCCCAATAGACAAATAACTTCCATACCTACCTTTTCTTCTAGTCAAAAAAACTTAATAAGTAAAGCAAAAGACAGTAACCCCCTCTCTAGGTTTGGCATAAAGATGCACCTCTTCTTAGGTTTCAAAAATCCTACAAACTGACTATTTTTCCCTGTCTTACCCTTGACATACGAGAAATGGCATAAATATTGTTTAAACATTTAAAAAAGCAATGCAACCTTCTGCCAATGAGGAGTCAATCTATTTTGCTCTAATTCAAAATATTTTTTATTTGATTGAGCCAATCAAATAATATATGTGGTTCCCCCACTCTAGAGAACTCAAGCAAGGCAACAGTCATTCCATAATCCAATTTGCTAGAAGCTTGTACTGGTGTAGGGAACATGTTATGGACACAATCAACACCATTGAAGTCAACAACTCCCTTTTGTTTTCAATTTGGATCAATAATGGATAAGAGTATAACACCAAACTTCTCATCAAATTTTGAGTCAATTTGATTCTGAAAAGTAACTAGAGAATCGAAAGGTTGTGAATTTGTTTTTCCGCCCGTTCTCTCGTACATTTAAGCTACTCTGTGAGCAACTGGATCAAACCAATCCTGGGTCACCATTTCTTTTCCCTTCTATGCAGGTTTTGATACTGGTCCAGTTCAGTTTGACCATACCATTTCAGACCAACTTGATGGAACCCTTTGGTCCAGATCTTTGCAAAGTGTCTTCTTGTGCGAGCAAAATGGGAAGGGCCTTAGGGCTGTGTTTGAAGCTGCCTTGACAACTGCAGAGGGGGCTTTGTTTCAACTTCCTTAATGATGCCAAACCTGAGAAAAAACATCAGCATTGAGGATAAGGGTTTGTTGGCAACAATTTGGGTTGCTAATGACTGAATTCTGTAAGACAAAGAAAACAAAAATTTTTTAACTGACAAAGGCTGTGAAGGCTCCTGCTAGAGTCCAATTCCGGTGATCAAGGAACTCTGACAACAGATGACATCAGCACAACTGGATGAAGGTGTCAGCAACCAACTTCGGTACTGGAACTGTTGCTGTTAGCAAGGATGAAGGTTGATGATTGATGTGGATCAATTCCAACAAAGTCAAACAGGGAAGCTGTAAATGGAAGCTTGTTTTCATCAGATTTGGAAGTAGCAATATGTGAGGTTGTTGTCCTTGAAGACTAGAGCTCACTTCTGTTGCACCGACTATGATGCTTTTGTTTTAACTGCTGTAAATGAAAAAGGGTCAAATGGTGCGACTTAAAAGAAGGGGTGGTGTGGTCAGCGGCGAGGATGTGGCAAAGATAGTGTTGGAATTTCATGTTAAAACCGCAAACCCTACAAGTTTAAGTTGAAGCTCACAAAAAACCATGTCAAACACTAGCCATGCCAATTTGAAATCACAAGTTCTTTCAAAAAAATTGACCAGTGTCGGATTAGAGTATGCTCCATATCACCAGATACAGGACCAATGTCCAACAACTTTAATTCTCAATTCAAATCAGAAAAAAAAAACTAATTAATAGGGGCCCTTTATTTGCTTAGAAGTGAGGAAAATATCCAAATAAATTAAAATATTAGTTTCCCATATAAAAATATCATTAAATTGTAAAGATATGATCCTAATATTTGTGCACCGGGCCGCCCCCCTTTTTTTATGATCCTAATAAAAGTATCAAAAAATTTTAAAAAAAAATAGAATTAAATTTAAAATTTTCAACATGATCTCCATGTTGACTGCATGGAAGAAATTAGACCAACTCCAGCTGAGAAATTTCTGGAAGTGGGTCTTATTTCAAAAGGCAAGGGATATTCTATCTCTTTTGCTGACTCGAACGAGAACCAAACAAGAGATTGGAAGGATGCATTGATCAGATCGAACAGTATGGGTGGGGAAAATAGTTCATTGCTTTGTGCTTCATGTGGTGGAAGAGTGCCTCACTTGGGGCAGGTAGGAGACAAAGCTGCAGACTGACATAGGGTTTGTTCTTTCAAAGGACAGGAGGTGTGGTTTTAAATAGCAGTAGCAGCAGTCAAATGTCAATTAATGGATTTTTTGGCTTCCTGATAACGTTACCCTAATAAATTTGTTGGAATAAAAGCCAGTCACAACCAAGGTCTTAAATTTTGATTTTGACTCAAATTTCAAAGCTCCAAAAGTACGGAAATTTTGACGGAAATTTTGATTTCGATGTCAATTTCAATTTCGATTTGAAAAAATAACAAAAATCAGTTGTAAAGCATGGAATTCTTTATGAAACTTTAAAAATGGTTAATATACATAATAATTTAAGTTTTAGAACTAATATATTACAAGTTAAATATATCTATATTGTGTATAAGGTGGAAAAGTTGTAATATTGTATGTGTATCAAACATATTTGTAAGATAATGTAATTAAACATATTCAGTTTATAGAAATAAAATTCATAAATCATTTAAATATTATTTGTCATACAAATAATGATAATTTAGACATGAATGGTTAAATAAAATGTTGTTGTAAGTAAATAATTACAGATTTCCCATTCTAGGCCCAAAAACCAAAATCAATGTGACAGAGCCAACCAATACCACTGCAAGTCTCCCAAAGATATGTAGCAAAAAAAAAAAACATGTAACACCCACAAAAATGAAAGATAAGTCACTCTACTACAAAGAAAACTCCTTTGAAAATTCTAGCATTCCTTTCTATCCAAACACACCAAATTATAGCCATAATGGAGAATTGCTATAAAGCTTTCCTACTCTTTCCTTTACCAAAGCTTCTAAACATGATGAAGCAAATGTCTTCAATGTGGACGGACACACCTAGCTCTCACCAATTATAACAAATTATTCCAAATAGCCAACGTGTAAGGACAAAGAAGAAACAAAAGTTCACAAGTCTCTCCACTACTCGAGCAAAGGACATAAAGATCCGAAGATAGGACTTTATTGGGTCTTCTCTTCTGAAGTAGATCATTGATTTTAACTTTTCCAAGTACTGCAGTCCAAATGAAAGCTTTTATTTTCAAAGAAGCTTTGGCTTTCCAAATCAATGGATGCAAAGCAAATTTATCTGCAAAAGGATCACAAGTCAAATAAGAGAAATAGGATTTACAAGAGAATTCCCCACAAGTATCCAAGCTCCAAACCCTTGTCACTCCCCAAATGATTATGAAAAGAATCAAGCAGCCAAGCCAAAAGAGACAGCTCATTAATCTCCCTCTTACTAAGATTTCTCCCAAAATGGAAATTCTAAGAATGCATTCCTCCTTGCAGAAGAAAAAAAACGGAAATAGAAGTATCACGGAAATTTAATACAGTAAAAAGATGAGGGAATTTAATAGACAATGGTCTATCCCCCTCCTAATGGTCTCTTCCCAAAAACGGATTTGCTCCCAACTGCACACTGAATACTGGACCTTAGGAAGGAAATAATTATAAATCTGAGATACAACCTTCCATAGGCTTGAATAAGTAATACTATTTCCCACTCTGTCCCACCCATTTTGTAGTATTCCAAATTTACTTCAAATTACCTTATGCCAAAGAGAATTAGATTCTAAAGGAAAGCGCCGTAACAATTTTCCTACCAAAAGATGTTTTTGGACACCAAACTACCCAGACCCAAGCCTCCCTCCCTTTTAGGCCTACACAAAGTCTCCACCCTACAAGATGATCTCTAGTCCCCTCTCCCCCACTCACCCATAAGAAATCCCTAATGAGTTTCTCCAACCTCCTACCCTACCCAAACTTAGAGGTATTCTAAATAGAGAAAGTTAATAGTTAATACAAAGGTATCGAAGATAGACAAGCGTGAATGAGGTTAATACGACCCCCTAAACTGAACAAAGCTCCTTTCCAACCCTCCAATGTAATAGCTACTCTTTCAAAACAGAGGGTACCAGAAAGAGTTAGCATTAGGATTACCCTATGGGGCCACCTAGGTACATAACAGGTCAATTCAAAACAGCACACCCTGCTAACCTAACACAAGGGTCCACATTGATACCTAAGCCCACCAGAACAGACAATTTCTCAAAGATCTGTAAAATAGTCAACACATTAGAGAAACATCCCTCATTATATGATAGGAAGAGAATGGTATCACTTGCAAACTGAAGATGTGAAATGATGTCCTCGTTACCTACCTTAATCCCCTCCACCAACCCTCCATCTACACCTCTCTCAATCATTCTATTCAAACCATCCATCACAATGGTAAAAAGAAATTAGCAATGGATGAGTATAGGGGGAAAAAGAGTTGGAATGGGTCAAAAAACGATTTAAAAGAATATACCCCCGAATTATCCAAAGCCCAAGACCGAGTAAAGAGGAAAGTTGTATCAACTCTCCATCATTTAGAGATTTTCTGAAACGAAACCCCAAAAAACCAAAGGGCTAACCAAATCAACCGCAAAGAAAAAAATCATACCATCCTACCGTAAGCACAATCAAAAGAGATGGGGATAAGATGTGGATAGAAAATCATTCCCTAACCACAGGTATTTCCAAAATCAAATCCAAGAACCCCTCCCCACCACAAAATTAATGTGAGTAATGAATAAGGGATAAATCTATGAAGTAGATATCCATGGACTCTTCAATGAACATTGCAGACTAACACCGGTATCCCACCCATACACACCCAACCCTTTATGCCAAAGAGAATGATCTTCAAAAGGAAAATGCCATAACCATTTAACTAGGAAAGTGATGTTTTTAGACATCAAATTTACAAGACCCAGCCCTCACGCCATTTTAGACCTGCAAAAATCTTTCCACCTTACTAAATGATCCTAAAAACCCCCAAGTCTAGACCATAAAAAATCTCTTATAATTTTCTCAATTTTATTTACAATCCCCACAATAGAGGAGTGTGAAGGGGAGGAAGTAGATGAAGGGAGCTAGAGAACTAGCCAATTTTAAGAGTTAAATAAAGTACGATGGGAAGGGCTTAAAGAAAAGTTTCTTCAATTAGTTTGTGTAGAGTTTTTAATGTTTCGTGTCTTATTTTCTTTTTTTCTCCTCTTTTTAAGCTGTAATTCTCTTTTTTTTTTTACTTATAAAAATTCATTTTCCCATTGAAAAATGAAAAAAATAAATTTCATGTCTCAGTTTGCTTGTCTTTGCTTCCCACTCACCCATTTCAAAGTGCGCAATGGCAACAAGATTCATTTTTGGGGGGGATGCTTGGATGAGTAAGGGTTCATTGGAATTTATGTTGCCTCGCTGTTTTAAACTTTCTTCCCTTCACAGTGACCCTATTAGCGCCTTTTTTACTTTCTAGGGAGGATCTTTTCTTGAGATTTCCACTTCTTCAGCAATCTCCACAAAAGAGAGGTTGAAGAGCTAAGCGCTTAACTAAATACTATGAAGTTTTTGTACCGTCTGATAGAGGAGATGAGAGGGTGTGGGAGGTCAATTCCTTGCATTTTTTTCTGCCAAATCTTTCTTTCTTCACCTCCTCAAATCCCCACACCCATTTTTTTTTCCCTTTGGAACCACATCGTTTGTGAGGCGAAGGTTCCCTTCAAGATTCAATTTTTTATCTAGACTAACGCACGCAATTTGCTTTAGATTAGAAGACCTTCAAGACTCTCAATCATGACATATGTGATGTGCCACAATTCCAATGAAACAAATGTTCACTTCTTCTTACACTGCAGGGTTGCCACCCATATCAATTCCCTCGTTTTGTGCATTGATGAAGCTTGAGTGCCACATCAAGCGAGAGCGAACTTTTTCTTGACCATTATGTGAGGCATATGAACTCAATTTGTACCCTGCATACTAGATTATTTAGTCCTATATGAACTCGCCAACTATTGGAGTTCATTACTTGAATTCTTGGACTTTTCTGCATTTTTTATGGTTATCCTTCTCGTTGTAACAGTCATAATTTGATATTTAATGAGATATTTCGTGTTTTTATACGTTTCACATAGGTTTAGTAATAGATTATATTTATTTTAATACTAGTAATTTACTTTTTTTTTGTTCTCTGTGAAATTTCATATGTAGAAGTCCTAATGAATTTAAAGTCACCTTTAACGTCCACATCATGCCATTAACCATTGGTTTGAAAGGTTCAGGATTTGGCCAATTCAAGATTTGGTTACGGTTTGTAATTTCTCCAAACAGAGATCGGTTGGATTTCAGTTTCCCAATGAAACCAACCCATGTTCAGATCTAGTAAGGGAATGGACCAACAATGTAAACTTGTTCCAACAAGAAACAAACTTTCAATGAGCCAAGATCAGCCAATGATTGTCAAGTTAATCTCGCAATAGGAGATCAAATTGACAAAACACGCAGCTAGAGTTTTATGAGTATTTTCGCAGTCCTCAATGAAGGAGTTCAAATTCATTAGCTGATTAATTAAGAAAAAATAGAGTTAGAAGGAGCTATGCTAAAATTAGATAAAGACCACAAGAAAATTAAATTTCATTAAAGAAACTGAATGACAGTCCAGGGCACCTAAATTCAATACAAATGATCAAATAGGTCGGAAACAGACTCACAGTAATTGCAAGTGAGTCATATTATGTGCAATTATAGTCATGTTTTTACTTTAAAAGATGCTAAGAGGAAAAATTCAAATGCATGTATTTGTGCTTTTTTTTTTAATCAAAATACATTTGAAACAGCGTTATTGATGTGCTGTCCATGTATATGAGTGTTATTACCATGTAAGAAAACTCAAGTAGGCAATAGTAAAAGCAATGCTAAACTAACTGAAATATAAACATATAAATTAAAATTAAGCAATGAAATTTTCAATACTTAAGATGTAACTTTAAAAAACATTTTAAGGTTAATTCTTTAAAAAAAAAAAAAAACAATAGCAGGAAATACTATAAAGTTTTTAAAATTAGAACTTCTAACTTCAAAACTAATAACTTTTAAAACAATCTATTTCTTTTAATTACTTTCCTCATATGTATTGCATTTATATATATTTCTTATGTTATTATTTGGGATCTTGCTCAATTTCATACTGTTTTTTTTTCTGATACTTACAAATACACACTTTTTCATTTTTGTATGATACAAATTTCTTATACTTATTACGGTCATACTTCTATGTAAAAATGTTATATAGTGAGTAGTAGTTTTATGTTTTATAGATAAATCATATGAACATTATTTTGATATATTTAGTTACAAGAAATTATTTTAATTGAGTAACATTCCAGTCATTTTCACTAAACGGGTAACAATCACATACTTGAACCTTCTACCAATATTTACCAAAAACAAACCAAAAAAAAAAACACACACATATATATATATAGGAAACTGTTATAAAAGATGCAGGAAAATAAATAGAAAATTAAATAAGACGAGACGGAAATTACGTGGTTCGAATATACCTACTCCAAGGGCGGATGAGATCAGAACTACACTATTTTGGGGACGAATTACAAAGTAATGTGGAACTAGCTTTGTACAAAATATCTCTCCCACTTTCTTTTATATCTCTCCTCTTTTTTTCCACTTCTTTCTTTCTCTCTTCTTCTTTTTTCTCTACTCCACTGGCTATGTGGGAGGAGGCTTTTATAGCCTTCACAAGCTAGCTAATGTTGACTTTATTATTGCAAACATATGGGGCAAGTTCACATGGGGACATAATTAGTGCAGACATATGGAGCAGGTTCATGGGGACATTAATTAGTGCAGACATATGGGGCAAGTTCATGGGGACATGAATTAGTACAGACATATGGGGCAGGTTCATGGGGACATGAAGAGGTGGACAAGATATGGATGAATGACAACCACCCTCATCCATTCATAACACTCCCCCTTGGCTGTCACTCATAGATTAACTTCTTCTATTAAAATCTTTAAGATGTCTCATTCTGATGAGATGAACTAATTTCTTGAATGTTGTAATAAGCAAAACTCTGGTGAATAAATCTGCTAGATTATCACTTGATCGGATCTTCTGAACATCTATATCACCATTCTTCTGGAGTTCATGTGTATACAAGAATTTTGGAGAGATATGCTTTGTTCTATCACCCTTTATATATCCTCCTCTTAGTTGAGCTATACATGCAGTGTTATCTTTATATAAAACTGTTGGAATATCCTTAATTGATTGAAGATCACAATTTGCTTTGATATGAGAAATCATTTATCTGAGCCATGCATTCTCTACTAACTTCATAGATAGCTAGAATTTCATAATGATTGGAGAATGTTGCTGTAATCGTCTGCTTTACTGATTTCTAAGACAGCAGTTTTTTCATAAAGAAATACATATCCAGTTTGAGATTTAGCATTGTGAGGATCAGATAGATATCCAGCATCTGCATATCCTATTAGTTGAGATTTGGAATCAAATGAGTAGAATAGACCCAAATCAGATGTACCTCTCCAATAGCGTAAAATATACTTAATTCCATTCCAGTGTCGCCGAGTAGGAGTATAGTTATATCTTGCTAATAGATTTACTAAAAATGCAATGTCGAGGCTTGTACAATTGATCAGATACATTAGAGAGCCGATAGCACTTAAATATGGTACTTCAGGACCAAGTAATTCCTCCCCCTCATCATGAGGTTGAAATGGATCCTTCTTAACATCAAGTGATTGCACTATCATTGGAGATCTCAAAGGATAAACTTTATCCATATAGAATTGCTTTAACACCTTTTCGGTATATTTAAATTGATGAACAAGAATTCCGCGATTTACATGTTCAATCTGTAGGCCAAGATAATATTTTGTCTTTCCTAAATCTTTCATCTCAAATTCCGCCACTAAATAATTAGCAGCTTTAGTGAACTCTTTAGGAATCCCAACTAAATTCAAATCATCAACATAAACAGCAATTATAGCAAATCCGTATTCTGATCCTTTAATAAAAATGCATTGACAAATTGGATTATTTATGAATCCCTCTTTCACAAGGTACTCACTTAATCAATTGTACCACATGTGTCCAGATTGCTTTAATCCATATAAAGAACATTGGAGTTTAATTGAATATAAATTTCTGGGTTTTGCTTGCGGCCATTTAAATCCTTCAGAAATTTTCATATAAATTTTACTATCCAATGATCCATATAGGTATGTTGTTACTAAGTCCATAAGGCGCATGCTCAATCGTTTAGCGATTGCTAGTGCAATTAAGAATCTGAAAGTGATTTCATCCATTATGGGAGAATACGTCTCCTCATAATCAATTCCGGGTTTCTGCGAGAAAACTTGTGCCACAAGCGTTGCTTTATGTTGGATAATTTCATTATTTTCATTTCGCTTGCGCACAAATACCCATTTGTATCCAATGGATTGGACATCTTCTAGTGTCTGAACTACAGGTCCAAAAACTTCTCTTTTTGATAGAAAGTTTAATTCTAATGCTATAGCCTCTTTCCATTTTGGCCAATCACTTCTATATTGACATTCATTAACAGATTTAGGTTCAGGATCCTCATTACTTCTAGTAATGTCAGTAGCTACTACATATGCAAAGGTATTGTTGGCAACAATTTTATTTCTATCCTACATTTCTCCTGTGTAATGAATTGAGATCTCATTATTATTTCTAGGTACCTGTCCCTTTTCAAGGGATGTCTCTTCAGGAGTTTTCTCTTCAGGAGATTCCTCTTCAAGAGGTTCCAAAATAGAGATTTCATTTTCAAGAGAAACAGGTTTGTGAATGTCGAATGGATTACCCACCTCTGTAACCTCTTCTGGAGTGTTTACAGATTTCAATTTTCTCCTTCTGGGAGTTTTATCTTTCGCACCAACAGGCCTTCCACGCCTATCTTATGGTTTAGGTTCATTAGCCGATTGTTGTCCTTCAGGGACATCAATACGTGCTGGAATATTTGCAGCAGGTATATGAGATTTTAATATGACCTTAGTATCTGCAAAAGAATCTAGTTAATTTATTTACAACCCCTTGCAAATGAATAATCTTCTGAACTTTAAGTTCACTTTGATTTGTGCGAAAATCTAAATGACATAAACTCATGGCATTCCATGTGATTTCATATTGTGCTTCAGGCACTAATTTTGCTCCCCCTAATGTAAGGAATACTGCTTCATCAAAATGACAATCTTGAAATCATGCTTTAAACAAATCACCTGTTAAAGGTTCAAGATATCTAATAATAAAAGGGGAATCAAAACCAACATAAATACCAATCTTACATTGAGGATCCATCTTAGTTCTTTGAGGAAGGGCAACAAGAACATATATACTACACAACCAAAAGTTCTTAAATAAGAAACATTAGGTTGTTGCCCAGAAACTAATTGCATGGGTGAAAGATTACTGTAAGCAGTTGACCTTATACGAACTAAATATGTAGCATGAAGAATTGCATGTCCCGAAACAAATAAAAGGCAATTTGATTCTCATACTCATAGATCTAGCGGTGAGTAGAAGTCTCTTAATAAAAGATTCAGCTAAACCATTTTATGTATAGGTATGAGCAACGGGATGTTCAACATCTATTCCAAGTGACATGCAATAGTGATCAAAAGTTTGGGATGTAAATTCACCAGCATTATCCAAACGAATTGAATTAATTAGATAATCGTGAAAATGAGCTCGTAATCTAATCAATTGAAAAATATGTCTAGCAAATGCAACATTACGAGTAGAAAGTAGAGAAACATGTAACCATCTAGTAGATGCGTCAATTAAGACCATAAAATATCTAAATGGTTCAGATGGTGGATGTATTGGTCCGCATATGTCACCACGAATTCTCTATAAGAAACTAGAAGATTCAAGACTTACTTTTGAAACAGATGGTTTGACAATTAATTTCCCTTGAGAGCAACTATACACATGAAATCATTTAATAAAAGAATCTTCTAGTTCTTTAGTGGATGACCATGTGAATTCTCAATGATTCTTCGCATCATTACATCTCCTAAATGTCCAAGATGATCATGCCAAAGTGTAAATAACTTTAGGTCATTACAGTTCTGGTGCAATACATTATATAATTCAACTGCTTTAATCTTTGTATAATACAATCCATAAGATAAAGTTGACAGTTTTTCTAAAAGTTGTTTCTTTCCAGAAATAATAGAAGTAATATAAAAGAATTCTTTACTACCTTCATTTGTAGTTTCAATGTGATATCCATTGAGTCTTAAATCTTTAAAGCTTAACAAATTTCTTCTGGATCTGCTGAAATATAAAACTTCATTAATTTGTAATAAAGTACCATTGGGTAACTTTATATTAGCTCTTTTGAAGCCTTCAATCAAATTTGTAGAACCAGATAATGTATTAACATTTGTTGAAAATATATTCAAGTAATGGAAATATTTCCTATCTCGAAGAATTGTGTGTGTTGTAGTACTGTCAACTAAACAAACTTCTTCCAAAGACATCTTAGAATTGATCAAAGCTTTAAGATAATTCACACTACAACACATATTTTAAAAATCCCTTGTTATAATTGATCATAACAATAATACAATAATTTATTTATTAAAATACAATATTACTTACTATATATCTTTAAAAATTACATCATTATTTTCATCTTGATTTACAAGAAAATCAGCAACATCAAGATAAACAGAGTTGGATGGCCCAGCATTAAGATCTATTGGAACAACATTATTAGCAAAATTTGTTTCAATTTTTTTACTTTTTTCCTTTCTTTTATAAAGGCTTGGTATAGATCTACCAAGTGTCTGGGCGTACGATAGGTACGCGACCAATGACCTTTTCCTCCAAATCTGCAACATTCAGTTTCATGTTCTCAAGGTCGCTAATTTTGATCATTTACCCGCTTCTGGGGGTCGTCCCTCTTCTGAGGGATTGCAGCCTCACGTTGCTGTTAGTGATTATTTCGACCACGGCCACAACCATGCTCACGACCATGCCTGCAGCGTTGTCCTTGACCACGAGATGTATTCATATTCACTTCGGGGAATGGGGTCGAACCAGTTGGACGAGTTTGATGATTTTTCATCAAAAACTTGTTATTTTACTCAGCAAAAAGAAAATATGATATAAGTTCAGAAAATTTAGTAAATTTCCTCGCTCTATAGTAAAATTTTTTTCTAACATGTCTTCATTAGTAATATTTTCACCAGATAATTTTAGTTTCGAGCTAATCTTATGCAAAGCTGAGTTATATTCACTAACTTATTTTTAAAGTCTTGCAACCTCAGGTGCAACCATTCATATCGAGCTTTTGGTAAAATCATAATTTTTTTTGCGGTAAAATCTATCCTTTAAATTTTTCCATTGGATAAGTGGGTCTTTAACAGTGAGATATTCAGTTTGTAATTTTTCATCTAAATGATGACGAAGGAAGATCATAACTTTTGCGGATTCCTGCAGGGATGCAGTATTTCGATCTAAAATAGTGTTTCCCAAGTTCATTGCATTTAGATGGATATCAACATCAAGAATCCATGATAAATAATTGTTGTCTTTGATATCAAGGGGAACAAATTCAACTTTGCATAGATTCAACATCTGAATAAATTAACAATAATAAGGCAATTTAGAAAACAAAATGTAAAAACTGAAATAAAATTGAGATAATAATATAATATTATTTCCACCCTTCTAGGGTGCTTAAATATGTTTCTTCAATAACATTATTTTATTTTTCACAATTTGCACTCTTCAGGAGCATGATTCCAATTTACAATATTAAATTGGGTAATAATTTACCACCTCTTTCAGAGGTTAAATATACTACTCTTCTAGAGGATAAACGGTTCACCTCTTCAGGAAGTCGAATTTAACATCTTTTCAAGAGATTAAAAATATAACCTCTTCAAGAGGTACATATTTACCATCACTTTTGGAGATTAGATATATAGCCTTTTCAGGAGGTCTATCTCTTCTGGAGATTAAATATATAGACGGGAGATTTAAATATATTGCCTCTTCAGGAGGACAATCTCTTCGAGAGATTTAAATATATATATATATATATATAGCCTCTTCAGGAAGACTATCTTACCATCTCTTCTGGAAATTGGTACTTTTTAAACTTTAAAAAAAAAAAACACATATTCTCTTCTGGAGAATATTATATTCTTATGGAGTAAACTTACAAGAAATGAATAAATTAAATACGAATTGAAGAAATAACTCAGTTGATTAGAGTCTCAAAGATGCAGGAAAATAAATAGAAAATTAAATAAGACGAGACAGAAATATTACGTGGTTTGGATATACTTACTCCACGAGCGGATGAGATCAGAAATTCACTATTTTAGGGAAGAATTACAAAGTAATGTGTATTTGGCCTTGTACAAAATATCTCTCCCACTCTCTTTTATATCTCTCCTCTTTCTTTCCATTTCTTTCTTTCTCTCTTCTTCTTTTTTCTCTACTCCACTAGCTATATGGAAGGAGGCTTTTATAGCCTTCACAAGCTAGCTAATGCTGACTTTATTAGTGCAAACATATGGGACAAGTTCACATGGGGACATAATTAGAGTAGACATATGGGGCAGGTTCATGGGGATATTAATTAGTGCAGACATATGGGGCAGGTTCATGGGTACATGAAGAGATGGACAAGATATGGATGAATGACAGCCACCCTCATCCATTCATAACAAAAACATAATTGTATCTATTATTTTCTTTAAGATTTCATAATTGTAATGTATATATACACACACACACACATATTATTTTCCCAAATTTTTTGTGTCTTTCGCTAGAGATATATAGATTTGCTTTTGATGAAAAATAATGGTCAGTGAAATTAACACAAAGATATATTTGTCTAAATTTTATACATAGATATATTAAATTCGTGAAAAATGTGTCATTTATTAATCTTTCAGACTTAGCATGCCATTATAAGCCTAAGTTTAAATCTCACTAAAACAACTGCCAAACAATTAAAATCTAATCACCTAAAACCTACAGATACCTCCCTGCCCCAACAAAAAAAAAAAAACACTTAAATAAAAAAATCAAGGGTTCAACCCACAAACATCTTCCAAGCCTTTTCAATCCCATTCATAGGAGTAGGGCTCAACCAATCCCAATCAAAGTCAGTTGCAGCTGCCTGCAATCATTATAGAAAACTCCAGATATTGAACTGCCAAAAAGGTTAAGTTGGCAAAATTCTAACAAAATTACATTTAGTTTAACTAAATTAAAATTCATATTCCACTTGATCATTAATTCAACATCCAGTTATAAATCCTTCAACTAGAAACCTGCAACATTCAAGCATCTGCCTCCTTTAAGCATAATTTGTCAGTTAAATTATCCATAATCTGAAGAGTAATTTTTTTTAACAGAAGATTCTAATTCATTATTCGCCACAAATTAGTATACTCTGCAGAAATCATCAGATGAAAAATTTCTACACCAAATCTAAATACCTCCTTGTGAAAACCACAGATCTAGAGGCACTAATGAAATAAAATAACAAAATGAAAATGACATAAATTCCATGTTTGGTAAATATACAAAAATTGAAGCATACCGCTGGAGAGGTAACTGAAGACAATGAGAAGAGCCTGTCTTCAGGATGGAATTTCCTGGACCGCTTTAGGCTGTAGAGAAATGTCAGAATAATTTTGTCACCGAAGGATCCATCCCAAGTCTAAAGGAAACAAGTATCACAGACGCATCACTAGTATTAAATAAAGTAAGGATCCACAATTTCCATAACAGAGGAACCAGAAACATTCACAATTATATCTTTGTCTTTTCATTGGAATCTATGAAGTACAAAAGTATGTAGGACACAACACAAAGTGACATGGATGACACAGAAAAACAAAATTAGGAAAAAAAAATTAAAATTAGGAGATGGCATGCATGGAAATGATTGTGGATTTATTCTTCACTCTTTGTTTTTTGGCTTTCTTGTTTCTTTTCCTTTTTATTTTCCTTTTTGTATCTATTCTATTGTCTCACTTAATATAATTTTTTGATTCACTAAAAAATAAATATAGAAACAAATTAATGTAATGTATCAACCAAATGTAAAAATAACAATAATAACATGGACCATTGTTGATGCCAGTTTCCATCCACGAGCCACATGGCAAGGATCAATATGGAGAAATGAGAATAAGATAAAAGCAAAGTCACCACTTCATCTTTTGGGAAAGGGAGAAAATGAAGAAAACCCTAATGATCTATTAAAAGAGGTGTGTTTGGGAAACTAGTTGTGCGTAAAGAAGGTGTTATGTGACATTTGTTCTAGCAACGGTAGGGGGGGCATAAAACAAACAAGAGAGGGAAGAGGAAACTTATGCCCAATTCTCCCACATTAAAATTTGAAAAAAAAAAAAAAAATACACTCACATCAAGTTGAATGAAGAGAGTTTGAAAAAAAATCATGTTGAGAGGAGGCACGCTCATAGAGGAAATTAGGAAGGTTTGGCCTTGAAGCCACTCTCTCCTCCATTGAAGGTATGCTTCCTCTTCACTTTTCTTTTTCTTTTTTTTTTTCACATTGTTTTGCCTTAAATCCTGTTGTTTGAATATATGTTCTCAGTGAAGACCACATCTTCTCCATAAAGAATGTATTTTTTCCCTTTTGCTTATATTATTCTTGATTTCTAGCATGTAAACACCCTATCTCACCATGTTCTTTTCTTGCTTGAATGCATGCTCTTCAAGTGTTCCATACAAGCAAAGGAAAATCATGCCTTTGACATAACAAAATGTGTATGATAGGATCATGGCTCTACTACTTCTAATTGGTGAAATTATGGAGTTTGTTCCTTGTTTTCATGGCATGTGAACTCGATAGTGGAGGGGAGGGGCTTTTTTGATCCAATCAACACCAGATTGTCATGCTAGAGGGTACTTGTGGCTTTTCCCCTTCATCTATGTTCTGAGTTTAGACATCCGCCGTAGAGGAAGCAAATCAGTTTGCTTTAGAACTGTGGCAGCAGCCATGGCTATTGTTTGGTGGTGGTGGTGGTGGTGGTGGGTGGGGCAGGTGGTTGAGAGAGAGAGATGGAAACAAGTTTTGGAAAAAGCCAAAGAAGAAGCTTTCTGGCAGCTATAGGATGTCACCAAACAGAATAGAACAGCCGGAGCACCTGCACTGGCAGCAAGGATTGTAGCAGCCGCAGGGAGCCCATAGTGACTAGGCGGTGGCATCATGGTTATGCAGCGGTGTCGTCATGGCGAAGCAGCAGTGGTGACTGCATGGGGACTCTGGACTACAGCTATGGCGAGTGATCATGGAGGAGAGCTACAGGACGAGGACACCTTTTTTTGGTGGGGGGGGGGGGGGGGGGTTCACATTACCCCCCATGCATGATTTTCTAGTCTAGACCGGGTTTGACCTAACCAAGCCAAGTTTGACCCCCTAAAAAATACAAAAAAAAATTGCCAAAAATCATCCAAAAAACAAAAATTATAAAATTCAATCAAATTAATATTTTCACATAATATTTCTATTTTGTGTATTATTAGATTTTTTTTTTAGGTAGGTTCATTATTGTTATCATCATCATCATCATTACTAGCCTTTGTATTGTTAATATTGAAGGGGAGCCTAGACGAAAGAATAAAGTTGTTGTCATATGACTTGGAGGCCATGGGTCCAAGGCATGGAAACAGCCTATTACAAAAATGTAAAATAAGGGTGCGTACTATAGACTCATCGTGATCTACCCCTTCCCAAACACCACACACACAAGAGCTTTGTGCATCAGGATGCCCTTTTTATATTGTTAATATTATTATTAGCATTATTATTATCATCATTTGCCAATAGTCAGGTTTCTTTTGTGAGTGGCCCATTTTATTTATTTTTTATTATTTTATTTAATTTGAAGAAAATTTCCAAAAAATCATATAATGCTCCAATAAATTCCCAAAAAAGTTTCAAAATCAAGAAAAATACAAAACAAAATGCAAAAAAAATAAAATAAAAATAAAAATAAAAAAACAGCAAAATCAAAAGTAGAAAAAAAAATGTAGAAAACCAAAAAAAAAAGTGATTGGAGGCCTTCTTTAGAGTGAGCTCATCTTTTGGGCAAATTTGGTTTTTTATTCTTATTGACAAATTTGGTCTTTTCTTCTTATTTCTTTCTTTAGTTTTTTTCCTTTTTGAATGGTCGATTATGATATCCTTAGATTTTCTTTTCAAAAACTCCATTTTTTCCCCCAAAATCATATTTTTACTCCAATCATATTTTTAAATTAGAAATCCCCTTATCAAATCTTACTTTTAAATTCAAATTCTTTTACCAATAAAAAACTCAATTAATGACTTACCCTCTCCTTTCAAAATATTGAAATTAGGATTTTCAAGCCCTCTTTCCTTCCCCTTTTCAAATTCTTTCCATCTAAAAGTCACGTGACTTGACAATAAAGGCCATGTGGGCCATCCCTTCATTCCCTGCCGTCCCAAAACCACACCAATGTCAATGTTTGGTTTGGGCATACAAGGGAAACATTCACACTTCCCTCCTTTTTCAAAGTCTTTCAATCTAAAAGTCATATGGCTTGACAATTGGAAAAAAAAAAAAGGCCCATGGGCCATCCCATCCATCCCAAAAACAAACCCTTACTGGTGTTTGTCATGGACGTATAAGGGAAACATTCAATCTTTCCTCCTCCTTCAATTTCCTTTAAGAGAAACATCTAATCAATGACAGCCTCCGCTACCAAAATAGATGTTGTAAGGTGTCTAACACCTTCATTATGCATAACTAGACTCCCATACTCACCACTCTTTTCGTAGATCATTAGGATTTTCTTCATTTTTTCCCTTCCCCAAAATATGAAGTTGTGACTCTGCTTTTATCTTATTCTCATTCCTCCATCCCAATCCTCACCACATTACACCTGGATGGAGACTAGCGTCGACAATGATCAATGCTTAAAACAATAGTCATATAATTAAGAATTAATATAATTAAATCAAGTTTAGTCATATCCAAATCCCACAATTTGTTTTGTAGACAACCCTTCAACTTATTAAACAGTATTCATTAAAAAGCTTTTGATCAGATTTTCTTCTCTTTCGTTTAAAATTTATTTTTTGCTTATGTTACACTTCTTTACTTACTTTTGTTAAAAAAAATAAAAATAACCTGACCGCACAAATCTTGGAAGCATGCCAAAGTTGCCCAAGAGCCATAACCATCCCATGTTGAACTTTAAATTTTATATTTCTTTTTCATTTGGACATATACAGATGTGTGCCATTGTCAATGTGCAATGTGTCACAATGCCGCATAAGGTGTGTACGAGGGAGATCATGACCATCTAGGATAATTTAGGTTTCAACCTTAAAAGGTTTTTATGGGGCAAAACTACAAACAATACCTCAATGAGTCGAGACCATTATATTTAGTACCAAATTTCAAAACAGGCACTGCCATGTGGGTGGTGGATCCTTAAAAAAGGTTGGGCCACTCGCAAGGGCGTCAGAGATGAGACACCCACATCACACATATACTTGGGAAATCTTGCCCATATAAAGATGATTTAAGCTTCAACCAATGAATCATGACACGGGCTAAAGCGAAATATCTTCATCCACTAAAAAAATGGATCCAAGATTTTCAAATTGTCAGATTTCTAGGGAATAAATTAGGAAATTCTATTTTTTGAATAAAATCTGAAATTATTATTACAATTTCTAGTAGTTTCAGTTTCCTGTTTTCTAGCCTAGAGATCTGCTGATTTTGTGGTGATTTGATTTGTTGATTTTGTGGCCTTCCTAATTTGGTGGTCTTCCTCTACTATTTATCTTGTAATCGTGTCTCTTGAAATTCAATAAGAATGGCTATTCTTCTTCTAAAAAATCCTTCATGGTATCAGAGCCTCGTGCTCTTTTTCTATTTTGTTCTTTCTTCCGATGACGTCGTATAAGTTGGCGATGAGTATGATTGGCGCCCAAAGAAATCCTACCGACTCTTCCGATACTTCCAAAACCAATCCACCCAATCCCACTATTCCTCCCAAGTCTATATCTACTGATTACTATTCCCAAAATTCAGCCCTTTATCTCACGGTTACAAAACTCAATGGCCGTAAGAAACCATGGTGCATACTATTCCCAGAATTCAGCCCTTTATCTCACGGTTACAAAACTCAATGGGCGTAAGAAACCATGGTGCGAGCATGGCCAAAAACCGTGGCATACAAAGGAGACGTGTTGGAAGCTTTATGGTAAACCAGCAAATTGGAAGCCAAAATCCAAACGTGACAATCACGCCTACCAAGCCACTGCTAAAGACTCAAGAGCCTTCTACCAACTCGGATACAATCCCTTTTACCAAGGAGCAATTAGAGCACCTGTACAAATTGATTCAATCTACAAAACTGTCCTTAACTCCGTCTTGTTCTTTGGTACAGAAGGGTAACTCTCTTGCTACTACGTTTTTAGGAGTTATTCCTAATTTTGTTCATTCTTGGATAATTGATTCTAGCGCAACTGATCATATGACTGATTGCTCCAAATTGTTCTCATCCCATAGTCCGTGTGCAGGCAATAAAAAGGTCAAAATTGCATATGGTTCACTCTCAGTAGTTATCGGGATAGGAACTATCAAACTCACTTCGTTGTTAACTCTCCATGATGTGCTCCATGTTCCAAATTTGTCTTGCAATTTGTTGTCCATCAGTAAAATTACCTCTGATCATCAATGTCAAGATAATTTCTACTCTTCTTATTGTGAGTTTCAGGAATTAACCACGAGGAGGATGATTGACAATGCTAAGGAAAAAGATGGACTCTATTATTTTGACAATGAACCTAACTCGAGTAGACAACTTCAAAATACTTGCTTAAATTCTATTTTTGCTTTCAAAGATAATGATATCATGTTATGGCATTATAGGTTAGGTCATCCTAATTTTCAATATTTAAAATACTTGCTTCCCAATTTATTTTGGAATAGAAGTCCATCTTCTTTACAATGTGAAGTTTGTCAGTTTGCTAAACATCATCGTGCATCCTTTTCCACCCAACCCCACAAACCAGCTACACCATTTACTGTGATTCATAGTGATATCTAGGGCCCATGTAGAACATCTACATATTATGGCAAAAAATGGTTTGTGACCTTTATTGATGATCACACGAGATTAAGTTGGGTTTATTTGATAAAGGAAAAAAATGAAGGGGAAACAATTTTCAAAAATTTTTACACCATGGTACAAACACAATTTCAAAAAAATATTCAAACATTGCAGAGTGATAATGGTAGAGAATATTTCAAAAGCATTTTGAGCCAATTTTTTCTTGAAAAAGGAATTGTTAATCAAAGCTCTTGTGTCGACACTCCGCAACAAAATGGTTTGGCTGAAAGAAAAAACAAACATTTATTGGAAGTAGCTTGGGCATTGCTTTTTACCAATCAGGTAACCTAAATATCTTTGGGGTGAAGTCATTCTTACTGCTACATATCTCATAAATAGAACACCTAATAAGGTTTTAAGCTTTGAAACACCTTTTGATGTTTTTCATAAGTTTTATCCAACAAATCAATTGTCTTCTTCTTTACCATTAAAGATATTTGGTTGTACCGCTTTTGTTCATATTCATCATAGTCATAATCGAGGAGAACTTGAACCCCAAGCCACAAAATGTGTGTTTGCTGGTTATGCTCCCACTCAAAAGGGGTATAAATGTTTTGAACCCTTTTCCAAAAAAGTGTTTGTTACCATGGATGTTACATTCTTTGACTTACATCCTTATTTTATGCCTCATTTCATGGGGGGAACCAAAAAAAAAGATTCGGCTATGTTTCATGATTTTTTCCAAACTGAAGAGTCACAAAATGATCCTTCTCCAACTTTGATTATTCAACCTGAAAACCCAAGCTTTATTATACCAGGAGAAAGTGAGTCGAGTTTTTTAGATACTGAAAAGGCAGGTCTTCCTACAGTGTCATCTTATGATGTTCATGATCCTATAATGACTAACAAAGGAGAAACATAAAAAAAAAAACACCATAGCATTGGTATCATTTGACATTATCTACTCGTGACAAAGAACAACTCGAAAGAAAGGGTCTTCCAATCCTTTACACTGTCCAGAATCCATAAACCCTCCGAGTAATGTCCTCACCGAGCCTTTACCTCATGTTCAGTCTATTTCATCTTCGAGTTCTGAGTCCTCTAGATCTGAACCTGAGTTTCGTCCAAATCCTAAGTTCGATGATTCTGAACTTCCCATTGTTGTCCGAAAGAGAGTGAGGTCTTGCACCCAACATCCATTGTCCAATTATGTGTCATATGAAAATCTCTCACCTGTTTTTCGTGCTTTTACCTCACAATTGTCTTGTATGAAAATTCTTAATACTATGCAGGATGCTCTAAAAGTTCCTGAGTGGAAGGAGGTTGTCTTCAAGGAGATGAAAGCTCTTGAAAAAAATGGCACATGGGAGTTAGTTGATCTACCAAAAGGAAAGACAATTGTAGGGTGCAAAAGGGTGTTTACAGTCAAGTATAAATCTAATGGTTCTCTAAATGGTAAGGGATTCACTCAGACCTATGGCATTGATTACTTGAAGACATTCACCTCAGTCGCAAAGCTAAACACTGTAAAAGTTCTTTTGTCACTTACAGCTAATTGTATTTGTGACTAGCCTCTGCAACAGTTGGACGTAAAAAATGCATTTCTTAATGGAGACCAGGAGGAAGAAGTGTACATGGATGCACCTCCAGGATTTGGTGAAAAGTTTGGCACAAAGGTGTGTAAACTGAAGAAGTCCTTATATGGGTTAAAACAATCACCAAGAGCCTGGTTTGAGAAATTCACTCAGTTTGTTAAAAATCAAGGGTATACTCAAGGGCAAGGTGATCATACAATGTTTATAAGACATTCCCAGGATGGGAAGATAGCGATACTGATTATGTATGCAGATGATATAATTCTCACTGGAGATGGCGTACTTGAGATGAACCGATTGAAGACTTCCCTCTCATCAACATTTGAGATCAAGGACTTAGGATCTCTGAGGTATTTCCATGGAATGGAGGTTGCTCAATCGAAGAAAGGGATTGTTGTATCCCAACAAAAGTATGTCCTTGACCTCCTTAAGGAGATTGGGATGAGCGGTTGTAGGCCAGCAGACACTCCAATAGATCCCAAACAGAAACTTGGAGATGACAAGGAAGGTGATCCAGTGAATACAACTCGGTATCAAAAGTTGGTGGGCACCAGGCAAGGGTTTACTCTTCCAGAAGACCACACAGCAAAACATAGAGGCATACACTGATGCAGATTGGGTAGGCTCAATTATTGACAGGAGATCCACATTAGGATATTGTACTTATGTCTAGGGAAATATGGTCACATGGCGAAGCAAGAAACAAAATGTGGTTGCAAGGAGCAATGTCGAGGTCGAATATAGGGCTATGGCTAACGGAGTATGTGAGATGCTATGGCTGAAGAGAATTGTTGAAGAGCTGCGGATGCCAGTGAACATGCCAATGAAGTTGTATTGTGGTTGCCATAAGTATTGCTCAAAATCCAGTACAACATGATCGCACGAAGCATGTAGCGATTGACAAACACTTCATAAAAGAGAAGATTGATAGTGGAGCTATTTGCATGCTTTTTGTTCCTACTACTCAACAAATAGCCGATATCTTCACCAAAGGACTTTTCAGACCTAGTTTTGAGCTCTTTGTAAGCAAGTTGGGCATGATAGATATCTACGCTCCAACTTGAGGGGAGGTGTCAGATTTATAGGGAATAAATTAGGAAATTCTATTTTTTGAATAAAATCTAAAATTACTTCTGCAAATTCTAGTAGTTTCAGTTTCCTGTTTTCTAGCCTAGAGATCTGCTGATTTTGTGGTGATTTGATTTGCTGATTTTGTGGCCTTCCTAATTTGGTGGTCTTCATCTACTATTTATCTTGTAATTGTGTCTCTGGAAATTTAATAAAAATGGTTATTCTTCTTCTAAAAAATCCTTCACAATGAAATCTCTAATTGGAGCGAATAATAAAAATTGCACACAATATCTGCAACATCATATCCATCAAAGCATCAATAACAAACTAATACCATTAAACTCCCACATTTGGGCAAGCTTTTGACTATTATAGAAACAAATTGTTCAACTTTTTTAATTTTGAATATGATTTATCATGCATCACAATATTTTAAAATTTCATTTTCAAATTTCCCTCTTGTTGTCACTCTTAATGGTTTCTTTGCTCCTTCCAAAGCATGACTGCTTTGCTAGTAGTTCTAAGATGCGAAATTTTAACTTATCCAAACCTTCCACAAACTTGTCCACCAAGAGTGGAGTTTTTTATGGATGTCCTCATTCATGCTTCCACCATTCATGTTTTGAGATTCCCATCTAAAAGAAAAACAACAAATTTTGCTCAAAAAAAGTTGCCATGCAAGGTTTTAAAACTTTAAGTTAAACAAGCCTTTCACAAATTTGACCATCAAGAGTGAAGTGTTTTATGGATGTCCTTGTGCATGCTTTCACAATTTACGTTTTGAGACTCCTAACTAAAAAAAAAAAAAATCTTGTTCAAAAAAGAAGCTTTGTCATATATATTAACTTAGGGAGCTACAAAAAGTAATTCTATTTAATGTTTTTCAACAAATTATTGTCATTGATTTATGGAAAATAGACAAAGGTAATTGCTATAGAACTGGTTTTAAAACTCAAGAATTATAAAATTTGCCAATTTCCAACTTCTTAAATAATTGCTTCAATAGCCAAATCAACATGTTTCTCACAATTCGGAGCATTGAACTATAGTACAAAACTCGTATCTTCCTAAGACTAAAAGCGATGACATGGGAGGGATAGTGGGTTGACTTGATAAAACATTAATATTAAGGCTTAATATAAATCGTTGGCCCAAAATATAACAGCTTAAGTTTTAAGATGAAGTAGTGATTTAACACGTACCCAAGTCACAGTCACCACAATGCCCTAGGTTCAATTCTTATTGCCCAACTTTATCATTGGTTTGTTAAAATTTATCTTATTCCCAATAATGGGTGCTATTCATGTTTGCTTAACTCTTACATTTCCACTTGCAATGAAGCACCACGTGCAAAGGAGTGTTAAGTCTTAGTATGCACTTTTGCTTTGGCCCACAACCTAATAACTTAAGAGGTTATTTGGCATCACTATCAAAAATTATGAAATCAACACCAAAAACGAAAACTAAAAAACAGAAACAAAAACTAAAAACAAGCAACATGTTTGATTAATATTTGTAAAGTTTAAACAAATTTTAAAATTACAAAAAAATGCTCATTTTCATCTTTAAATCAAATAATATTACAAAATATTAATAAAATAATAAAAGTGCAAAAATAATGAAATTTAAAAATACTATAATAAAAATAAAAATTATTTTAATTATTTCACTTATTTTTTGTATTTTCAAAGTTTGCTTTACAATAACAACCTTATTGTACCTGACAATATTGGAAAAATAGTAAAAAAAAAATTGTAATTAGCTTTTATTATATTTTTTATTTTTTAAAAAAATTATGCATATATGTAATTAAATTATATTTAAATTCATATGATCATTTTATTTTAATTTAATTTAAGTTTAAAAAGAGTGTATAAAATGAATCATTTAATCTAAAAAAACTATTTCTAGATATTAAAATTTTTGGCAACAAGTTATAAAAATAACTGAAAAACATAAAATCTAAGTTTTCAATTGTGTTCACGAACAGCTGAAAACTGACAGCAGAAATAGAAAACTAGCAACATTTAAAAACACATTTTCATAATTTGTTTCACTGTAGAAATAGGAAAAAAAATTGGCAATGATACCAAACATGTCCTTAAGCTTTTATATGAAGTGGTAAATTAACAGTTAATTAGGCATGGCACCGACATGTTATGGTTTGCAATTTTGGAAGCATTTAACAATGGAGAACATAATTGTTTACCAATTATTTGGGAAATAACACAACTTATTAGCTTAAAAAGCTATGCATAGAGCATAACTGCTTAAAAGATCTAGATTGAAAAGCAAATCATCTATAAACAGCATAATACTCCTTCTTACCTTGTCTTTACCTTCTATCCCCTAAATACTCGAAGCTTAATCCACAATGCATGTGTGAACCATGGAAGACTAGAGCACAAATTTTCTCTATGAAAATTTTTCTAGTTTTCATGTATTTGTTTCTAAACTCAATCTAAATCTGTTGGTAATCTAGCTTCCCCAATGCCAAACAAAAGAAGGATGGTGAATTGTGCCAAGAAGACAACATGATCTTAAATTTTAAGAAAGTTGTCAAATTATTTGTTGAAATTTTTACTTTCCACTACCCTCAAAATCAAAATGACAATCAATTCTGGTATTACAAAATTTCCATTGGAATGTCCATGAATAATCTAAAAGTGATTGAAATCTCAAAATTTCAGCAACTTTGTCAATATTTTGACAAAGGAACAAAATTTCCTTGAAATTCACTTATGAGGTACAAAGCCCTCCAACTAGGAATTTTAGGATAATAAATCTTCATTTATATTGGAAATACATATTATTCCAAAAAAGTTATGAATGATAGCTTTACGGCTTTTGAAATTTTATGCAAAATTGAACTTAAACATTAACTGCAACATGCCAACATTAAATTAGATCTTTTATATCTTGTATTTCTTAACAACTAATATTTTTAACAAATTTATGAATTTCATTTATATGAATTAAATGTATTTAATATGGCTATTGTATTGCACTTACTGCGCCATATGCACCACATGCTTTTCATTCATGTATTTTATTTACAATATTTTAGTCCTAAATCTTGCATTGTATCTTTCTCGTTATTTAGTGTCACTTGTTTAGTATTACAGCCCTATTCTAGTGAGCATGAGTTCATAAGGGTATGATGGCCAGTGTCATGTACATGACACATCATAAATAAAGAGGAAAATTATTGCTGTAATTAGGTCTTCCAGTTCACTAAACATTCTTAACATGGTACCAAACAATGGTCCCAAGACCTATTCCCCGAGTGCCACCGCCACAGCCCAACTGAGCCCTAGATTTCACAAACATATGCACGTCTGCCACTGTAGGAAGGTTGTACGCACCCCCACAAGCCTGAAACTACTGCAGCAGTTGTCAGACACAGCAGCCACCAGAAAACTCTTGGATGACACTACAAGAACAGAACCATAAAAACCATAAGAGATTTATAAACCAGCAATAATTGCCTGCAGATATCAACAATATATAGGCCACAAAAACACCATCTCTGGTAGCTCCCCCATGTGCCCTCACACACCAGTTGAAGGCTGACAGCTCTGACTCCATGCACCCACACTTGTGGCTTTGTTAAACCTTGTTTTTTATCCAATTTGTTCCAACACATTTTGAATCCCTCTATAATACATGGTATAAAGTTGTGGATCATGGATTTAGTCTAAGATCCAACTGTCATAGTCTTCACTCACGGCGCTCCATTGAAGATGTTAAGAGACTGTTCGTCGCTAACGGCTGAGCACATTGCAGCTGTGGCAGCTGTGTCTGTGTGTTTGTCATTTGCTCCAATTGTTTGTATAGTTCATCATTGGTCTTGTTTCGGGGTGTCAAGATGGAGTCCATGAATCCCAAGAAGTATGTTTCCCTCATGACTACCACAATTACAACCAAAAAGTTGAATGGGATTAACAACGCACAGTGATGTAAGGCTGTCAAGATCTATTCAACAACCTTCAGCAGGTCAAAACACTTGTTTCAGTCCAGACCCAATGATGACAAACAAAGAGATGTATCGGTTAGGAAGATGCATTGATGATTGATTATCTCCCTACAATGGAATTTGATGGAAACCTAGATCGCATGAATGTGTATGCATCTGGAGGTACGGAAAGAGATTTGGAATTATGTCAAAATCTTATATTCAACATATACACTATGGAGTACTTTATGGGAGACAAAAGTGTTATATAGTACTTTTTGGAGATAAAGCGTGTCCATAAGAAACTCGACACTGTACAACCCAAGAAAGTAGATGACAATCTTCGGGTCCTCAAAGATTTAAAGCTTGAGTTTGAACTAGCACAATCCCAAATTATTGTTCGTACAAAATTGTCATCATACAAAATTGTCATCATTTGCTAACGTTTATACTCTCACATACACTTCGTGCCGCTTCCAATAGTCATTCCTCAATTCCAAATTCCAATGCTCTAACCTCTAGCTTGCAGAAGTATTGTTTGGTATACAAAGGGGTTCTAGCTGGCTACAGGATTGCTATCCCATTCAAGTTTACTCGTGGACAAGGGGATCATACTACATGCATCTCAATGGAGGATTATTCAAAGTTCCTACAGTATCAAGCATCCTAACAAACTTCTTTTCTCATTGCATCTCTTGCTCAAATAGGTAACCTTATAGCCTACTAGTCATCCCATATCTCTCCCACTAGTCCTTGGGTCATACAAGCCTGTCACTAACAATATGACAAGTATAACCAACTTCTTTTCTTCCCTCTAGTATTCTAAAAACCTACCTCGCATTACGTCCAGTACTACATTTAAAGAAATAAGGAAAGTAAATACACTCCCTTTGTCACTTTGTGTTTTGTATATTCTTCAATTCCCTTTAATCTCATGCCTATTAGTAAGATCAAAAATTAATGAATTGTTCCATAACCGTCTTTCCTCATTCTTATGTTATTCAAGACTAGAAGACAAGGATCATCATTGGTAATGAATGGGTAGATTACACTACTTTGAATCGCTATCTCCTTCTAGTGTCTGCACTCATGCAGCCATACCACTTCAAGTTCATTGTTCCCTTGGAGATCCTTCATCAAACAAGTTCAAATAGTTTATTCCTATCTTGGGTTTTGTATCTAGTCTTGAGTGTGGAACTTGTTATTTTAGAAAGCACTTTGTGTTTTGTTTGCTTCCCGTGCTAGCAAACATGCAGTAAAAGCTATCATCTTTGGATAAGAGAAAATTTTATTAATGACTAAAATAAAGTACGACAAAGTGTCCTCAAATAAATATAACAACCAAGAAGATTACAAAAGAACTGCCTTCCAATCCCTTTAAAGTTCAGACAGCAATAAACCCCAAAAGAATCCAAAACAAATGAGCCTAAAAAGAAGCTAAGGACACCACTCTATCCCATGGCAAACAAGGAGGAGTTGTACAATCCTTAAATGTTCTCACCTTCCTCTTACTCCAAAGAGTCCAAAGGATAATGAAAACTGCACCACTCCATAACAAGTGGCCTATATACTTGAGTCAAAACCCCAATGCCTAACGATCAAGAGATCTCCCATGTTCCAAGGCCCACCCAAGCTTTGCCTAAGCAAGAGAAAAGAGCATTCCAAAAATAAGTAACCACCTAACAGTGGAGGAAAAGATGAGCTTTGATTCATCGGGCTCATCGCACATCACACACATATGAGGACTCAGAGACAAGTCGGGCCTTTTCTACTATAATTAGTGTTTTAAAAGGCGAAAATGTAAAGGCATCCAACTCCCAGTGAGGCAAGGCATAAGCCTTTTGGGAATTTAATTCTAATTTTATTAAATACAAATCAATTATATCTATTATAAATAGTTTAGCTTTTATTAAATAAATTATCAAATCAATTATATAAAATTCCAACACTTCAAATTCACATAACTCCAGCTGTCTTTGCCTTTGCCCATAAAGTGTAAAGCTAAATCCATGTGCCTATCTAAGAAACAAAATTAGTATAGAGTTACCCTTCTAGCTAGTGAAAAAAAGAATGAAACACGCACTTTTGCTAATTCTAGAAGTCCCACACAACTCTAATAACCTAGGCTTTAGCCCTCTCTCAACTCTCTCTCTCTCTCTCTCTCTTGCTCTTCTAGCACACATAATCTCAGAGAATTGAATGTGAAAGTGCCAAGGGCTCGTCAAGATCAGCATACTCACCATCACCTCACAAACTTGTTTTTCAAACAATTATTGTTTGGGGGTGGAAGAAGTTGGATGGAAGGTTGAGAAAGGTTGTCGAAAGAGTTGCTCGTATGTGACACTTTAAAAGTGAAAAGGGTGGGCGAGCACAGTTAATCTCTTCCCTTCCCAATGAAGGAGCTCACTAAAGACAAACAATTGGCTCTTTGTCCAAGGGATGGAGTACTCATTGAAAGGAGGGATAGACTCTTCAATTTGTCAAAGGGATACATGAAAAAAGGGCTTTTGTGCCCTAAGTTTGTTCCCTAATATGTTTTTTTTTTCCCTATAGTTTCTTTAATAGTTTTATATCATTAAAATGACTTAATTATTAGACCTGAAAGGCATACCCTTTCCATTTTGAGGCGTTAAAGGGCGTTTTGACACCCCCATCCCAAAAGTGTGTGCATTTTAGGATTTAATCCCTTTAAATTACACCTCAATGCATTTTAGCACCCAAAAAGCCTCGAGAGAAATGCCTTTAAAAACATTGTCCATAACAAATCATGTGCATCAATCCTATTCAAATTTTATTCAAAGTCATTGACCAAATAAAGGTTTGTATCTTTAGAGGAATGTTAACCTGCCAAATGATGTGGCTCCAAGGAAAATAAATTGGGAAAAGGAGTTTTTAAAATGTGTACGAAAAAATATTTTTAAGAAAAGAGACCCGAGGAACGACCCTCCCAAACCCTCTCATCATTAGAAGGAACAAAGCGATCCAACATAGTAAGCAAGATGGTAAGCTCATCGACCTCTCTTTTGTTATGATTCCTTAAAAAAGTGGAGATCTCATGAAGGTGAGGTACCCATAGAAGAAAAGAATGAACTAATAGGTGCATTGTGAAAAGAAGAAAGCTTAAACAACCAAGGCATAATCAGCTCCAAATAGTCCTCACCCACCAAATATCCTTCCAAAACTGAACAATATCAACTTTCTTTAAAGCAGGTGAGAGGAAATATGTTCCCAAACCAAGTCTAGCTAGGGCTCCAATGAAGAAGTCCAACTATTCCTACTCCTTGGCAATAGGGAGCATCCGTATCATCAATGGGTTGTAAATTAATCGCCTTCCCTTAAGTAAAGCCTCTCCTTTCTTCCTTAGAGTTTGTGGGTTGAAAAGGACGGTACAGGGTGAGCTCGAGAGCACCCACAATGTCCATATGCACCATAATAGACAAAAAAACTATTCTCTTTTGAATGGATACCGTCATCGGGAGCTCTTTGAATTCTAGAGAAGTTAAGAAGTAAGATGTCACACTGTGTTCTACAAAATAATGAGGTTCTCTAGTTCCAAGAACAGATGACAGAGTTTTGGTGGCAGAACACTAAATTCCCAAGGGTTAAGCAGATGAAATTATCAGGAGGATTGTTGACAGTCAGATTTGTGTAAACCAAATTCGGAAGAATGATCGTCGTTGAGAAATTGTTGTACTCAGGGGGAAGATTTTCGCTAAGATTTCTAGAGGGTAGGGAAGCTTCAAGGTGGTGGATTTTCAGCAGATCGCTGAAAGGGATCATAGTTAGTTTGAAATGGAATCACCAGAAAATCTTCGGTATGTCATGTAGACAATGCAGTACAAAGCAGAGAAATGGATTAGAAACGACACTTAAGGGGTTATCCAACAAGCTCAATTACCCAGAGGTTGTAAAGCATTGAGTTACGCATGATCGTAGGAGTTACTCCAGCAAAACCAGCTGGAAAAAGAGAAAGGCAAGACCCTATTTTTGGAAAAAGAAAACTTAGGGGAGAGAGAATATCAAGCATTAATGAAGCCTAATTCCTCTTCAAAATTTGAAAGCTCTCAGTCCAATTGTGAAAGTGGACAAATAGTTTTATGCCGCTCGCATTGGGCCAAGAGGACTTGTATTGAAGCTTGTTTTCCCAGCAAGACCAAAAAATTCTACACAAGCTAGATTAGTGAGCCTAGTGTGGGTAGAAAAAGAAAAATCTAGCTTGCGTAAGATCCCAGGAATGACTGAGGGGTTTTGTTTAACTGGAGGGCGTTTAGGAGAGTTGGTCCTAGGTGAGATGGAGTGAAAGGGTTTGCTGAAGACTCAAGGGGAGGTGGAGGAAGGAAGTGTGAAGAGGGAAAGTCACAATAATTTGATCTCTTCAGCAAGTGACAAATTGCATAGTCAAATTTGTTGGGTAAACATGAATCTCACTTTCCGAAGGCACCAGTTATTGACAAGATGGTACCTTGTTGTTCCCATCCAACAAGAGAGACTCATATACAATATTGCAAGCAAAAGAAAAGTTGGTTACTAATTTCTCACATTACAGAGAGAGAGCAGTAGAAATAGATGTAGAATCTTCAGATATGGAAGTGGCGGTTAAAAAAAGTGAGTTCCTTTGAAATATTGTGGTAAAAACAGCTCAACTTTGTGAGGCCAAACAAGGGTGTTTTTCGCAAGAGTTCGACACTAAATTGGAAGACTGGTATGATGAAAACAATGGTTTGCTTTTGGAATAATTTTGGGAATTTAAGGATGTGTATTTGAGCTCTTCTCAGCTGAAAACTTTGGAAAAATTGGGGATCTTGATTGTCTTGAAAGTTATGGAAGTGAAATCATGAGGCAGGAAGCTACATCCTAGGAAACAGATAATAGAATTATCTATTCAGGTTTAGATACAGTAAAGAGATTAAGAGGGAGGAGATGGCTAAGAGTGTCAAATGAATAACGATACCATAGCAATTGAAAAGAGATTGTTTTCAACCGCTTCCTAAAATTGCTCAAGTAGCTAAGAATCTCATTAATTACAATTTTGATCACTTGAAAATTTGAAATGCTTAGGGGTCTATGCCTTCTAATACTGGCTTTGGGTTCATGTTTTCTTCCATGGATAATTGTATTAATCCTTCTTGTGATGTTTGGGGTGGGGGTGGGGGTGGGGGTGGGGGTGGGAGGGGAGGATTCTTTTGGGAAGAGAAATCTTTTCTTGGAGAACCCTTGTCCATCTAGAATTAGTAAAAGTTACCTATTCCCATCCAACTCATTCATTCTTCGAAAAATTTATGCCTTCAAGAGGGCTCTAATACGAGGAAGGGTTGTGGGTTTAGTTGTGAGGGTGGTGAGAGAGACAAACTAGACCCACTAAAACTCCTTGGGGACCTTGGTTTGGAGCTTTTAGATCCTAGAAGGAACTTGGTGAAGGTGGGCCTAAGTCCTCATGCATATGAGAGGTGGAAAAAGAAAGTCCAAAAAGAGCTTAAAAATCTGGTTTCTTCAATTAATTACAAGTGCGGAAAAGGGGCAAGTAAGGGGGTAAGCGAGTTAAATTATGAAGCTTGTTAGTTGGAATGTTAGAGGACTAGAGGGGTTTAGGAAGAGGAGTTTGATTAAGAAGTCTTGGGCAAATACTCACTAGTTATTGTCCTTATCCAAGAGACTAAACTAGAAGAGGTTGATAGGGGGTTGTTAGGAATACTTGGGGGGGTTGTTGTAGGGAGTCAAAATTCTTACCCTCATGGGGTGCTTCAAGTGGCATCCTAGTTATGTGGGATTGTCAAACTATCTCCAAATTGGATAATTCGTCAGGTTTTTTCTCCCTTTCCCTATTATTTGAAGTGAGAGAGAGGGGTTAATGGTGGGTATCCTCTGTGTAAGGGCCTACAAAATCAACTCTTAGGAGTTCTTTCTGGAAGGAGATGTATCATGTTTTTGGTTTTTGCTCCCCTAGATGGATCGTGGGAGGTGATTTTTAATGTAGTAAGATCTCCTAGTGGAGAGAAAAGGGATGGTAGAGGTAATGCTAGCATGCAGAATTTTGATTTGCTAATCAAGGATTGTGGTCTACGAGATATTCCCTTGGGGAATGCTCCAATTAGATGGTTTGTTGTGGGGGCTAGAGCGGTGGCTAGTAGACTAGATAGGTTTTTGTTTTGCTACAAATGGGAGGATGAATTTCCGAATCTTTCTCATAGTGTTCTTCCTACGACAACATCTAATCATTTTCCAATCTTGTTGGAATCTAGAAAGGTGTCTTGGGGTCCTACGCCTTTTAGGTTTGAGGATTTATGGTTGTATCATGCATCCTTCAAGCCTTTGGTTAGGGATTCTTAGGGAGACGAATTGGAAAGGGGTTGGGGAGAATTCCGATTCATGAGAAAGTTGAAACGCTTGAAGGACAAGCTAAAAGTTTGGAATAAGGTGGCGCTTGGTGATGTCAAAATTAGAAAATCTAACAACTTGAGCAAGTTAACATCTTTGGATAGGAAGGATCAAGATTGTAAGCTTACAAATAATGAGGAGATTAGAAGTGTTTCCCTAAAAAACGAGCTAGAAGAGGTGACCTTTCAGGAAATGAGGAGTTGGAGACAATAGATTAAATTCAAATAGGTTAAGGATAGTGACTACGACTCTTCTTTCTTTCATAGGCTAACTAATGGTAAAAGAAGTAAGAATTTGATGAGGGAGTTAGATGCAGGGGAAGGGATTGAGGGCCTGGGTTGGAACCCTATATCTACTTATCAAATGTGTTGATTAAAGAGACCTTTTGATGAGGAGGAAGTTAGTGGGTGGTTTTTGGGATGGAGAGGGATAATGCTTCAGCCTCGAATGGGTTTTAAATTGCTTTCTTTCAAGATTGTTAGGAAATGATTTGCAGAAAGTTTTTAGCAAGTTCTTCAAAAATGGAGTCCTTAGCAAGAGCATTAATTCCTCCTTTATTGCCTTGGAGCCTAAGAAGGCTAATTATGTTAAAGTGGAGGATTTTAGACCTATTAGTTTTGTCTCTAGTGTGTATAATATTATTACTAAAGTCTTAGCTAATAGGTTGATGTGGTGCTTGTCGACACAATCTCTAGCGCTCAAAGTGCATTTGTCGGGTGGAGGCAGATAGGGGATGCTATTTTAGTTGCCATGGAAGTGATGGAGGATATTTGTAGGAATAAGAAGTAATCAGCTCTCTCTCAACTCTCATTGTGCCTTTGCAGATCTTTCTCTCTCTGCATTTTGGATCTGCAAATGTGCGCCGCATTGATCACTTCATCACCCTTATCAATCCCCAAATTCATGCTCAATTCAATTAATTGATTAAGGAGTAGCACTTCATGAGACGGATCATCCTTCATAATGCTGCCACTCTTTGTGACAGCAAGAATGGCAAACTACTCTAGACATCCTTCTCCTTTATCTTCTGGCCTGAATCTTAGTTTCTTGATTATCCCTAACCTAGAATCAAATCGAATTGAATCATAGATTCTACACCTTCAAAGAGTTCAAACCTTATAGCCATCAACGAGACTTTTTGTCTTCTCATACAGTCCTTGCAATGCATTTGGCAAGTCATCCTTGGCCTTAGGGTTCGCACAGCTCCATCAGCAACAAAGTGATCATTAGACTTTATCATAGTCGGTCATTTATCCAACTATTCGGGCATCCTTCTACGAAGATCTATTCAAGATAAATAGTTATTGAAAGTGAAAAATGTGTTCTATGGAACTGTAGAAGTGAAATAACTACTATCACATTCATATCAAACATACAACAATTTAGGTCATGTTTGCAGTTTTATTTAGGAAATCGCAAGCATTCTCAAAAACATAAAGTTATTTAGCTTCAAAGGTTTCATCCAGAAAACCACATTAAAAAGGCTTTTGCCTTGTTATAGTCCCAGCAAGTTGGGTCACAAGAGGGGTGATATAGGTATGGTCTTAACCTACATCATTTTTGCATGAAGTGGCTGCTCTCAAGCCACCCACCGAAGTATATAAACAAATATGTGTGGTTATCAATGGCTTCAAGTTAACTTAATATAAATTAATATAGTAGAATATATTAACAATGCAAGAATATGCACATCGTCTATGAACAACCATTAAACATGACTCCTAGTAGAAATGCAAATTTAGAGAGTATCACATCATTGCATTCATAAGAAACGGCAACATGTATTAGTCACATACTTTGTCGTGTACTTGGATGAAGAAAAAATCCCTTCCGAACCTTTTAATGCATTCCCAAAACGGCTTGAATCTTGTAAGTAGCTCGTCTCTAACTCATAAACCTACACATGATAAAGAACTTTTAAGCTCCCAATAAACCAAAAAAAATGCACACGCACGCACTATGTTCTTATGGAGAACAGCTTGGGAGAAATTCTGCAACTGCATTGTTTAGATAAAAACAAGGTAGTTATGTTAGTTTAAAAAATTCTATTGGAGAAGTAAATTCAGCTGGTAGTTACATAGTTATTGATTTTATTTGAAGAAGTTGTCTAAAACTTGAAAGACGTGGCTATCTATGGATGCATAGAAGGAATTAAAGCAATTTCATATTCTATTCTTCTTCTTTTTCATCTTCTTCTTCTCTGGTCATGAACTGATCAACCAAAAAATTGAATCAAAACACACATCCAGAGGGCGGGAAACATCTGCCACAAACTAACCACTTGAAACAAGCATGAAATTAGATTCGTGGGCATAAAGGGTTAGAAGCCATGCAAGGTTCTGTTTGGTTCCTGATAAAATATGAAAAAGAAAAGATTCTACATTCCATCTCAAGAACCCCAAACCCAAAAGCTCCAGCCATATGAACTCAGTCCCTAGTCCATATGACTTCATTTTTTTAAAGTTCTCATCTTTTCCAAGAGGAAAAAACGGGGAGTAAAGAAACTGAAACACTCGGTTTGTTTCCTTCTCCGCCATTTTCTTACCAACCAAACAGGGGATAAGTGCTGCGTACTTCATCAAATAGAGAGACATAGAGAGGGAAAAAGGATATTACCTGCTTTTCAACGCTGTCAAGCTCTTCTTGAAGCCTCTCTCTCTTGCTCATGAGAGACGCGAGCACAGCCGTAGGGTTAGTGGAAGCTCTTTGCCCTGCAAATTCAAGCACGAATCAGTGAAGTTCAAATTGATGAGTTTGGAGAAATTAGGGTTTACGGACTGGTACCTTCGGATTCCATGTTCGCGCTCAATTTCAAATTCCAACCCTTTTAAATTCCTTAGGGATCAAATCGCGCTCCGTACAAATGCTAGCGAACGCCCTCCCATTTCCCCTCTCGTAGAGTCTTATTAGTTCTTCCTCATTCTTTTTCCTTCTTTTTTTTTTTTCTCTGTTCGTTTTTTTCAGAGGAGTTGGTGAAAATGGTCCCCATGGTCGCCACCCCATAACGCCGACGGCACATCCTAAAATTTATTTTTGAGAGGATAATGAAAAATTAAAATAATATTTATTTAAATTTTAAATTGGTTGGTTCTTCCATGACTTAGCATACTTAATACAAATAGCCTAAAATGATTATTATTGTTATTTTGTCTCGTGTTTAAATTATCATGTAACAAAAAATAAGATAAGGACAATGATTTTTTAAGAGTGTTATACCTACAAAATTCTTAATCTTGCTGGTCAATGGGAGAAATTGACCCACTTAGCACATATACATAGGCCAAGAAATTATTAGGCAGCACTTATTGCACTAAGATTTGTAGGACTTTTAAGTTGACGTAAGTATTTATACCCAAAAGTGGTATTTACCATGTTATTGCACTAGCATTTATAGGACTTTTAACTTAAAATAAGTATTTGTACCAAAAAGTGGTATTTACCATCTTCTCACATTTTACTTTTTACCACTATTCTCTCTCCCTCCCTCTCCCCCCACTATTCTGACAATCTCGTCTCTCCTTTGATTTGAAATTTCTGAATGGGTCTCCTCTATTAGCATCTCGACTCTTTTTTCGTCGCCCACATTTGCCCACTTTGCCAAATGCCACCAAATTTGGACCTTCCTCGTTAGAGCATAACATTCACCATAAAAAAATCAATGGTCTCTAAGCTTCTCATTTCATCCAAATGGCATAGAAAATATTGATGAATTATTAAAAAATATTAGAAAATAACACTATTATAAATATAAATCAACAATTTACATTATTATGACAAAAACAACAACAACAACAACAACAATAATTATATAATACTTATATTAATTGTAAGAAATTAAAATGTAAGTTAAAATAAAAATATTAATTTAATTGTGATTTAAAAATATTAAAAATTGTTAATTAAAAATATCAATTAAACTATTGATTAAAATATGTTTGGTAATTATCCATGTGATAATAATATAGATTCATACAGTAATTAGAAGAAAAGTAAGTATCCAAGCATTGCTTATTTAATTAGCACTTATTTTGAAGATACAATAAATAATTCATCTTCTTGCTCAATTTTATAGATCACAAGCGGACGATACAATGGGGTTGGGAATTTGGACCCCAATTAGGGATCCCATTTTTTTCATTGTTTAAAACTAAAACTCAATTTTTATTTTGGTCTTATTCTTGTAGATAGGGATCTCTTTTATCTTTATCCTTGTTTTGCAAGCAAAAATAACTTGGTTTCTACCTCATCTCCATCCTTCCCTTAATGCAAAAGGTGCATTTTTACGATAATATCAGGTCTTAAGTCCCACTAGGTGGGGTTGGCTACATGAATCATTTTCCACCAATTCACCAAATCAAGAGCATTTTCCCCTGTTAGATTAAGAACTATTAAATCTTTCATCACTACCTCATTCCAAGTTATTTTAATTCTACCTCTATCATTTTTCATGTCATAAACAATAGCTAACCCACTCTTATTCACAAGTATACTACTAGGTTTGTGTTTCAAATGCCTAAACCATCTAAGTTGCCCCATCCTTATCATATATTTGACTAGTGTTATGCCTAAATTATTGTGTATATGCTCGTTTCTTATTCTATTTTTTAATGTTAAACCATTCATCCACATTAACGTTTGCATTTCAACAACTTTTATTTTTTGTACATGTTGTTTCTTAGTGGTCCAACATTATGAATTATAAAGCATAATGAGCCTTATAGTCCGTCTTATTAAAATTTCCTTTTAATTTTAAGGGTAATCTACAATCACACACACCTAACCAGTGTTTAATTCTATGTATTATATCTTCTTAAATTTCTCCTTCTATTTGTATAATAAAATCAAGATATCTAAATCTATTAGTGTTAATAATTTCTTGATGATCAAATTTAATTTTCTCTCCACTACTTCTCCTTACATTACCGAAATTATATTTTATATATTCTATCTTATTCCTACTCATCCTAAATCCTTTAAACTCCAATGCGATTTCAAAAGTTATAGTTTAGATTTCACTATGCTCCTACTATCATTAACCAACACAATATTATCTGCAAACAATATACACCAAGGGATCTCATTTTGGATATTCATAGTAAGTTCAACCATCACTAAAACAAAAGGATAAGGACTCAAAGTAGAACCTTGACTATGATTGAAAAATTTATAGATTCCCCTCCTATAGTCTTAACAGTACTAATCACTACTCTATCGTACATATCCTTAATGACTTTAGTATAACTATTGTATGCCCGCTTCTTTTCTAAGACCTACAAAAAAATATCCCTAGGTACTCTATCATAAACTTTCTCTAGGTCAATAAAAATCGTACACAAGTCCCTCTTTCTTTTCCCTACACTTTTCTATTGAACTTCTTAAAAGATAAATAGTTTCTATTGTTGATCTTCCAGGCATAAAACCAAATTGATTTCTTGAAATTATCGTTATAGTATTATTTTTTGTTCAATTACCCTTTTCCATAAGTTTATTGTATAGCTTATAATCTTTATCTTAACTCCACAATAGTCATTACGATTTTGAATATTGCCTTTATTTTTGTATAAACGCATTCACATACATTTCCTCCATCCCTCTGACATTTTCTTGTTTTTTCATATTAATGTTGAATAGATTAGTTAACCAAATATTTTTCTTTTATCCCCTAAATATTTCTGGTATTTTATCTGATCATATAGATTTCCCACTTTTCATCTTTTTTAACATTATTTTAATTTCAAAAACTCTAATCATGCAAATAAATTTCCTATTTTCAGTCATCTCCTCATTTGTCACGTCAAAGTTAAATCTTTCATTTTTTTTGTCATTAAACAACTTATCAAAGTATCTTCTTCACTTTTTTTATGTCTTCTTCTCTAGTTAAGATATTATCATTATTATCTTTTATACATTTCACATCACCTAAATCTTTGCATATTTTTTCTCTACATCTAGCAACTATTTTTTCATTCTTTTGCATCTAGTCTAGTATATAATGTAGTGACTCGAAGAATAATAACATTTTAATAATAAGAGGGAGAGAAAATAGATACAAAAATAGAAGGAGGCCGTAGACTTAGCGTTCATCGACGACATTGCATTTTGGAGATAATATTAAATAATCAAAATTTCAGGAAATTGCCCAGCTTCGTCGACGAACACAGGGTCTCGTCGATGAAGGTCTTCAGAATTTCGTCAACGAACATAGGGTTTCGTCGATGAATTTTATGAAAGACTTGTCGACAAGGTGATGTGTCTCGTCGACGAATCTGGCCCTATAAATAGCTAAAAACCGGGATATTTCTCATTTTCACCGCGCCTCTCTCTTTCCTCTCTCTCTCCTACGACTCTCTCTCCCTTCTCTCTTCGTTTTCGGCCCCACCAGTCACTGGATCGACGATCAAAAGCTACCACGACGCTCCTGGCGAAGTTCTCTGTAAGACTGCCGGAGCGGATCGTCAGGAAAACGAAGTTGGATTCCGTCCCAAATTCAGGATAAGGACTTTTATCTAGTTTTTGACTTCTTAACAGTTATAGGAAATGAAGTAGGCAGAAAAATACTGATATTTAGTTCTGACAAATATTATTTTCAGGGTGTTATGTACGAGGCCCTGCTAGGGTTAGGCCAGTTTTCTATAAGGGTTTTTCAAATTTAAGGTAAGGGAAATATGTTATGCTAGAAAATTTCTAAATTTGATACAGTGTATTTATTTACGAAATTTATGTATTAAAGTATGGTGTGGCTTGTGAATATGTATGTAGTACGGGGATATGTTTTACGAATTGTAGTTTCATGATTTTTATGAATTTCAGTACCATGATTATACGGATTTAAGTACTATGATTATGTGAACTTCAGTACCATGATTTTACGGATTTTAGTACCATGATTATATGAATCTCAGTACCATGATTATACGAATTCCAATATTACGAATATGCAGTTCCATGTTATGATTATTCAGTTTTCAGTACGTTTTGCAGCATCATGGTTATTATGATTACTTCAGAATCATGGTAAATCAGATAAATATGTGTAGAAATATATTATATGATATCAGACCCTATTGGACTTGCAGCTACAGAGCACGGTACCATTGCTACAGATATTACGTTACTTATTTAGTGCAACCACCTATTCAGATAATACATGGTAAGGTCGATCACCTAGGCCCTTGAAGAGGTTAGGCTCCCCATCCAGATTTGGGTTGAGGTGGGCAGATCGACTGACGGAATTCAGTGATTTATTCCTAGTTGGCCAGCCACAGTAAATCCAGCCTACGTGCCGCACAACCTTGTCATGAGGAGCATGTCATGACACAGATAGCCACAGGGAACAGTTTCAGTTACTATTACTTATGTATTGATTTACAGAAACAGGGATCTTACTTATGTACACTAGAAGTATTTTGAATTATAACCATAATACTGTTATGTTAAGCAATAGGGAAAAAGGGGTGGTGTATTTTATTATTTGTACGGTACTTTCGTATTTAGTTATTCATGTTTATATGAAAACAGATTTCATGATATATAATAGCTCATTTGCCACATACTAGTAATAGCATATTTCTTCTTACTGAGCGTTGGCTCATCCCAGTGTTGAAATATTTTTCAAGTGATCCAGGTAGGCGAGCAAATCAGGCTCACAAATAGAGGGGCGTCTATAGTGCCCTGTCAGCGAAGTAAGTATGTTTTGGGAGAATTTTTGTATACCCTAGCTAGATGAGGGTATTTTGGGAAATATGTAGTACTTTGGTATTGTGTGGTATTGGTTTTGTATTGTATATAATGGTTGTGGTTATGTTTGTATGATTTCCGCTTCTTGCTGCTTAGGTTTATGAATGGGTTTTTCCTCAGTATGGTATCAAAGCATGTAGAATATTATAATATGGAAAAAAAAATCAGTTAATTAAGCAAGTTGTTACATATAAAGTATCATACGTTTTATGTTTAGCTTCACAAATAGTCTTTTTGTTTTTTTTTTTCTCTTTATATTTTTCAATTTTTTTATATTTCTACAATTTTGTCATATTTTAAACCAATTTCTTTTGATCTTTATGATTTTTTAGACTTCTTGATCCCACCACAAACTTATTTCACTAGTTGAGTACCTACCTCTAGATTCACCCAAAATCACTTTTGCTATCATTGCGATAAAGTTAGGCATTTTGTTCCAAATAGTATTTGCATCTACTTTACCACTTCTATCCAATCACACTCTTTGAATTTTACTATATTATCTCCTTTCAAGTTCCACCACCTCATCCTCCTGTGTTGATTTATGTTACTTTTTCTCTCTTATATTTTAGTATGTATATCTAATACAAGGATTCTTTGTGGAGCAGTCAAACTTTCACTTAGGATAACTTTACAATCCTTACAAGATAGACAATCTTCATTCCTAGTTAAGAAGAAATCTATTTGGCTTTTATTAAGCCCACTCGTGAAAGTTATAAAGTGTTCTTCTCTTTTTTATGAAAACAAGTATTCAATATAATCAAATCATAAAACATAGCAAAATCTAAGATTGTATTACCGACCTCATTTTTATCTCCATATCCATGATCTCCATGTATCATCTGATAACCTATATTATACTTTCCAATGCGTCATTTTGAGCCAGCTCCTATAAATGTCTTTTTAGATGTTGGTATCCCCTGTAAAATACAATCCATATATTCCCAAAATTATATTTTAAGATTTTTGCTAAGCTTACTTAGGCAACATACACACTAGTGACATTTTACCATCTCTAGGTCTAAAGTTATCTTGATTTTAATGATCATATCCCTTATTTTTTCAACATATACTATATTATTTTTTAGGGATTTGTCTAAAATAATTCTCACCCCATTTTTATATTTCTCATTTATAGCTTTCTCCCCTACCCAATCGTCTCTTAAAGGTAAATTAAGTTAATTTTCCTTCTAACATTATTTCCACTATTTCCATACTTTTGCCTTTAAGTGTCCCTGTAGTAATCGGGAAAAAAATAAAATTTTAAAAAATAATAATAATAAAATAATAAAATAAAATAAATTAATTAAATTAACAAGTAAAATGAATAGTATGATAAGGACAAAATATATATATATATATATAAGTAATTATGATATTATATATATATATAAAAGTAATTATGATATTTTATATATATATATATATATATATATATAAAATAATACAAGCTTCTTCCAAAAAAAAAAAAAGCTTTGAAAAGTCAAATAAATTCAAACCACAAGCTTAAGCTTTGAAAAGTCAAAAAAAAAAAAATCCAATTTGAATTGGATTCATTTGTTGTGCATGAGTGCACTCTTCTCTCTCTCTCTCTCTCTCCTACGACTCTCTCTCTCTTCGATTCCGGGCTAGTTTTACGCCGGATCGACAAACCGAAGCCACCAAGACGCTCCTGGCGAAGTTCTCTACAAGTCTGCCGGAGCGGATCGTCAGGGAAACGAAGTTGGATTTCATCCCAAATCCAAGGTAAGGCTTTATATTCAATATTTGGATTTTTGACAGTTGAAGAAAGTGATATACGCGTAAAAATACTGAACTTTAATACTGGAAATTTTCAGTTCCAGGGTATTGATTGGGAACGTTGGGAATTATCCCTAAGTTGAGGTAAGACTTTTTAAGTCGAATTTGACTTAGTGGTAGTTATAGAAAATGTTGTACGTACGAAAATACTAAACTTTAATTCTGCGAGTTTTCATTTTCAGGGTGTTGAGTTGAGAACCTTGTGGGTATGGGGAAGATTTTCTTAGGGGCTTTTCAGGAATCAGGTAAGGGGATAAACTAAGTTTTGTTTTGAGAAAATGTATGTATATATATATAGCATCTGGTTTCAGGAAAAATAAATATATTTATATATATGATTTATATTTGGAAAATACTGTTTGAATGATGATATGTTGAATACGTAGAAAATTTGTTTAGTGTGGCATGAGTATAAAAATGTTGTGAAATACTGTTTTTTTTGGAATGGGGACGATATGGATTTCTATGATGGAAAACCGGCGTACGGGCCGAGATATTTTTATATATATATATGTGATTTGCCGACATACGGGCCGTGTTATGTGGTTGAAATTTGCCGATGTACGGGCCGTGCTATGTGATTTGCCAGCGTACGGGCTGTGCTATGTGGTTTGCCAGCGTACGGGCTGTGCTATGTGATTTGCCGGCGTACGGGCCGTGCTATGTTAAAATGTGTAATACCGGCGTACGGGCCGATGATTTTCATGATACACGTATATATGTGAAATGATATGATTGATGTGAAAATAAATGATATGAGATATTTATGTATCACGGTTTTAGTATATGTATATGATATCAGAACCTGGTTGGCTTGGTCTAGGCTAGCACTTGCACGGTACCGTTGCTATGTGTCCATGGTCCTCGTGATCATGATATCTGTGTTAACGCCGCTGTACGGAGTGGTGTGAGATTGGATGGTCGATGTGGTTATTTTCAAGAAGTGTGCTGTTATCGCCCCTGGTGTACGGACCAGTCTGGGTAGACCCATCAGACCTACAGACTACTGTTTGACTTGGCAGTGGTCGGCCAACCATTGTCAGGTCCCGCCTTTGGGCCACACAACCCAGTCATGTGGGGGTAATACATGACAACAGTCAGCTAACCTACCAGGATTGTGTTATGTTATTATTAGTGTATGAGATGAGATATGTTTATGAAAATGCAGTATATTCTGCTATGTGTTGATATATATGTATGTTTTCCCAGATTTGATAAACATTATTGAATATGTTATGTATGGTATATGTAGAACACAGAATACTCATGTTGCCACACACTGGTATTAGTTTATTTCCCTTACTGAGAGGTGTCTCACCCCTAAATCTTATACATTTTTCAAGAGCCCCTAATAGGAGAGCGGGAAAAGCCCCGCTGATCTAGATCAGTTGTTTGCCCTCTTTGGAAGGGTAAGTTTTTGGTAGGGACAGTTAGGTTTTGTGGGGATTGTCCCTAGATTTCATTTTTGAGATGTATATACTGTGAGATAGTAATTATAGTGACTCTGGTATGTGTTATGCACATTATGATGAGATGTATATGATTTTATACTTTCTGCTGCGTAGGCTTCTGTTGTATGTTTTGTTATATCCCTGGTGCCCACGGGCTCAGGTGGATTGTGACCTGCTGAGTTGGAATGTATGATGTGATGATAATTTATTTATATAAAAAAAATATATATGTGAAAAAGGAGCGGGTCGTTACAGTCCCTATATTCCAAGTTGCTAACCTAATCCTAGTTTCTTGTGCTAACTTCTTAGTATTATCTCTTCTACACTGATTTGGTCTATTCCTTTGACCTAAGTGATTTTGGTAAGAATTCATGAAAATATGATCTGACAAAGTTTTACATTGTGTTAGTTACCTAACATAACCCTACCCTTTATTCGAGCTTGGGACTAATTGTTTGTGTAAGGATAATTTGTGTTACATAGGCAAAGTACAAGTTTGAGTTTTTTTTTTTTAATTAAAACTTATTTCACATTGGCAATTTTCTAAACCACACACTGCAACCAATGGAGACCACACAAATAACATAATGCATTTAAAAATCTAAAGCATAAAATTTCGGGTGTGAATCCAAATTAGATTAAAATCGGGAAAAAATGTGCAATAGTACTTTTAAAAAAAATTTGTATACTCCCAAATTTGCAAATGCAAAACACAAAAATGCATATATTAAGCTTACAAATCATAAACACAAAACCTACTATACTAACCAAATATTAGAAAATAATAACAATAAAAAAAAAAACATGAGAGGAGTAGATCTCATATCAGTGGTTGAAACTAAAACGCAATGATAGCTAATTGAAAATACTACATTAAGTACCCTTTGGCATTGGAAATTTGACGTTACTAACGAAAAATCAATCGAAGAATATTAAAACAACAAGCGATTGCAAGAATTCTTCAATCTAAATTCAAGAATCAAATTCATGATTGGTGATGGAGTTGAGTAGTATATGGTGCCAACAATACCTTTCACTAGACTTACGCCCCCTCACACATAACCTTGATCAAAGTTGAATGTTCTTTTTTAACACAATCTTGAGCTAGAATGTGCAATATTGCGTGTTTTCAATCAAAATTCTATTAACTTAATCCTTTGGAAGAACTCTGAATTTAGTGTTTGTAAAGAGGCAAAAATACGTGAGTGCAATAACTTTTGAGGATTTGATTTCTTCACTTCCAAGAAAATAAAATTCAAGAAATGGGAGTGTGTATGTAAGTCAAGATTTCATATTAGACAAGTCGAATGGCAGAGAAAATAAGAGGAGAGAGAGAAGGTTAGTAAGATGACAAAGAAACTTGTGAAAGAAACCAACTTGGAGAACACCAAAATGATGGAGAGAGGGAAGATAATGGAGGACGACAAGTAGAGTCCAAAATGTCAAATTTCTTTGCTACTATGGTGAGCTATGACTGAACCCAAACAAAAACTCATACAAAAACATCAAATGAAACATCAAAAGAGATCAACAAATTATAATCACCCCCAAAAATCATTAGCAAGATGGATTTAATCTACCTTTTTTACCACTATAATTATTTCTACTTGCAACCATCCTCAACGGAGAAAAAAATTGTACTTACAAAAGAGCAAGTAAGCTATTCTTGAAGTCTTATAAGAATAAATAATTGTTTTGGTTGGTTGTAGGTGTTGTTTTTGGGAGACCTTTAATTTTTTTATCTGTAATCTCCCAATGCTTATCTCGTAACTACGGTATTTTTTCGCCAAAAGTGAGGGCATATCAATAAATAAATGAAGGTGTCGCTCTCCTTATTTGTAGAAAAAAATAGAAGAAGCTATTCTTACAGACAAGATTCATGGATTTCATATGAAAAATGAGAAATGTAGCTAAAAAATAAATTTAGATTAGGAAATAACCAAACAAACATTTATTAAATGGCATAAATCAATGTTTGTTTGGTTATTTCCATTCATTAAAAATAACTACACTATTATTTTTATCCTTTCAAGACAAAAGTGCATGCATAAATGTGCTCAATGTTATTCAGTAGTCATACATTATTATGAGCAAGAACTTATGCAAAAATCAATAAGAGTGTGAGCTATTATTGATAGTTGATAGTTATGGGTAAGATTTTGCTAAAATTTGTGACACTCTAGTTTAATGAGTGGTATAAATACATACTCGTTGTGTTTGATATGCAAGAATAGAATAGAAAGGATTACCCACTCTAACATTTTAATTCCATTCTCATGTTTGGATATATTTTTAAAGTGGGAAATACCTATTCATTTGGAATGTTCATTCCCACTAAAAGTATGAATAGCGATTCCATCTAAATATAAAAGGAATGCTCATTATAGCCCATAGTGAGAATCAAATTGGAGATGCTCCCAAGTCACTCCTCACTTTCCCCTCACCTCTCCCCATCACTTTCGTCTTTCTCATGTAGCTCAACAATCCAATTTGTAATTAAGAATAGGAAACCAAATAATAATTGAGAGTTTAACAAAGGGAAAACCAAATCAAATCAAGGGCTTAGGTTGTTCACTCCCAATCAAAGCTCCTGTAAGTATCTTTGTTCTCCATTCAATTATCTTTTTTTTTTTTTTTTTTTTCTAATTTGTGATAAAAGTTGCATAATCTATGTTTTTTTTTTCCTTTTTATGTTGCAACCAGAGCATTTGCTATTGCTATAATATGAAATATTCTAATTATTGTTTTCATACATTCTATTTTATAATAAATTTTTAGTTTTTGTTACAAGAGATATTTGGCTAGTGGTTTCCATGTATTCTAATTTTTGGTATATTCTATGATAAAATGTTTGGTTTTCTATATATTTCATGTTATATCCCTCTCTAGAGGCAATCATGTACTACGAGTTGAGGAGAGGGAGGTTAGCCTCTATCAACATCAGGTTTAGATGACTAATTTTGGTTGTCAACATTTTGGTAGCCTAAGAAAACCAAAATAAGTAAGATGAACCGAACCATAGGTTCCCTTAGTTACCTTTTTGTTTACAAACGGAGTCCTCATTTCATTATAGTTTTATGAAAAGGTAAAACGAAGTAAAACTTTCTTTAAAATCAATCTTGTTTGAGAATATCCTTGTTAATAGGGAAATTAAACTTTTAAACCTTCTTTGAATAAGGTTTAGAAGATCTGACACCCTAAGCACCCATTTTAAAAATGGTTATTGCACTTTCCTAATGTGATTGCACATGTCTCCCATTTTGAAATTCAAATTTTGAGAAAAATGTTGAAAATTAGTGAAAAAAAACACCCTTACAACGTCCACCGATCGATCACTTGTGGAGGGCTATCGACCGTTACTGTAGTTTTCCTTTTTTTTTTTAATTTAATTTTTGAAAATCAAACTTTTGACCCTTAGCCCCTTTTGAAAAGGTTTTCATAAAGTTTATACAAAGGCATTTTCCATATGAAAACTATACTACTTTAGTGCCTATTTCAAAGAATTTAAACATGCACACAAAAATGAAAAAAAAATAAAAATGAAGAGGAAAGATAAGAAAGGAAAAAAAAACATGGTTTTCTAATGTTGTGGCTGAATTTACCAATGCCTACATATCCTCCATAGAGGAATAAAGACACTTGTAGTTCATTAAAACATTTTCAAAAAAAAAAATAGAAAACAATCCCTTGAAACCACTTAAAGTTATGTTAAAAATCGTTTATTTTTTGTTAGAAAACTATTTTTTTCAATGAAAACCCTGTAAAACACTAACTAAATCAAGTTTTACTTTAGAAAAACTCATTTTTCTACCCTCAAAGCACTTCATGGGTGATTGCCTTGAAAAATATTTTTTTTTTTACTTGTTTAAACCTGAAAAAGTGTAGATTTTTTGTGGAAGAACTACAAACCCACCTTGAAATTTGATTGGAAAAGTTTTGGAGAACATCCAAAAGCTGCATCATGAATGTATGACTCCAAAATTTTGGTTTGAAACTCTACAAAACTTGAAATTTGTTTAAAATTTTATTTGAAATCATTTTTGAAATGAAAAATTGGTTTTTATGGAAACACCTTGAAAACCTTCAATAAATTAACATTTAAACTTGACTAATCATAGTCTAAAGAGTGTTTAGAGTCAAAAGAACTTGAAATTCTTAGGAAAATCATAAAAGTGCAAAAATATGCACTCTCGAGATGTGGCCGTCGACCATTTGTATAGGGTCGATCAACCGCCTAATAGCTTAACGACTACTTTTTCAAATAATGAAAGGACGGTCGACCATGATTGTAGACTGGTCGATCATTTGTTTGCAAAATTTGGGAAAATATGCATTTTCAATTATTTGATCATGCTTTCCATGCAATTATACTCTAACATCCCTAAATCTTGGTGAATAAAAATGTACATTTCAAAACATGCCAACATGTTTATTTATTCATAATTCATTAAAATTTGAAAATGAATAGAATAGAGGGTTTGACATTGACCTTGTTGTTCTAAGAACCTCAATAGGTCAAGTGGATGGTACTCTCCCTATTGTACACACCCCAATAGTGAAATAGGAATGGATGAGAGAAGTAAGATTTCTCCTTCAAACTTCCAACAAAACATTTCTATTCTACCAAAATCAAGGCACAAAACACTTAGTTTTTTCCACTCCTTACCTCCACTTGGACGTATCTTCATTCTACTGATTATTCAGTTTAAAAATAACTTAGTCGACCGACCTTATCCACTTGACAAACTGGCCAATACTCATGGGTGCCCGAATCTACAAAGGTTTGGAAAATCACCTTGGTTCGGCCAACTGGTACTGTGCACGGCCAACTGAGCCTAACTTAAAAGCAAAATTTTTGTGTCTGTTCGGACAACCAACTCTAAGCATCGAGCTACCGAACCTCTCGGGTTCTTCATTTTCTATTGTGAGTAATCATGATTAATTTTTAATTAAACTTTTCAAAAATACTGGCCATGTCCCCAACGGTTATAATTTTTGGAAAACCTACAAATACTCTCTCATTTGTCCTAATTAGGAACATGATTAGACATAAGGTTAGCCAAGTTTTCTTTCAAAATTTCTTTGTGCTTTTATTGCACATTATTTCAAAATAAAGCATACACTTATACTCTCTCTTATTTTTATCACAAAATTATTTTAAAAGAAGAGAGTTCTATTTGCTTATCCTCTTCATTTGCAAACTCATTGCAACTTGAAGAGTGTTTGGTTTTATTGTTGTGTGGCTATTCATATATCAGTTATAAGCTAATACTCTCTCATACTCATACACTTTGAAAAACCCTCTTGAGAATTAACTTTGAGATTTTTTCCATATTATTCCCTATTCATAAATTTTCGTTGTAAAAATCTCTTAATTGCTTGTGAGTCTTTTGGCATATTGATTGCAAGACTCAAGAGCTCTTCTTGTGCATTGCTAGAATTAATTTTTGTAAGCCATATCCAACATCTCCTATACTTTATCTTGAAAACATTTTTGAGATTTTATTGCATGCATTAGATCTTTGAAGTATTCTTAATATAATTTTCCTTCGACTCAAAAGATTATTATCTCTCACATATCTCATATACTTTCTTTTGAGAGATACACTTATTCACATAAACTCTACTGAGCATAAATCTTTATCATACAAGACTCAAGAGTGTATTGAGCATACTATTGTACGTCATATGCTTGTATTAGAAACATTACATTTGTACAAAAATATTTGATTATCTGTTGTATTCCAGACGTGTGGTCAAAAGAGGGAGACTAACTTTGTGAATAGTCTCGAATTGCTCAAACTCAATTAGGAGAGCACCAAACTAGTTCAAACCTGGTTAAGAGAACTAGGTGCACCATCCTGGTAAGGTGTTGTAATCAATGTCGCTCCACCCGTTAAGCGAGCTTTAGTGGAATCCTCTTACTTGTGAGCTTGTGACGGGGACATAGATAAGTTTGGCTGAACCCTGATAACATTTATTGTGTTTGATTTTAATTTCCGCAATTTAATTTATGTACTTGAATGTTAATGTTTTCATTATTGAGAATTATTGGAAAATACTGAGCCTGTTGTATTTGTTTATTTATCTGCTCAGTTTTACATTGTTGGGAAATTGGTATTTGCTTAGAAAGACCCTAGGTTGAGCGATACTGATTGTGGATTTCAATTGAACCTAGGAATAAATTTTTAAATACCCAATTCACCCCCCTCTTGGGAATACACCAATTCCAATAATGAGACTAATTGCGAAAATTTTAGAAGGTTGGTGGATTTTTTGCAATAGTTATATGAACTCACAATATGAGTTTTGAGTTTTTTTCATGTGACATCTAACACATTTTTTTATGAAATCTGTGAAGCTAATTGTTTATTGCAAGAATGACAAAAAAGTGAGGACATTTAATTGAGGCTAGCTGTCATGGGAATGAAGGAAAAATATGACAAGTATTAGGGGAACATAAAGAAAATGAATATGCTAATTTATGTTGTTGTGGTTCTTGACTCAAGGCACATGTCAAAACATGTTGAGTTTGCCCTTTCAAAGATGTATGAAGGTGATTTGGGCAAATCCATGTGAAAAAAGTGAGAATGCTACATGAATTGTTCAATGAAAATTAGGCTGCCATGCAACCTTAATCCGAGCAACCAAATGGGAAAAGCCAAAGTTCAAGTGATGGAGAACCACAATAGAAGATAAGACTACAATTGAAAACTTTTATAAGAAGTTTAAGAGTGAGAGTGATATTGGTGATGTCAAATCCAACTTGGATAGGCATTTGAGTGAAAACACGGAAGATGCATTGGATGCTTTAAAGTGGTGGAAAGTAAATTCTTTAAGATTCTCCCTCCTATCATAATTGGCTTGTGATGTGTTAGTGATTCATATCTTCACAAATGCTTTTGAATTTGCATTTAGTATGTATAGACATTTTCTTGATACATTTAAGAGCCCTTTGACTACTATGATAGTACAAGCTCTTCTATGTACTCAAGATTCACTTTGTGGCCAATGAAATCAAGTTAGTGTAAAATAAGACTCGGAGGAACTCAACAAAATTAAGAATGGTAATTAATTTTTTTAGTATGTTATTTATGTATTTTCATAACTAATTAATATTAATTCATAATTTTAACTTTAAAATGTACTACGCATGTATTTTGACCATTCAACTTATTAATGTTTATAATTTCAATTTTGTCAAATATTACCTTAAAGTCGTCAATCATTCATGATTGAGTGAGAGGTCGGTAGCCTAAGCATTGAGTAGGGAGTTTATTTATCTACTTTGGAATATTTTCATTTGGTTTGCTTGTTCCATGTTACGTGGACTCTTAGAGTGCTGGACTTGGGGTTAAAATTTAAAGGATTTTGTTTAATTTGATTTTAATTTAGACATTTATTTAGATGGATTGTGAATTTATGTCTATTTTGATGTTGGTAGTCCTTTTGGAGTCATGGAGATGTGGACAAATGGACAATGGATCAATTATGCTTAAAAATGTGTTAGCTACTACAATGTTGCTAATGGGTACTGTCGACACCTCAATTTTAACACGGCTACCTTGAGGAGATCCGGTGCAATAAGAATTAACTTGAATCCTGAGAATGGGAGGATTTGATCGAATCTCGGTGAATTCTTGAATCTTGATGAATTTTTGAGTCCCGGTGAATTTTAATCAAACCCTGAATTTCTAACTAAGATATGATGAATTTTGAAGTCCCAGAGAAATTCGACTGAGTCCCGATGTTTTTTAATCGAGTACCAGTGTTTTTAATTGAGTCATGATGTCTTTAATTGAGTTTCGGCATTTTAATCGTGCCCCGGTGAGTTTCAATCGAGCCTTGGATTTTTAATTAAGTTCCATTGAGTTTCAATCGAGCCTCGGCATTTTAATTGAATCCTAGCATATTTTAATCAAGCCAAGAAATTTTGATCGAGTCCCGTTAAATCTTAAGTGAGTCCCGGTATTTTAATTATGTCGGATTCGGGTTCCTTGGTGTCCGGAAATCGAGCCTTCACGGAACAATTGCAAAAGATAAATACGAAAAAAGAAAAGAAAAGGAAAATACCAAGCAAATATAAAGAATAATAAAAAATAAAAACCTAACCGCATGGCATGTGTGCCAGTGTTCGTGTGTTTGCTCCTGGGAATAAAGGGTAGGCGGGTATGGCCTTTTGCCTACGCAACCACCACCGGCACCCACACTCCCTATAAATGAGGGGGGATCCATAGTTCATATCCATCTCTTCTCATCTCTCTCTCTTGCGCCCTCTCGTTTGCTCGCGGTGCCCCCGCACCACTCTTTTTCTCCTTCTTTCATTCTCTCTTCTTCTCGGCTCTCCCTCTTTCTCTTACTCTTCCCCCTGTTCTCTTCCTCCCTCTCTGCTTCTCCCTCACTTTCCTGCAACACAACTCTGCTTACAGTCAGCCGAGCACCACATCTCCACACCAGCAACCAGCGACCAACCACCGTGGCCATTCCTCCACACAGCAACTCCCGCGAGCTTACCAGCAGCTTCAACTGTTAGGAATTCTGGTGTGGAACCGTCGGCAGCAGCACCTCCCCAGCAGAAAATGTTGAACTGGAGATGGACGGCCACCAAATCTGCCCACCTCTTGTGACTTTGCAGCAGCCTTTGTTTGACTTCTTTCCCCTCACCTTGTGTATACATATATGTCAGAGAGCTGTGATGTATTGGGCTGAGTTGTGTGTGCGGTAGTGAATTGTGAGAGTGTGTGAAGTGTGTTGCAGAGAGCAGTGTGAGAGTGCTGTGCTGTGTCCATACAGCAGAGAGTTGTGGTGAAAGAGAGAGAGATAGTGTGAGAGTTGAGCAGTGGCTCCTCCGTGTATTATTTCTCCCAGATTATAGTGCAGTAGTGTGTGCTCCCGTGGACGTAGGTCAGTTTGGACCGAACCACGTAAATCCGGTGTTCCATTATTTGTGCTTGTATTTTTTCTTCGTTTGTGATTGTTACTCTAGGTTTTATAATCCCCAACATCAATAGTAGCAGACCACCCCTGGCCACGACCACTTTCCTCTGCAACCGTGAGCACCACCGAAGGAGATGCTACATCTTCCTCGACCACCAGCAGTCCTCGTCAACTCCTCCGGCCAGCCGCGAGCTTACCAGCAGCTTCAACACCAACCGACCACCCCTGCCCACGACCACTTTCCTCTGCAACCGTGAGCACCACCGAAGGAGCTGCCCAGCCGTGACAGCCACAACCCTAGCTTCCACCCATAACAGAGCACGCATCCATGCTCCTTGCTGCTGCAACTGCAGGCGCATGACTACACCACCAGCCATCAGGCCAGCCACCAGCTCTCCACCGACAGCCAGTCAGACTAGTTTGCAGCACCCGAACAGAACACCACCTCCTTACTACAGTTCCTCTGCCCCAGTCAACCACAACAATACCAGTAGCCGTGAGCATTGTTCATGGCCAACTCCAAGGCAGCCTTGAATATTCGATGTTAAGCCTTTGGTAGGTATCTTCATTTTCTAACTTCTCCTTCTGGCCGTGGGTTCATCGATTGCTATCTGGCCATGGTAGATTGAAGTTTTGAGTTCCTGATTTTCTGAATATGCAACTATAATGGTTGGGTCTCCTGGTGCTTGATTTATGAATGGTAGTACAGACCTATCTTCTGTTCTGGTGCACAGTTTGCTGCTGGTTCCTGTAGTTCAATTTGAATCCCATTTACTGCTGCACATACAATACACGCATAGTAAACACACACATACTGCTGCACACGCAACACACATACACACGCTTTAATACCTATGGCCACACACACATCTACACACACTAACATACATTCATACACACTGTTACATGCACCAAAACACTCACTGTCACACACACTAAACCACCCACACCAACACCACCATCCGCAGCACCAACCTCACGGCAAGACCCTCAACCCCCACACACTGGTTTTAGGGCCGTCCACTCTCAGTGCCAAGGCCCTGCTCACATCCCCAATTTTACTTTGAAAATTCTCCAACGGGGTAAGCTCTGTTTTCTTCATACATGTGCTTAGATTCCACATTCCTACCACCTGTTTGATAAAATGCTCGAACCAGACTTGATTTATTTTGTTCCTTGGATTTCCATGGTGATTGACATCTTGGGTACTTGTGTTTGTTTGGATTTATTACACTCGCTGCATCAAGTTTTTGGCATTTTGGTTTTGTTTGGTTTGAGGACGAATAGTGTAGTTCATAATACATTGTTGATGCTTTTGGAGAATGTGTTGATAATGTGGGATTGAGCTATGGGGTTGGAGTTTGGCACCACTTACACCCACATTCCACACACCTAGGCACTTTCATAAATCACACACGCATGCAATTTCATTCATACCCATGCATACACCCATATCCACATACATATATATATATATATATATATATATATATATGTGCGTGCCATTTCACACATACACATTCATGAATGCCTTCGTGTACACTCACATGCACATGCATATACATATATGCAATTTCACACATACACGTGCATGCATGTAGTCACAAATACACACACATGCACCCATGCGCGCATACATGCAATACACACATTCTCATATTCATGCGTTACATCATTTCGTTACTCATGCATGCACGTACGCATACACATGCTTCGCACACCCCATGCATGCATGCATGCAGTTATACATAAACACACATTCACATACCCATGCACATGCATGCATGCATTCATGCAAACTCACCCATTTACACTCATGTCGCATGCATGCATACATTAATTCGTACGCACACATTCACATACACCCACGTCTACATACATACATATGCACGTATTCATATACGCTCACTTGCACATGCATACACATGCAAACATGCATTCACATGCACATGCGTTCGCACACCCATGCATGCAGCCACACACGCACACACGTTCACATTCATGCACATGCATGCATGCACTCACACTCGAACACACGTTCACGTGCTCATGCGTGTACATGCATGCAATGCATGTAGTCATATGCTCATTCCCATCCATGCACACATACACTTAGGCATCCCGATACCACCCATAGCATCATCATTTGGGTCATTGCTCATTCACGCGCATGCTCATTCTTGCACATACTCATTCATACTCCATGCACGCATGCTAATTCTCATCCATGCACACGTACACTTAGGCATTCTGACACCACCCATGACATCATCATTTGGGTTATTGCTCATCCATGTGTGCACGCACATTCATACACGTGCACATCTATGCACGCACACACATTCATGCACATGCTCATTCATGCATGCACGCGCGTTCACGCACGTGCTCATCCGTGCATACACTTGGTCATGCATTCGTGACCACACATGCATTATGCATCATTCATGCACGCTAGCATACACGTCAACACATAGCCCGCACGTTAGGCAATGCGTGTTGACTCATGGTTTCGACTAAGACCTTAAACTAGTTTTTCCCCCCAGACTGGTCATTGCTTGACCGGCTCCTCCCTGGAACCAGTTCGTGCTGGTTTTCTCCATTTCATTTGTATATTATTATCTAGATATCCAAAAATTCACAAAAATCACAAAACTCTCAAAAATCCAAAAAATATTTTCATATTTTGATTTCCATGGTTTTTATTTGTGCTATTTTTAAGTTTGGGAAAAATATTGAAAAATCACAAAAAATCACAAAAAATGTTTTCACACTTGAAAAAATCACAAAAAATATTTTTTAGGCACAGAAAATTATTTTCATCTCGAACAAATTTCAAAAACCTCCCGGAATAGTATTTTCCTATTTAGAAAAAACCTACTGATTTCAAAACCCTTGAGAGTGTATTTTGTACCTTATTTTCTTGATTTTCCTTCCTGATTATTGCAACCAAGGGCATGGACTCTTCGGGGTATTGGATTGCCCCGGTTATGAGGGAATACCTATATAGTATTTTCATTTTCCATGATTTTTGAAAGGGAGTAATTTTGAAACCCTTATTATATTTATTTTGAGATAATTTTTTATTAATTTGGTACCGTTTGTAAGAACGGACGCGTAGGGGGTGCTAATACCTTCCCCTCGCGTAACCGTACTCTCGAGCCCGAGTCTGGTTACACAGACCAATTCTACCCTAAAGGGGTAACAATCAAGTGTTCTAACCGCATTTCAAAATGTTAGTGACGACTCCATCACACGTTGTTTTCCACGAAAAAATATTTTTCAAAATCACACATCCATGTTTCCCTGTTCGCAGCCGCACCCATTTTTTGCCGAAGAGTGGTTCTCTGGGCCAGGTCCGGGACGTCACGACGGGTACATTTCTTTTTTTGTGCGTGAAATGTTGTTAGTTATTTGAATGAGACTATAGATTTACGAAGAGTTATAGTCATAAAAAATTCATCCTCGATGAATTTTATTTGCAATTGCAGCTTCAATTGTTCTATTCAAGATAATATATCCTAATGTAACAATGTTGCAGCCAGCAAACTTGCAATGTAGCTAATGAAGGTATGAAACTTATTGTGCTTTATAGAAAAAATAGATAATATAATTTTTAATTTGAATTTTTTCCATTTTTCTAAATTCTATATAAGAATTATTAATTTTAATTTCCATTTTTCTATATGATGACAAAAACATAAAATAGTAAACAATAAACAATTTTAGAACACAAAACAGTTCATTTATTTTGATTTTGGTTTAGGTGAGTTGGTTTAGTTGGTTTGCAAGTTGGTTAAGGTGAGTTGATTTAGTCGGTTTGCAAAAGGAAATTTAGTTTCAGGGAATTGTCAGTTTCATAGAAGTTTGGCTTTAATTGGCCAATTTGTATTTAGTGTGTTTAAATCGAAACAAACCAAAAAAAAAAAATAAAAATAAAAGTGATTTTCCTTTTTTCACCATGGAATCGACTGAACTAATCGATTGCACAACCTTATCAAATAGAAAGTCAAATTATTCAAAGCATGCATTGCACAAAATCAGAAGTATAATTTTAGTCTAACATATTTGGGCCATTGCGTGCTGGAAGTACCTCTTTCTCTTTGTCCCAATCTCTAATCTTAACTTGCTTGATGACTATTGGCACTCATATTCTAATAGGGAAAATCTAGTAAGTGGCCAACTTAGTTTAAAAAAGCATATATGGAGTGTTGGGTCTACGTAATTCATTGCATGTAAATTGATTTATACTTAGTTTTGCTCTAACAACCAGTAGTTCTCGAGAAGTCCCACGAGACGCTCCACTATTGAGTTATGCTAGATGGAAAGAAAGATAACACGAATGTAAATTTTCAATAGAGACTCTTAAGGATATTGAGCATATGAGGAAAGCAATTGTACGTTTAACCTTTTACTAATATCACATTATAGCCCCTTGGGTATATATATTGCAATGTCTATTATTCCTTGTTTGCTTTCACATGGAAAAATAATTAATCAATTAAACAAACTATCATGAATGACAACATCAAATCCATGATATGTTCGATTGTCTACTTGATGACTATCACATCATGTAGCAAAAAGAATACACAACCATTCCACTTTGAAGATGCTCTTCAAAACTAACAAATGGTATGCCACTACGTTAACCTAAAAAAAGATAACTTTAGTTGCAAACTTCTCTTAAATTCACACCAAACAAAGGATATGGTTGCTGCCTATTCCTTGAAAATTTGCAAAAGTGAATGACTTATGTCAAAGTCAAATCTGTTTTAGCTCACCTTGTTGCTGCTAGTAAGATTGTTGTAATGACTCTCTTGTTATGCTATACATGGATGGGATGATTGATTGTCTACCTAACAATTATCACACAGTGCTGCCTCGCCTAGTTGCTGCTAGTAACAAGGACCCCTACGAATGACAAGGTCAAATCCACTTAAGATCGACTTTAGTTGTAGACTTCGCTTAAACCCATAGGATCTAGTTGCTGATTATTTCTTGGAAATTTGTAAAAGTGAATAACTTTTATCACAAACTTGATCTAATATAGATAATTCCTCGGGAACCACAATAGCATTTCCACCTTATTAGGTTGAAGAGGTGCGACACAATTTTCTTCCACTTGGAAGATGACCGATACTGAGAATGCTTTTAACAATCTTGCTAGCAGACTCTGTAATAACCCCAAAAAGGAATATAGAAGATTAGTGGAGTGATTCAAAAAAAAAAAATTTTTTTAATTAATTAATTAATTAATCGGATTTAAATAAAAAATTTAAAAAATAATTAAAATATATTTTTTTATTAATAAAATATATTATTATTAATATTAATTAAATATATTATTATTATTATTATTATTATTATTATTATTATTATTATTCTCCTGAAGCTTCTAGCTTCAAGAGATTGATTTTTTTTTCCTTTGGTTTTTTTTTTTTTCTTCCTTTCTTCTTCTTCTTCTTCTTTTCTTCTTTGGTTCCTGCACAGTCCCTGTGAACTCTCTCTCTCTCTTCTCACTCTCTCTTCCACTCTCCTTGATTTCGTGGCTGATTTTCGCTCGATCGAAAATCAGAAGATACCACTGGAGTTCATTCTCCGCTACCGTCATTTCTACCGGAGCAGATCGGTAGTAGGAGCGGCGTAAATGTATCTCCTAGGGTAAGCCAATTTCACATTTTTTTTTTAATTTCTTGCAAATTATAAGTTCAATCGACGAACGGACACCACCACGAGAATCTAGGGATGATTCTCTACAAGTCTAGTGAGACGGAATTCTCGTGGGGTCGTCGTGGGCAAAACCCCAAATTTGGGTTATGAGGATTATTACGGGGTTTTTTATAATTAATTAGGATTAATTTAGAAATGCTAAGATGTTGAACATTTGGGGTTGAAGTAGGATTTCTGAAATTTAGGGTCCAGATGAGCGCCGCGGGTGTAATTTTGGGACCCGCAGGTAAAATTCAGAAAAATTAAGTGGGGCTGTTAAATGTTAGTTTAAATGATAGTTTGGGGTATATGGAGATTAGGGAAGGTTAGTTGAGTATTGTTTTGGGGGAAATGAGTTAATTAATTTAGGAAAAATGTGAATTTCAGGATTTGAGTTTCGGGTGCCAAGGGCGTAGAATTTGAGTGTTAATGAGTCTCTCAGTAAGCCAGGTAAGGGGAATAAATTATAACAGTATTTTTAGAATTACTGTTTAAATTAATATGTGAAAATGTGCTTATGGTATTTTGCCTGTAAATTATTACGATATAAATATCAGATAAATTGTGTGGCATTTGAGTGATTTAAAATTGTGATATTTTGGAGTGTGAAAATAATATGTTACGAATATTGAATGAAAATTGTGTGGCACATGACAATGTGTTGAAAAATGTGAAATATAACGATGGGTATTTTCTGAGAAAATATTGAAATGAGAATGATTGATGTGATTAGTGAAAAATAATAAAATGTGATATTTATATGTGAGTGGAAATTATTTACATGAGAAAAGAGTTTGTACAAATTATTAATATGAGTATTTTGGGAAAAATTGAAAAATACGTGAAATATGATATATGTACTATTATGAGATAATGGAAAGTGCACAGAAAATGATGAGAATATTTATACTGAACTGAATTGTGATATACTGAAATATGATTGATGAAATGTCAATATCGCATAATGATTGCGGGTATGTGGTAGTAAACCATGTTGGATGGTTATGATATTGAGCACGGTACCATTGCTAGTAGTGTTAGTGCAATCAAACGGACTCTTGGAGCGTGTGGCGTGACAGTCGACTGTACCATTTTGTAGGGTTGTGGGCCCCCTGAGTCTGGATTAGGGTTATAAGCCGGCTAGTCGTACTACAAACGCGATATATGATATGATATTTGATCTAACCGGGTCGGCCAACTATGGTTAGATCCAGTCTTCAGGCCGCACAACCTTGACCATTGGGGGAAGCATGACGTGGATAGAAAGATCCTCAGGGTGGCCATGAGTTACAGACGCGATGTTGGTATTTGATACCAAGGATACTCATGAGCCGGAAAGTAAAATGAAAATGGAAAGTGAAATAATGATAAAATTGGCCAAAATGAGAAATGAAAGAAAGATTGGAAATTGAGAAATAAAGAATGTTAAATATGAGAAATGAACTGTGTGAGTTAATGACATAAATAAATGAGGCGAAGTGAAACTCTCCGCCTGAGGGCTTACTGAGTAAGGTGAGTGCCCTGATAGGTATCAGATGTGGCTATACCCGGCTGCATAACGTGTTAGCGCAGAGGGAAGCTACCTATATGGGCGGGTAATCTTCCTTATTCTCAGGAACTTTGCGGATAATTATGTGTTTGAAATCACTAAATTTGGGAAATGGTTTTAAAGTTTATAAAAGCTTGTGTTGTATATTTATATGAGTAAGAGAATGTGTATATCAGTGTATTTTCTTAGATGAAATGATGATTTGAAAAGTAAATTGTATTATAATTGAACTCATATGGCCACACACTGTGAATAATTTATTCCTTCTTACTGAGATGTGTCTCACCCAATTTATCTAAATTTTTCAGGGAACAGGGATTGACCGGGTGATAGACCTTCGTGATAGTAGGGAGATGGAACCCTGATATACAAGGTGAGTTTGGACTAAAGAGGTGTGATTCCCTAGGGTTGTATTGTCTTTGGGTATGAGATAGTATTGTGTATATGTGTATATTGATACTCTGGGTATTGTATTCTGATTGATATGTATATATTGTCTTCCACTGTTAAGTTGTATAATAAAATAACTTTTTACCCGGTATCCAATGCGGGTCGGGTCGTATGAATGATAGTAAGATGATTAACATAGTCGATTTGTGGATGTTGTGGATGATGAGTGATTATTTATTTATTATTGAGAAAAAAAAATTTGTACGGAAATCGGGGCGTCACAGCAACTATGTGAGCTAAGACAGATTCGAAAACAAATAGTTCATCCCTATCAAATTACATCATCATTTGTAGCTTATAAAGGTTGATTTCTAACTAATTACAGTTCCTATTGATAATAATTCAAATCATGAGAATATGTTATTAAATACTAACAAATGGTAATTATTGAGGACATTGTGTCGTTTTCTAGTAAACGATCGACGATTTCAATAAACCCCTCGACGGTTGTTTCGACGGATTAAGATATAATATTTGCTATGAGCAAACCATTGACAGTTTCACTAAACCGTCGACAGTTACGCCTGTTGCTGAATAGATGAAAATCCTAATAGTTGAAGATTTGCTACTATCTGATTGTATGCCGCGATATGAGATTCTTTAGTTGTATTACTTGAATAGTTGTTTGTATTTGATAGCCTATGAGCTCTTTGATTTAGCATTTAATACTTTTGAATGTGTAACAAATATATCTGTTCAAATCTTATATATAGGACATCTTTACATCAATGAAAGTGTCTTGCATTTTCTATAGTAATGTCATGTGTATTATAACAAATTTGAGGTAGAAAAACAATGTTCTTGTAATCTGTCTCGGCTCACCCAATTATTGCCATTAAAATTGTTGCAAGGACTTATGTGAAATGGTATGTCATTGCACTGACTTAAAGTAAGATGATATAAAGTTTAATATAAGAAATTGACATTGAGACTAATTCATTCCATGTGAAAAACAAAGAAGTTTATGCCTCTTTACCTTGATGAAGTGGAAACTCTATTGAGGTTCTCGAGGACCACCCTTGGAGAAGTCGAATGAGTAGGACAAAAATATTACTATATTATATTAAATAGATGAGAACATCCATAATATATTTATATGAAACACAAAATATTCATGCATGCATTATATAAGAGAAGAAATTTAGGAATGAGAAAAATAAGTTATATTATCCATGCAACTACTAATAGACAAATTTATGAAAAAGTTCGATTGATTATAAAATGTATCTAATAGGCAAAGAGAAGAATAAAATGCATGTGCATAAAACTTATTCAGGACTTAAAGACGTGATTTAAAAAGTCGATTTTGAGCTAATACGTAATTCATGTATGGTTAGACAGGCTGCCTGGATGTTTTTGTCACGGTTTTTAAAATGTTGATTATATTTTAATATCTTTTTGTATATATTTAATCAATTATGGTATAATAAAAAAATATTTCAATAAAAAACTCTAAAAAGTAGCTAAGCACACCCACTGCACGTGCTCGAAACATTTAAAAAGAATAGAAACCGAAATTATTTCACGCAACAAGCAAACGTGGCGTAATAATTTCTCCGGCCCACGGCTGTGTTAATGCTCTCCCGTGACGGTAAAGTTTCCCTTCCCACCAACTGCAGAGAAGTACAGACACGACGCGACGAGCCTCATTTCTTTACTTTTCCCTCAAAGCACGAATCTCTCTCTCTCGCTCTCTCTCTCTCTCTCTGAACGCATCATAATTTTTATCCCTTTCAAATAATTTCGTTAACTTTTCTTCGGTGGCTGCCTTTTATTCGCCTTTATCAGTTTATCTCCACAAGGTGCTTGCCCTCTCTCTCTCTCTCTATACTGTTCTCTTCCTTTCAGCAATAGCGGCAGCGATGTCGTTTGGGGGGGTAAGCTTTCGATGCACACTTTTCTGATCGTTTGCATCAGTTCAATTTAAATCCGACTTCGTTTAGTCTAAGTATAGTGATTGATTCTGTTCAGTTTAGCGCTGTTTTCGTTAATTTGGATGCATTTGATGGTAAAATTGAGGATATGAGATGTTTGAATGGCCGTACTGTGTTTCTTTGTACATCATATGATGTGGAGTCTATAGTTTAATTGTTCCGGTGGGATCAGTTTTGCTTTGATCTTCGCTCGTGCTTGTATTGATGTACTTTTTGTGGTTCCAACTGCAGTTTACTGCATCATTGGTTTCAACTTCTTGTGTTTCCTACTTCCCAGTTAAAAAAAAAATTGAACATTCTTCTGCATGATTAGTTCCTAATGACAAACGGTGGTTTGTCTTTTTTATTTTTTCCCTTTCAAAAAAATTTAATTTTACATTATTTGTTGAACATAGTGTAAAATCGATGTAAAATTTTTTCTGATCAACTCCTCTGCATAGTGTTTTGTTTGTTGGCATTTGAGGGATGACTGCCCTTTCTTAGAATTGTCAGTTAGTATTGTTTTTGAGATTGGAATATGAATTCAATGTAATTTTAGATATTTTTCCCATAAATTTTCCCCTTTGTTGATCTCTGAATTGTTTATATTTTATTTAGAATTCTATCTATTTATTTTTCATTTGGGAAATGGCCATGATTCTGATTATAACGTGCACACATAACAAACGTATGATTGCGTGCGTGTGGGCACATATTTGGATTTGTTAAAGCTAAATTCACTGACCCTGCATTTGGGAACATGGATTTTGAGCCTCGGATTTGGATTTGGATTTGTCTGGATTTGAACAAAATGTAATACAAAATTTGTATTCAGTGTTTTTTTTTTCTCAAATCCATACAAATCCAAATCCAGGCCCTGAAATTTATGTTCTCAAACACTATTTTTAAGGATTGCTGGGCAAAAGCAATCAAAAGTTCATAAGACTTTACATCACCACGCTTCACCCCAATATAAAAGGACGAGGAGGATATCAACAAAATCTACAATGTCCTTACAAGCAGAGAAACTGTTCCTTTTCCCCAAAAACAGCATGTTTGAGCCATCTTTTCTTTTTAAGCTTGGAAAGAGAGCACCACACTTTCAAAGGCTTTTTGTTCCTCTCCCTTCCAAGTCCCTAGGATGTAAAACATAGTGAGGGGAATTAAGGACCAAATCTTATTATTGACTTCCCTCCCAATAACTCATTGTTGAACAAAGAGCTCACCCTTCAGAGAGTTGGAGCAAACCCAAGAAATTCCCTACAAAGCAACAGTCATTTCCCACAAACTTCTAGCAACTGAACATCGAAGAATAATATGATTTACTGATCCCCCATCACTGCCAAGTGCGCCCCTCTTTTTATCGTGTTGTCTAATTTCAAAACACACTTTCAAGTGGCCTCCCTAGTGAAGAAAGCAACCAAAGAATGAGGTTTGTTAGTTTAAATTTTGTTCACATTCATGTTGTCCTCAAAAGTGTCATATAATTCAGCATGTTTATATGATATTATCATAGAAAATATTCTACATTTTGAGGGAAAATGTAGGAAAGAATAAACAAGAATGTAGAAGATTATGTAGTAGTATATTGATTGTTGCAAGAAGTTAACAATGCCATATGGATTATGTATTGTCATCATTCTTCATGGTCATTTATTGGAGATAAAGATACTTTCCAAGATTAAGGCTTTTGTTTGGTTGATGGCCCTTTGATAGAGTTAACAACAAATCTGATGCAGAGTAGGATGCCTTCTAAGGCTTTGGCCTTCTAAGGCTTTGTCCCAAGATGATTGTTTCTTGTTTGCTAAAAGTTTGGAGACCATATCTCATCTGTTTTTACATTGTCCATTTTCTTGGGGCATATGGAATATTTTTTTTGGATTATTTAGAATGGATTGGCACACAGCCTGCAGTCGGTCGATGAATTTTTGTTTATTTCTTTCATTTGGCTTGGAAAGGAAAAGATGCTTTAGCTTTGTGGAGGTTTGTGTTCTTTGTTGTTTTGTGGGGGATGTGATCAGAGCAAAATGTGTTCTAATTAGAAGAGGTTGCCTGCCACTTTGTTTTGAAACGTGATTCGGTACTTGGCATCTCTTTGGGCTTTTAGTGCAGGCTGTTTTAAGGGTACTTGTTTAGAGGGTTTTCAGTGGGTTTGGAAGGTGTTGGTGTTAGGGTTGTAATTTATATATTTTCATTATGAGGATTTCATGCCTTCTTTGTGTATATTCTTTTCCTTTCATTAATAAATTTATTTTTTAGTGAGCTGCCTTGCAAAATGATATATAGTCACACTCACACCTTTTTAGCATTTTTATTTTTTAATTTTTAAAATGCTTAGCAGAATTCAAAGGGCAGCATTTTTTTGCATTTCTCTCATAATCAATTATGAGATCTCAAACATGATTGACAAATCACAATATACCCCCTTGTCTTAGGGTAGTAGATGCCAGGTTTTGCAAAGCTATGGGATGGAGGGAGACAATGATCACTTGATCAGAGAGGAGAGAAAAAGGAGTTTGTTAGAAAGGAGTGGAAGCTACGGGTAGCCAGAAAGGAGACCTTAAGAAGGAACTTTGTGCTGTGTATTTTGACTACTTCCTTTGATGAAATTTCTGGTCTACTGTCATGAATAGTGCTTAATTTATGGGGGAGCTATTTTGTTAGCTAGTGGGGAAATGACGAAATGGTGGTTTAGGATGGGAAGCTGGTTCTTGGATGGATGATTTTGACCTAATTTGGAGGTAGACCGATTTTATAGAATAGGGTTTAAGGATTGTTGGGTCCTAAAATCCAAATGTATTTAGTTTAATTATTAGTTAGGCAACTTAGGCTTATGTGTATTTTGGTTTGTAAATATATGCGTCTTTAGGGGTTTATTTGTAGTGTCTTGTATTTCAGTTGCTAGTTGCTACAATAAATTAGCATGTTAAAATTTGTGTAGGCAGTTTGTGAACTTGACAATTGACAGTGAGAAATTACGCGTGTTTCACCTTTTTTCTTCTTCCTCTTCTCATTTTTCTCTCTTCTTCCTCTTCTCATCTCCCCTCTCCCATTTCTCTTTCCTTCTGTCCCTTTTTGATGCTACCTCATTTGGTATCAATGCAAGGTTGGTTCAATTTCACACTATTTGTCTTTTTTAGCTTTCCACATAGCAGTTCACCCTTTTGGCCCAATATTTCTATGGTCGCGCTTTCTCCGCAATCCCTTTTTCTCAATGATAGTTCTTGTATACCACCATTCTTTCAAACAAAGAGAGATACATCTATTATAGAAATCTCAGTCACTGTGACTCTACCATCTCCAGAAAAATATTGGCACTGCCCTTGATTTCAATCACTGATTTTTGGCAACAATTTCTTGACACCTACCCCACCAACTGAAACAGGAACTCCCAAAAGGCCTTTCCTGAAAGTTTTATTGCTGTCTGAATGTGTGTGTGATCCCATGTGCTGGCCAAAGATTTTCCATCTGCCAGCTGTTCAAGATCTGAGCCTTGTTTTAGCTTTCCACATTCCAGGCCATCCTATCCTCAATCCAACTCCATTTCTATTTTCACACTTTCTTGCAATCTCTTTTTTTCAATGATTGTTCTTGAACACCAGCATCGTTCCTAAAAAAGAGAGATCCATTTATTCTATAAATCTCACCATTTCTGCGACGCTGCCATCACCAGAAAAATACAGTTATTGCCCTTGATTTCGATCACTGCTTTTTAGAAACAATTTCATGACATCTCCGCCATCAAAACAGAAGCCCTCAAAAGGCCTCTCCCAAAAGTTTTGTTGCTGTCCAATTGTGTATATGATCCCACTTGATGGCCTAAGATTTTCCACATACCACCTGTTCAAGATTTTAGCCTTGTTGGAGTTATATCAACATGCTACCTCTGGAAACATCTTTCTCTGATCTATCTCCGCACCAAATCTCAATATCTCAACACTGGAAAGTCACTACCAGCAACTCATGAACCGCATATGCTGGTGACAAGTGAATTTTTCACATTTCTGTTACTTCTAAAATTGCAAAACACACTGTTCTGGCCACAATATTTTGATTTTCTTCATTGTATTTTGAAGCTGCTTAATAGAAATTTATTTGTACATTTATTTATCCATCCGCATTTTGAAGAATCAATTGACACTGTGATTTAGGACAAGAAGCAAGGCCTTGGGAAGATCCTTGTTGGAGAATACTGAAGAAGAATTGGATTGAGGATTGTTGGGTCTCATTAGTAGTTTATTATGTGTTTAGTATTAGTTAGTATATGATTATGTGTATTTGGGGGTTTGTTTGTAAAATTTGTGTAATGTAGTGGTTTTTGTATTGTAATGTAGTTTGGGGGTTTATATGTAATTTCATGAGAGGAGGCTGCCTAAAGCCATGCTGTAAGCATTTGTTGTTGAATATGAATTGAAATAAACGTGAGTTTTCCCCCTTGTGTCTCCTCTCTCCTATCTTCCCCTTTTTTCCTCTCTTCTATTTCTTCTAATCTCTCTCATGGCTGCAGACCATTGATGCTGCCCCTGCATCATTTGGTATCAGAGCCCAACCACGATCTCTATTCTTCCATTTCAATCCACCCATTCTCCCTCACTCTTCTCCTCTTTGCTTTTTCTTCCCCCTCTCTTCATCTTTTCTCTCTGCTCTGTTCTCTTTATCTATCTCTGTTCTAATCTGCCTTGCTGCTGCTTCTTCCATTCTTCTTATTCTTCGTCTTTTCCTTCTTCCTTTTCTATGTTCTGATCTCCTGTTCTGTCCCTAATCCCCTGCTGTCAAGCAGCATTCTGCCTTCTTTCTTCTTCCCTGTTTCTATTTCCCTTCTCAAGTTCTCCCTCTCCTAATTCTCTCCCATAACTCTCTTAACTCTCTTTCTGATTTCTGAAATCTGTTGATTTCTCCTCTACCTGCAGCAGTTTCTGTCCGGCAATTCTTCCAATATTCCATCATCTTCGTCCTCTTTTCTCTTCATTTTCTTAATTCTTTCTATCTCTCTTTATTTCTGAACTTCAGTTTTTTTTTTTAAAAGAGGGAGCAGTTCTGAACTTTTCAAAAATTCCAATCATGTCCCCAGTCTTTTGAGCATCTCTTTCCTGGATAATTTTTGAGACATCTCATCTTCCATGAAAAACAGAGACCCCCCCCCCCCCGGCGCGGAAACCCTAGCCCCAAAAATTTCTTCGCTCCAACCACCAAAGTAGCCCCATGCGCCAGCCAAACTTCTCCAGCCGTTGGCTTTTCGACCTTTTGTGCTTTTTTCATCACACCGCCAACACCATTAAACTTCTCATCCCATGATTTCCCTCGACCAAAGCTCGTTGCCGGAGTCTTGCCGCCAGCGACCTGCAATTGGGACTCTGCCTGAGTCTTCTCTTGGTTCCAGGTTTGCGAGAATTTGCTTTTGTTTGTGGACACGACATATTGCAAGCAAGCACGATAATTTGACACGAAACCCTAGTAATTGTCACTGCCAGCATAAAAAATCAGTTTTTATTGCTGTAATTTGAGAGTTTTGTAAATGAGTTTGTTTCATTTCAGCATGACACTCAAGATCTAGGGTGAATTGAAGATATTTCTTGAAAATTGAGAGTCAAGTTTAGGTTTTGCATGACTAGATTGAGTATTTTGGGCAAGTGTGTTAATAACTTTTGGTGATATATAGTTCAGTGTATAATAGTATAAATTCAGCAATATGGTGACAAATTATTGGACAAAGGAATGCCATTTATAATGCCTTGGGCACAATTTCAAGCTTTTCCACACCTTTCTCAAGTGTGGAGGAAATGTATGCCAATTCATCATTGATGGAAGATGTCTTATGAACATGGTTTTTAGAAATGGAGTCACTTAAATGCAGCTTCATGCGGAACCTCACCTACAGCCTTGTACGATATCTTGGGGTGATAATTGATAACTCTACCATACATGTTTGTTAAAGATGTTTGGTTCCTATCCAAATGGGTGAATATTTGGCCATGTACACTTTGGTTCTCCTTGGTTGGAATATTTGGCTGTGACCAAGGGCTTGGGAACATGTATATATTGTCCACCATAATGGAAAGAATCATTTTGAAGCCCACTCTACCAATCAACCAACACAAAGAATCAACCACAGTTACTCAACTTGAAGACACTACAAGCAAGGAAATACAAGCGTCTGAGACATCGTCTGAAGTCATTTAGACATTCCTATTGTTGAGTTTGTCATCCTTGATATGTTCATTGGTTCTAATTCTCAGGTCAAGTATATTTTATTGCCAACGGAACGTGGTTTCTTGTATCACTCAAGCGCTGGTTTTCAAGGAATCCAAGTTTGCTCCTAATTTTGATCCTCCAACATTTCAAAATTCAAGGACGGATTTTTTTTTACTAGGGGAGAGTTGATGTTGGACAAGAAGCAAGGCCTTGTGAAGATCCTTGTTGGAGAATGCTTAAGAAGAATTGGATCGAGGATTGTTGGGTTTAGTTAGTAGTTTATTATGTATTTAGTATTAATTAGTATAGGATTATGTTTATTTGGGGGTTGTTTCTAATATTTGTGTAATGTAGGGGTTTGCTTGCAATGTAATGTAGTTTTTGCTCTGTTTCAAGAACTCCGAGACAGCTTCTCATCTCCTTCGACTCCGTGATTTTGCTTGGAGGATTTGGACTGAGCTTTTTGGTATTGTGTGAGAGAGTTGGGTATGCCCTGCATACGTGGAAGACTTATTAGCCCTTTATTTTGTAGGTTTTGGTAGAAGGAAGGATAGGGCAGCCTTATGGAGGTGTGGCTTATTGCTGTATTATGGGGGATATGGATGGAACATAATGCATGGATTCTTTGGGAAAAAAATTAATTTGGTAGCTGGTCTGGGATAAAATCCGGTATTTGGCATCATTGTGGTGTGTTGGTTTTGGGTTTTTCAGAGGGAATAGCTTCCAAAAGATTCAAAGAGATTGGACGAATGTGTTGGCTTGTTGATTTTTTTTTCCTGTTTTTGTAGTTTTTAGTTGTTTTTTCTGGCTTGTTCCAGATTTTCTGTGGGAGATGTCTCATTTTCCCTCTTGTAAATTCTTCTCTTATTAATGAAAATTTCTTTTGCTATATAAAAAGAATAACATTGCTAGACTCAAGAATCAGACTTTATTGCTTTATTTTTGTCAGTTGGCTGCAAGAATATGTTTGATTTCTGCAAGATATTCAAGATATTAGAGGTGAATTGAAGGTAGTAAGTGAGAAAATGAGTCATGTTTGAGCAATTGCATAAATAGATTGAGATTAGTTGCAAGTTGTACTTAGGGTCTTGGTGACATACAACTGTACTAAATGTACACCCCAATTTTTACTAGGTCGTTTCAGAGGCCTTAAGTCAAAATTTTGAAGGTTGGGATTGTGCTGATTGATTAACTGTTCCTAAGTTCCCGAGTTGATAGATTGCAATGTGTTTACTTAACCATGTTCACAAGTGTACCTAACCGAGTGTTTTAAAATCATACCATTGGAAGTTTAAATAAGGTTGAGAATTTCTAAAAAACATTACCTTGTCAAAATTGGTTGATCGAATTTTTTCATATTCATGAAGGATTAGGAGCCCCAAGTCGATTACCCACCGAATCATATTCTTAAGTGCCAATTATATTAAGACTAGGTTGTGAAATTCAAGTGGTGATCAATTGAAAATTGGTTTTTGAATTTTAATACACAGGTAATGGCCCGAGCATGAATTGAAAATTTTCATTAAGGGAGGCACGTGCCCAAATCATGGAGATACAATACAATACAATACAAAGGGATGATGGAATACAGGGAGAAGCTGCCAGTACAAATAGAAATACATACAGGATACACAAAAAATACAGGAGATACAAAAATATAGGAAAATAAAAAATACAAATAAAAATCTTAGGGCGTCCCCTGTTCACTTGAAAGAAGAATGAGAAAAATCAGTTCTTAAAATAAAAAAAAAATTAAACATGTGCGCGATATGAGAATTGTTAAAAGATTTTCCCCCCTTCTCACTGCCCGAATATTCGTTAACTGAACTGCGAGAATAGGGGGAACGAATTTCAGTGGGAATAGATTTCTGTTGGAGGGAAATAGAGTAGTCGAGCGCCAATTGACTTTGCCTAGACTCCCTATAAATAGGGAGTCTCGCACATACTTGTGGGGGGAGAACGGAGAAATTAGCAGAGAGAGGAGGAGAATAGAGCAATTAGCACAGAGAGGAGGCAATTGGCAGAGAAGAGAAAATTTAGAAGATAGAATAGGGTGAAGAATTGAGCAATTAAGAGAGCAGTTGAGAAATGAGAGAGGAGTTTGGACTCTGCAAGACTCCAGAGAATTGGAGTTGGCCACTCAGAGTCCAGGAACCATATTCGGAATCCAGACTGACACTGAGAGCAAATCCTGAACAGACACTCGACAGACTCACATCCCCGACAAGAAGACTGGAGGAGAAAGGACCAGGGGTAAAGCTAGTAGGCCTTTTCCTTCATTGTTGTTACAATCCATATGTTACTATTTTGAAATTGTGAATGCAGGTACCCTCATCCAAGTTTCATGGTTCAAGCCTGAACCTGAACTGAACCCTAAACATTTGAGACCAACCCAAGAGCCTGAACCCAATTTGAATCCCCAACCCGAACCAGGTTCCTTTTGAACCCAGACTGAACCAAGCCCAACAACCCGTTTTATAACTCCCTAAGCCCAAACCCATTTTAAACTGACCTGAAGCCCATTAATTTTTTTTTTTTTTTAAAACAAAGCCCATCTTTTCTTAAAAACCGGGCTTGGGCTCATTTAAAAACCAAGCCCACCTGCCATTTTAAAAAACCCAAACGTGGGGCCCACACATTTTAAAATTGACCTGAGCCCAAACCTGTTTTAAACTCAAGCCCATTCATTTTTAAACTAGCCTAAAACCCATTTTAAAACAAGACTCACGCCCAATCGGTTTTTAAAATTAGCCCGAAGCCCATTTTTAAAACTATGCCCAAACTTCATTTTAAAACCCACTAAAGCCCTTCATTTTAAAACCCACTAAAGCCCTTCATTTTAAAACACACTAAAGCCCAAACCTGTTTCAAAAAACCTAGGCCCATTTTTGCAAATAATCCAAGCCCATTTAAAAAAAATAAACCCCAAGCCCAATATCAAAACAAACCAGAGCCCAGCCTAATACACTGAGCCCATTGAAGTCTGAACCCACTCGGGCCTAATCGAGTCTGCACGAACCCGCAGGAGTCAACCCCATTGCAAACCCTGAGTTAGGGTTCAGACGAGTCAAACTCGTCCCTGAACCCAAACCCTTCTGTGGAACCCTAGAATCATTGAAACCACAACACTCAAATCACAAGAATAGCACTCGAATCACATCAACATTCAGATCATCACATAACCAGAACCACAACATTCAAATCATACACACACAATTGTATAAGCAGAACAGAAAGGAAGAAGGGGGGAAGGTTATGCTTATCTGCAAGTTGAGGTTTAGCTCGAAGCAAAACCCTCACACCCAAATCTTGATCAAACCTTTCTTGGGTTCTCAAATTGAGCCGTCCATCGAGCTTAGAAGGCTTCATAGGTCTTCACAGAGAGTACCGGGGTTTCCTAAGAGATCTTAGGAGAGAGAGTAGAGAAGGAGCGTTAGGTTTTGTTGGTTTAAAGGGAGTTTGCGAGGGAGTTAGGGTTTTAGTTTGATCGAAGACAGGGGGGAGTGTTTTAGCGAGAGAAGGGAAGTATGAAACCCTAGGGTTTCAGAGCTGCTCGTAGGATCTGAGAGGATAAATCAAAGGAATAAGAGAACAGAGAGGAGAGCTTGAAGAGAGCTTGAGAGAGAACGGAGGTAAAGGAGCTTTAGAGAGAACAGAGAGAGAAGACGGAGAGTGAGAGAGGTAGCTAGTGATTTTAGGGTTTCAGAGATCGATTGAAGTAGAAAGGGAAAAACTAGAGAGGGAGATTAGGGTTTCAGGGTGTGTTCGTTCCCGCCGGGGGGGGGGGGGGTGAGAGGAAGAGAGAGAGAGCTTCTGAAGAGAGAATGAAACGAGAAAAATGAACGAGATGAAATTTTTTTAATTTTTATATGCCCAGTTTAGGGACCGTAGGATCGCGACACGTGGCTTCCCATCCACCACTTCTTCATGAGCTACGCGGCCTTCTAACCACCGTCCGATCTGTGTTTCTTTAGGACAGCGTGGATTATGTCACGTCACCGATCCGTGTGCAACAATTCCCGACCGTTCGATTTGTGCTTCCCCACAACGGATAGGATCACGCCACGTCTTTGATCCGAGTTACCGTTGTCTCCCCTCTCGCTGGTCAACACGTGGTTCTCCGTTCTCCATGCAATTAGAGCACTACACGGCCTCCTTACGGCCATTCGATTGGTGCTTCCCAGGGATGGCTACGATGACGCCATGCAATTGGTCCTTGTTTGTATACTCCCATCCATCCGGCCACCGACACGTGTTTAGTGAGACGTCATGACGTCAGGCCTGGGGAGATATTTATCGTATATATAAATATATAATAACAAGGCCACGTGGCCTCACTCGGAAGGCGACACGTGGCCTGGCCCTTGACCCGAACCGGTTCCCCTTTAACCGGTTGACCCACTGAACCGGCTTCAAATCGGTTTTCTTATTTCCTTATTTATTTTTTTTGTATTATATTATTTGTTTGCTTAAAAATTCAGGAAAAATATGTAAAAATCATAAAAAATAAGGAAAATTCAGGAAAAATTCTGAAAAATATTTTTGAGATTAGAAAATTACTTTTGCACATTTTTCATCCTGAATGAGTCTAAAAACCTCCCAAAAATTTGAAAATATTACCTAATATTTAGGAAAATTCTATAATCTCTTTGAAACAAATCTAGGAGTTATTTTATTAAATTATTTTCTTGATTTTTTTCCCTATGATTTCAAAAAGGGGCATAAGCTTTTTAAGCTTCATGTGTCCTAGTTCTGAGGGATGTATTATTGTATGCATATTATGTGAAAAATTGTGAATACTTGTGTGATTTATTGGTGTTTTGTAAATTGTTCAAAGGAAGGCTATTAAATTTAATTTAGGGATAATTTTCAATTAATTAGGTAGTGTAGGGGGTGCTAGTACCTTCCCCTCACATAACTGAACTCCCGATCCTGATCATGGTAACGCAGACCGATTCTACCCTTAATTGGGTGGTAATCACGTGTTCTAACGACACTCCAAAAGGTTAGTGGCGACTCCAATATCCATTTTTCACGAAAATAAATCTATCATTTTTATTTTGCCCTCCTCGAGGCACCCTCGTTCCTGGGGACATCGCGGCACCAAAAAGTTAAAAAATCTGCAACATGGTGACTAAGGTTGAATTATTTGCAGAGGTGAAGAAGTTGTCTAGTTGAGTACAAAATGTAGAAAATGCTTTGGAGACCGTTACTAGTTCATTGAATAGGTTAGCGATTGAAGTTGCAGCTTTGGGTAAAGGCTAGTTGATTCTCTTGCCAAAAATAAAGTGGTATTGTTGTTATTCCCCACACTTTTGAGTTGCATGAAAACAGAAAAAATGATTGTTTGAATGACAGATTAAATTGGAAGTTTCATATTTTAATGATGATGGTCTTCTTGATTTTGGTGGTTGTGTGTATTTTTTGGAGAAATGTTTTTTGGTAGTGTGCCATGAATGAAGCTTGGAAGTTTTATTTGGATGAATCCAAATGGAAGGGAACTGCTCAAATTAGGTGGCTGAAACTAAAGGAGGTCTTTAGAAGGAGAAGATATGGTGAGATTAGAATATGGAATGAGATGAAGCATGCCATGCATGAACCATTTGTAGCTCCCCACTACTATGAACGTGTCCGTTCACAACTTTTAATATGAAGCAAGAAGTTAGGATAATAGTAGATTGCACTAGTAGCTCTATCATTTGGGTACTCTTGCTGACATAGAATGGAAAGAATATGTGATGATTGTTTTATGCATGAAAGGGTTGAAAACTTGAAATCCACATTGCCTCAGGCTTGCTGCATGTCGGCTCATTATAGTTGGAGATGCAACGCATGTTGCGAGATTACTAGTGGAAATGTGGAATTGTGTTAAAGATGTTTAGTTGAACAATTGGGCAAAGGAGTTGAGGCTGCTACAATGTGGAAGTCTAGATCGCTCAAAACCAACTTTAAAGGTTCAATTGAGTTTTTCAAATGCTCAAGTTTTGGCATTGAGCTGGACAATGCCCTAACCAGGTAATGGTAATTGCTGAAAAAGGTGATGATGCCACCGAAGTAATTGAAGCTTAGATAGAAGTTCCAAGTGACTTAGATGAAGATGGCAATGTGGGAGATTGTTTAGTACTTTGACCTATTCTCTCCTCCAACGAGTTTGAAAGAAATGAAGATTGGAGATGAACCGACATTTTTTAGACATGGGTGATTTGTCACAAATAACTTTGTAATTTTGTTATTGTTCTTGGCAGTCATACTAATATAGTTTCTAAAGTTGTGAAAAAGTTAATTTGAGGCTTAGTCACATCTTGATCCATACAAGATTGCTTGGGTGAATAATCCTAGCTTGAACGCCCATGATTGTTGCTTGCTTACCTTCAAGATTGGTTCAATTATGGAGTTAGTGTGGTGTGATATCCTTCTTCTCAAGATTTGCTGCACTCTTTGAAGTAAGCGAGATGATTCCTTCATGGTGATGAACTCCTTGTGCTTTTCCAACTTGATGGAATCAAGTTCTTTGACATGGGGGAACTGATGTAGGATGGGAATTGGTTAGTGGATGGATTATTTTGAACCTTTGATTATTAGTTAGACTTATGTGTATTTGGGGCTTGTTCGTACATAAATGTGTTCATAGGGGTTTATAAATTTTTATTTGTTATTTTCTTGTATTTTAATCTTTTGTGTAATTTGTGTGTTGAAACCATGTAAATTCGGTTTGTGAATTTGAAATTGAGAAGTCGTGTGTTTCCTGTTTGCATCTTCTTCTTCTTTCTCTTCCCCCTTCTCTTGTTCTCCTTCTTTGAGGTCATATCCTCACCGCATGCATGTTGATGTCAAGAGGGGATGTTTAGCAACCCATCTTAGCACCTTTAGTGGTGGAGTCTCATAGCCATTTGTCATAGCATCCAAAAAAATTTCTATTTTTCTTCTATGTTGAAGTTTGTTCTTTCAGTGATCTATATTTTGTTTGAATATTTAGCTTTTTTCTTTCTTCTTTCATTCCGTGACACCATTTTAACTTATTTGATGCCATTTTAAATTAATTTATAGTGTAACAATCACTTATAAGTTTGCTTTTTAAGCAAGGGTTGCCTCCTTCGCAGCAAGGCAACAATGGTGCTCTTTAACCCCACCTTTTTGCATGGCTTTTTTTTTTTTTTGTTTGTTATTAATGACAATGATGAACAACTCCAGTTTATTGCCAATTGTATGAGGAACCATCATGTTTAGGGCGTGTTTGTTTCATGGGCTAGGCTTGGCTAAGCACTGTTAGCCTATGCTTGGTGTAGCACAAGTGTAGGATAGGACTGGCTAGGGGGAGGCTTCTTAGCTCCTTCACATGGTCTAGAGCTGGCTGGTTCCCCCACCAGCCAATGCAGTCTAAGGGAGTTAGAAAGCGAGAAAAATCGAAAAGTAAAAAGGTAAAATTTCACCTGTTGTATCCTATCCCTTATGGATGGCAAACCAAACATGGAGTAGGATAATCATCTTATCGAGTCTGGTCTGATGCTATTTAGCTAATCCAATCCTACAAAATATTAGTCTATGAAACAAAACACTCTTTATCGACATGGGAGCCACCTTTCCATTTTAATGAATGAGGGACTGATCTGGTTTAAGTTACAGGAATTTGATCCACCCCAATGGAACTACCTTTACATCGAAGATATGAGGGAGGGCCTTCCTGATTAAGGTCTGAGGAGCAATCTTCCTCTTTGAGGTTGATAAAGATACCCTTTGATGATGATACTGATTGTAATGATGACTTGTAATTATCATTGTTGATGGGGATAGTTCACAAGGACATCCTTGAAGATATTTGCTTAGTGTCCTGTCTTCCTTGTAGCTTTAAAAAATGTACCAGTCAGCGTAGTTGTAATGGTCATAGTGTAATGGCCATGGCCAATTCGGACAATATGTAATGGGTGATGCACACCATGCCTATGAATTCATTTTTTGCAGCAGCAAACTTGTTAAAAACGTATAGATTCACTTGTTTTGGTCTTAGAATCCTACATACTAATGTTTTATATGAATTTTAGTACATTTTAATCAATCTAAATATAACATATTACGATTTCATCTTGGCTGCTTTAGTTGCTATTGGCCAGAAGAAGCATCCAATTCTACTTTTCACCATTGTATTGTAAGTGAAGTTGTTGCTACTGTGGATTGGAATTTCATTTTAGAGATCTTTAAAACCATATATACACCTGAAATATTCTTTAGTTGGGTGAGAGAATGCATTCCTACTCCCCATTATTCTATTTGTCTCAATGGTTATTGTTAAGGTTGATTTCAAGGGAGAAAAGGGATAAGACATGGTGATCTTCTCTCCCCCTACATTTTTGTCATTGTTATGGAGCTTCTCACTAGAATCTCAAGGGAGCAGCTACTCATGTTGAACTGAAGTATTATTAGGATTGCAGCAAATTGAATACCACTAATCTGTGTTTTGCTGATGATTTATTGATCTTTGCTCAAGGAGATATTAATTTTTATAGAAGCATGAAAAATTCCCTGATTCTGTTTTCTGCTATATCAGGTCTTCACTGCAATCCTTCACTCTAGTCTTTTTCTTCTGGCATTCCAAACAATTTAAAAGAAGCTATTCTAAACTTGTTGAAGTAAATGGAAGTATCCTTCATGTTAAATATTTGGGTCTTCCATTTGTTACAAGCAAGTTAAATAAACTTGATTGCCTCCTCCTTACTGAGAAAATTGCTACAAGAATTTTTTTTGGACACATAAGCATTTATCTTTTGCTGGTAGACTCCAATTAATTAGAACTTTTCTGTTAAGTATAAAGAATTACTGGAGTTTAGCTCTTTTTCTTCCTTCTTCAGTAAAAGATATTGAAAGGATGTTGGCCTTCTTGTGGCATGGGAATGACTGGAATGCTAAGTGATGTAAAGTTAGCCGGTTGCAGGTTTGTAAGCCCTTTCAGGAAGGTGGTTTGGGCATTAAACTCTTCTCTTAGTGGAATGAAATTACAGCTAAAAGCTATTATGGTATATTTGTTCCTTCTTTTCTTTGGGTTAAATGGATCTTGGCTTACAAGCTTAGAAATAAGTCTATATGGGCAATTAAACCTTCTCCAAATAGCTCATGGACTTGGAAGAAAATTCTAAAGGTCAGAGATAAAGTTTATGCATTAATCAAACATACAATTGGAGATGCTAGAAACACCTTACTGCATGATAATTGGACTCCGGTAAGTCCCTTGGTTAATTCTCTTGGGGACAATATTGCAGTAGATTTGGGAATTTATTTAAATGCTAAGGTGGCTGATATTATTTTGGATGGGAATTGGAAATACCCCGTCAGAAAGTATGTCAGAGTTACAGAACTCATCAGGAATACTGATTTCCTGCCCAAGCCTGACATAGAGGATCATGTCAGTTGGAATCTGTGCAGCTTGGGTAGATTTTCCTCTGCTATTGCTTGGAACCATTTCAAAAGTAAAGCTGATTTTGTTGACTGGCATTCAGCTATTTGATTTAATCAAAATATTCCCAGACATGCATTTATTTGCTGGCTATGCATTCTTAATAGATTGGGAACCTGGACCGAATTTCTAAATGGAATCATTCTATCATTCCTTGCTGTGTTCTTTGCAAATGTTTCCCAGAATGCAGAAATCACCTATTTTTTCAATGTCATTTTTCAAAAGGAGTAGTGCAAAAAGTTCTAGGCTCACTTTATATTCAAAGACCATTTCTAGATGTGGATACTGACCTTCAATAGATTTCTTCTCTTTATAATTCCTATTACTCCAAAACGATAAAACTGGCTTGGGCAGCAGTATTAGAGTGAAAAATGAAAAACAAAAGGGCTCAAAAACTTATTGCAGTCATTCACAGCCAGATAATGTAGTGGTCTGTAATGGTTTGTAATAGCCTTTACAATTCTGTGATGGATTGTAGGGGCTAATACGGTTGTGAATCAGAGTATCCCCAAGTAACAGTCTCGGAAGACATCGATACCACTACGTAGTGCTCAATACAACAGTTACGTGAAAAGTGAAGGCATAAGGTGAGGCATTTTAATCCTTATGAGGCAAGGCATAAGCCTTAAACCATTGAGGTATATGCCTTTTGGGAGCTTTATATTTTAAATAATGAAATTTGTATTTTAGAAAATAATATGCAAATAAATTATGAACTACTTTTTGGCCATTCAGGGACTGTTTGGATCAAGGATTTTGTTTGGGCAAAGGAAAGGAAAAGAAAATAAGAAGGGAACTTATTTTCCACTATATTTTCTCTCTTTATCAAATATTATTAGAAATAAAAAATTATTTTAATATATTTAAAAATTAAGATAAATCAAATGGTCATGATGTGCAAAACTAAAAATTTTATTTATTGGTTTTATACATTTTTTTCCCCTTCTCATTTTCTTGGACAAACAAACATAAAAAAATGGATTTCTTTGAATTTTCCTTTCCTTTCCCTAATATTTCCCAAGCTCCAAATGGGATGTCAAAGACTACTAACTTTAATTCATTTAGTCAGTCATGCCAAGGGATACTTGTAACATTCACGTTGAGGCTCACCTTGATTGAGCCTTTTAAAATATTGGTCGAGTCAAATCAACCATTGACAATTTAATATTTTATTATTTGGAGAGAAGACACTTTAATTGTGTGTTGCAACCTTGTGCGTATTGTTAGATTTCTATTATTTAGAACTTGTGGATGGTTGGACCAATAAACCATCTTTACAAGTTATGAGGAGTTTATATGTTTGTTGATGTTTTACTATTCATTGCAGAGATTTTAGCTGTAACTATATGCATGCGTGTCTGAGTGTATTCTAAGAGTCATTTATGATTTTGGTTTTGCATTTCAGGCAAATGCTTCATCAGGAATGGGTGTAGCTGATCACAGCAAAAGCACCTTTACGGAATTGCAGAGAAAGAAGGTTTACCGATATGTAATTTTTAAGATTGATGAGAAGAAAAAGGAGGTTGTGGTTGAAAAGACTGGAGGTCCGGCTGAGAGCTATGATGATTTCATGGGAGCTTTGCCTGAGAATGACTGCCGATATGCAGTTTACGACTTTGATTTTGTGACTTCTGAGAACTGCCAAAAGAGCAAGATATTTTTCATTGCATGGTCAGTTTCTGTTTCAACCGCTTAATTTCTTGCTATTTGGTAGACGTATTGAAATCTGAGTCTAATGTGCTTATGCAGTATCATCTTACTTTATACAAGAAAATAGCTTCTCATATCCTTCTTTCTCTCTGTTGAAACTAAGAACTGTGTTACCTGAGCCATATTGATGTCCTCTCTTAGTAAACAAGTATCCTGAACTTTTCTTAAACGTGAGGACGATATGCTGGGATTTGCTAAGTACTGTCTTCGTCTGATTCTCATCCAATGTCGTACTTAGTTTTGAATTGTTTTATGATGTGCTCATATCTGTTTGTGGTCTGCCATACCTGTTTAAAGGGTGTCCTTAGCTGTAAACATGATATGTGGTGATTTCCTTATGCACACTGTCTTGATTCTTAGTCAAGTGTCTTTTCTTTGCTTTTAGCATTTTGTTTCTTTAATTTAAATTTTTGCATGTGTTCATAGTGGTTTTTAGGATATAAATTTTCTTTTGGGATAAAAAAAAAAGATTGATTTTATTTAAGAGAAAAGCACAAAAAAGGAGCATAAGAAATCCTCCTTATAATATAAAAGAACTAAAGGAAATAGGAATCGAAACAGCACCTGCTTGCTAGTTTTTCTGCAGATATGAAAGGGATAATCGTCTGAAGCAACTGGCAGCAAAAGCCCACAATGGGGCCAAATACCGGATCCTATCCCCATCCCCATCCCCAAAGCATAGATGAAGATATCTTTCTTTCATGTAAGTAAGCATGCATTCTGCTCTGACAAAATCCCTCACAAAATATAAAAAAAACCCCACTTCCCCATAATGCTGAGCCATCACTAGTTCCCAAATTCAGAAAAAGAGATGGCCAAAACCTATAGACTCTGGACACCCAATCCTCTCCCCAAAAAAGAAAAGAAAAGGAAAAAATATTCCACACCCTCCATGAAAAGGAGCAATGAAGAAACAACTAAGAAACAGGTTCTGAATTGTCAAAACATAAACAATATACATCCGGAGATAAAGCCTTAAAAAGGCCTTCTACTTTGCAACAGATTATTAGCGTTAACTCTATTAAGGAATCACTTGGAACCACTTACAAAAAAAAATATTTTTTTTGGAAAGAGTACTTATTTGAAAAAGTACTTATAATAAGTAATAGCAGATTACTTCTTATAAGGTCCTTACTTTCCTCAAACATAGTTTGCAATAGTACTTTTTGAAATAAGTACTTATTTAAAGGGCAAAAGACACCGACTTCCCCTAAGATTTGGCAAAAAGACCTTGATCTCCCTTGAGGTTTCAAAAATTCCAGGGACCTCAGGGGGTGGTCAATGGAATTTTTGAAACTATAGTGGAGGTCCCTATCTTTTTCTTCAAATCTTAGGAGGGGTTAGTATCTTTTTCACATATTTAAATGTAAACCAAACACTATTTATGCGTCAAATGCTCAATTTTTTTTTCAAGAATATTCCCCTAAAGAAGCAAGGACCCATGATCAATATCCATTCTAGAAGGACGTAAGCTCCAGCCCCTCCCTATCACTAGAGACCTATAGAAATGAAAGTCACCAGAGAAATCATTCCCAATTGGGTAGGAGGAGGAAATGGTTTCATTGTGCAAAGAGGACAGCCTATACAAACAAGGAAAAAAAGTGTGAAGCAATGAAGCACCCACCCATATGTCTTCCCAAAGCCAAATGTGAAACCCATTACCCACATGAAGTTTAGTATTAGGGGTAAGAAGGTGATATATTTGCGAAATGCACTTCCAAGGGCTCTGTAGAGAATCTCAACTCCACACTAGAATCCCACCCATTTCCCTTCAAGACTAATTTACATATAATAACTTTGTGCCAAACAGCCTAAGGAAAAACTCCTCTAAAGGAAAACACCAATCCATTTACCCATTGAAGCAATGTTTTTAGATACCAACCTACCAAGACCCAAACCCCCCCTCCTTTTTAGACATACAAACTAACCGCCAACTCACCAAATGATCCTTCTTCTCCCCCATCCTGGACCATAAGAAATCTCTCATGGCTCTTAATATTTCTAGCGATCCCCACTGGAATCCTAAAGATAGGCAAAAAAGAAAAAAATAGAGAGGAATACTAGAAAGACAAGCTTGAATGAGAGTGATATGCCGCCTAGAGAGAATAAGACACCTTTCCATCCATTTTCTTGCTTGGAAACCTTCACCATCACAGAATTCCAAAACCCAAATGACCTAGGATTACCACTTAAGGTAATAAGCAAGAGGCCACTGCAGAATCACTGAATACCACAACTAGCTAAAGTGGACAACTCCAAAGATCTATAACCACTCATCTCCAAATTTATTTTCTTAAATCTTACTAAACAATTGCAAAATGGTAACAAAGACTGCTTATGATCCTCTAAGAAGAAAATAGTATCTTCTTTGTTCATCAGGTTGAATAAGCCAATTAAGAACAGGCCCATTATGGTGAGCCCTCCTTTTCAAAATTTCCATAGAAGTAACCTCCCCAGCCAGATCCTGAGATCCACTCCCCTTTTCAGCATTTGACTAAACATTTGAAGCACTTAGAGTTAAATTATTCCTGATAGGACCCCAACAATTACAAACCACCACGTCATCAGCAACTTTGGCACCCTTCGCTGAACTGAACAAATAATATCCACATAGGAACCAGTTGAGCTTCTCATCACTGGACCAACCCTTTTGTTCAATCTCTTGGAGCTTTGTTGGGTCACGAATGCCACAGCAGTACCATTTAACCATTGAATGTCTCTTCTCTAGCAGAACATTCCTTCAAGATACTGAACAACGTCCACCACCTGCTAGCTTCAATGCCTTCTGGGAACTCAAATGGAACTGCTACAGCATCCATGACTGTACCTCTCCGAACACAAAACTTTCCCCTGTTGCTCCAAAGAAGCTTCGGGTGAAGAAAACCACATTCCAACCTGGGTATCAAGGCCAGAATGCCCTGGCTAGAATGCTGAAATCTGATGGAAGACCCACTGAAAATTTTCATTTCAGCACCACAAATGACATTCGACTATCCATAAACTCAGATATACTAATGGAATAATTCTCCAATCTAACAAATTCCTGTCTGCCTTGAAAGAATGATGAAACCCCATGGAAATTTCCATATTATGGTAAAAGATCACTTAGGTTGCCAACGAAATAAAAACTGATGAGATGAAAATAGGTTGAAAGGACAAATGATTTAGAAATCAAATAGAAAACCCAGGGTGTAAGGTCCAAAGGTTTAGGAATTAACAAGAGTGACGAAAGAAAATTGGAGATGACGAGAGGGACCAGAATATGGATCAAGGTGAACAGAGGTGATGGCAGCAATCATCTGAGTTCAAGAAATTTTATTGGCAATGGGTTACAATTGGTGTTCAGAGACAACGAGGTGAACATAGAGGACAAGAGTGTTCAATGTCGGAGAAGTTTTGGATAGAAATATATAGCCAGTTTTCTTCCCTATCGAGGCAATTACATTGACAATGAAGTATGCCTATATAATTGAGGACACAGTGCCTGAAAGTTGTTGAAGATGGCTATATGCAATGAAGATGCATAGTATGGATTTAATAGTAGGGTTGAAGATGGCTATATGCAATGAAGATGCGTAGTATGGGTTTAATAGTAGGGAATCCTGAGTTGACTGAAGTTGCAACTTGTGAGCATTACAAGTAAAAGGACAGATGAACAAGAGAATGTTGAGGTGGTGGGGAATGACATGGTGGCTTGTAAGTTGACAATCTCCGTAGAACTGGATGATGAAAAAGGATTTGTGTGCTTGATCTTAGGCAGTTGAAGTTGACAGGAGAATATGTCCATACTTCAAATTTTAGCCTAGATTGAGCATAATCCATGAATGTCGTTTTTTTTTTCCTCCCTCGCTTAATAAGAGGTTATATTACTGAAAGGACTCCAGCATGCACAGAAGCTGGAAAAATAAAATAAAATACAAGTATATGCAAAATTGTCTACAAAATTTTCAAGAGGCAAAAAAATTGTTACAGCTGGAACCTTTAATCTAAATACACAGAACAGAAAACCAATTCCCTTTGAGCATTCCTAGTTAATTTACCACACCTTCAGAGGCCCTGGATCCCTCTCTCTCCAAATAATGCATAATAATGTAAGTAATGGCATCCCTCAGATGCTTGTCCCTTTCCTACACTTGGAAGCCCTTCAACCCTGCAGCTCTGACCCCATCGGCCCATCCTATATGCATCAACCCAGTTGATTCCATTAGATTCCACGGCAATGTCATCCCAGTTACAATGCTACAACAAATGCTTTACATCTTGACCTTGCTCTCTACACCAAAAGATATCTGTTTTCTGCAGTCTTATTTTCATCCGACCATCATTGGTTCTGATCCTTCCACAAGTAGCCTCTGAATTAAAAAGGGACCTTGGTAGGATCCTCTGTTATGTACACTAATTAGCAATTAATTGCTGGTGATTTATCCTTGGATTTGAGGCATGTGTGGAAGGAGTGTGTATACCATCACTTTTATGGGATGGAGAGATATCCAATTTGCCACTTGATGGTATTTTCGTTTACATTAAATTTGTGTCCTGGTTAACTAGTATATTGGAGAATAAATGGTGTTAATCCTGTTTGATGGGGTCACACCTGTGGAGTTTTTTCCCCCCCCCTTTTTTTTGTGGGGGGGGGGGGGGTTTTATGGTTGGCATTCCAACGGTTAATCGTGGGTGTGAGGTATGGGGACTACCATCTCCTTGTCTTGTACTCATCTGGGAGCTTCATTCAAAGCTAAAGGGAGAATGAGGCTTTTGCATGAAGAGAAGATTAAGCAGTTGGAAAAGGGCATATTTTTGTCTGCCAGGTTGTGCAAAGGAAAGGAAAGGAAAGAGAAGGAGAAACAAAAAAAAGTTCTTTTTTTTTTGGTGGGGTATGGGAGGGGGACTAGTGCACGATGTTGAATTATTCATTTTTTATTCGCTGTAAGGTCCCCATTTTTTGGTGGCTGAAAGGTTTGAGGGGCTTCAACAAGATTATCTATAAGTGGGGCGTAAGGTGGAATTTAGGTTCAACACTGCGGGTTGAAAAATGATTGGTCTCCTAAGGTGTTTGGTGGATACAGTGCACTTACAGGAATGTGGCCATGGAGATGTGCAAAAAAAAGTTTTGTAAGAAACTAAGAATGCCATGGTATATTGGGGATTTGGTGGGGGACTCATAGGACAAGTGCAATTTATGGAGTTGGTATTGGGCAAGCAATGATGATTGATTGTTTATGCTGGCATGGCATAGTGGGGATTAGCTAGGAAGGGTAAGGAGAATTTGTGGAGTTGGTTTTATAGATTCTTTTATGGGGCATGTTCACGTTAATGTTGGAGAGGATAATTGGTTCAAGTTTTAGAAGAATATTTGGTTTCGTATTAGTAAGCTAATGGAGGAACATCCTCCTTTATTTGAGGTTAAAATGGAAGAGAATCCTTGGGGTCAAGAACTTCCATGATTGAGAATCAGGAAATGCTGTGAGAATTTTTTAAAAGCTATGCATTACTCAGATCTTTAAAGTTTCAGATCTTTGACTAATTATGAGGTGATGGTTGGAGCTCATGCGCTGCTTTGGCATGATCATTGCTATTGCAATGAGCCATTGAAATCTGAACTCCGCGAGCATTTTCGACTTGGCTACCTTAAAGGATGCAACTGTATGGCAAGTGGTCTTGATGGGTTAGGGAGAGAATGTTTTGGGATGTGAAAATTTTTGCAGGAATCCAAAAGAGAGGGAAAAGAGTATGTGGAGCTGTAAGAGGCTAAAATATCTTTTGATGGTGAATATAAATTGAAGGGGTGTAAAGATATCAATGGGACATTTAAGCCCCATTTGGAATGTGGAAAATATTAGAGAAAGGAAAATTCGATAGAATCTATGTTTTTCGTGTTTGGTTGTCAAGGAAACCTAGGAAAGAAAATAGAAAAAACACATGGAATCAATCAACAAAAAATTGCTTTTATACATTATTAATATTTGATTTTTCTTAATTTTTACTGCATTAGAACAAATTTTCATTTTTAATAGTATTAGTATAGAGAGAAAATAGAATGGGAAATGAGTTGGGCAAAAGACACTGATCTCCCCTGAGGTTTTAAATATTATAGAGACCTCCTATGAGATTACAAGAATTCTAGGGACCTCTCTCGAGGTTTACTAAAAAGGTACAAACCTCTCATGTTTTGCAAAAAGACAAGTTGAGGGGAGGTTTGTGTCTTTTTGACAAATATCAAGGGAGGTTTGTGATATTTTTGAAATCACAGGTGAAGTCCATGAAAATTTTGAAATCTCAAGAAAGGTCCTTGTCTTTTTACCAAACTTTAGGGGAGGTGAGTATCTTTTGCTCAGATGAGTTTTCTTCTTATTGCCTTTCCTTTCTTTTCCGTTTGCCAAACAAAATTCTTGATCCAAGTGGACCCTTACTATTGAACGCTGCAAGATGGCTTTTGAGTCAAGTGAGATGCTACTTTTCCTTAAGGAATTTGGCTGACTAGTGCACTTTGCAAAGCTGTATTTTAGTGGCTGCTGTTATAGGAATATCTAAGCTTTTTACTTGACAAAGAGAATCAGCCTAGGAAACGATTTTTCTTGAGCAAAAGGCATGAAGAAGAGAGATAGCTGCCCATACACTGATAAGGGATGCCTGGATTCTTGAGATTAGAGATTAAATTCAATGTAGCAGCGGAAATAATCAAAAACCTCAAATATTACAATACGAAAGTACTAAGCCACAACAAATTTACATGGGTATCACCAAGTAACAATATTTACATCACGTGAAACAAAAAGACATATTTAACTAGTTTTACACAAGCACTTACTCTAAACTATATTTTTCTAACCCTGCCCAGAAGCTCGCTAAGCCTGGTCTCCGGAGCGTCTTGAAATATGAATTAATTATTGGAGTGAGACACCTTTTAGTAAGTAAGGACTCGATCAACATCAGTGTGTGACTAGTATGAGCTTTAGCGTAGAAATAATTTAATAATAATTTCAATCATAATAGAAATTTCATTTATAAACTTTAGGTCACATATCTATAAATAAAAATACGTACCTTTCTCCCAAAACAACATTTAGGCCTATTAAATGACAATATTCACATAAATACACAAATATGTATAAAAGAACTTCTTTTGGCTGATGTATGTCATGTTTAACCCCCATGACGGCTTGTGCGGTCCGAAGATTGGACTTAGCTTGGTTGGCCGACCAAAACTAAATCAAAATAATACGTTTGTAAGATCGATTTGCCTACCACATCCTGGTCCGGAAACAAGTGGGTACAACCCTACTCAGGCCAAATCAACTATCTACCACTAACACTTCCACAACAATGTGGCTACACTAATATTCCTCTGTAGCTACGGTACCGAGCATTCACCACATCCGGCCCATTAGGGTTCTTAAAATATATAATTGCAATTTATGCAATTAAAACAATATCATAATCTCATCAATATTTCCAATATAAAATTTGTACAAAAATATCATCCTTATTCTCAATCTCATCAATATTTGCAATAAATCACATATTAAACATATACCGCAAAAATCCCCAAACTTGCTCAATTATACTATAAAATAAAATAAACTCATGCCACACAATTTGTTTAATAATTATAATTATAAAAATTTCATGAGAAATCATTATGAACATATATTTGGTTGATTTAAATAAAAATGCGGGTATGATTAATTCCACATATTTAATTCAACTCCAATATATTTAAATAAAACTGATATGATCAAATCCCTGTGGTTTAATTTAACTTAAATATATTTAAATAAAAATGGACATGATCAAACTTACGTATTTTAATTTGCTCAGGCATATATTTAAATAAAACAAATATCACCCTATTTATATACTCAATTTAATCAGGTAAATTATAAAATAAAAACTGACATAATTTAGTTCACTTACCCTCAAATTTTGGAGTAGTGCCTACGTGTAGTAGTCGAAATTTTCGCTCCTCAATTTTGTAGGGAAATGAACAGGGAATTGAGATTTTAATTTTTCTTTTCCTTGCAGGAGTAATAGAAAAATGGTGAGATGAAGAGGGAGGGAGAGAGATTGCAGAGTGAGTGGGAGAGAAAAAAGTGGGAGGGGGGGTGGTTCCTGTAACTTTCTAGAAGCTTTCTGAAGCTTCAGGAACATATATATATATATATATATATATATATATATATAAATAAAATATTATTATATTATATTATATTAATATATTATTTTATATTATTTAATAAATAAATAAATAATTAATTAATTAATATAAAAATTTCATTCTCGAAATTTATTAATCTAACATTTAACACGAAGATGTGGAATTATTTAAATGGTTACTCGACTCTAAGAAAGAGCTGGTAGCATGGTTTGAATTCGCGGTCGCGGGTAACGTCGTGGGACGCGGGAGACGCGGGTGTTACGTAACAGGAAGCGGGCGGAACGGTCATGAATTTTTCACGCATGCACAACCATGCCAAAATCGAAAAATATGCATGAAATCCATTAATACATGATTTTTAATGAATTTTGAAGGTTTTCATTCAACCTACAAATGCTTTTTAATAGGCATTATGATTTTTTATATTAATTTTAGTGCGCTGTTTACAAAAAAAACATTTTTTTATAGTTTACATTATTTTAATGAGTAAAAAGATGTAGAAATGTAATTAAAATGAAGAATAAATTAATTAAAGTCATAAAGTTACTAAAAATGAGTCAATAGACTCAATACTCAATATACACATTACACATACATGAATTTAAAAAGTGATTGATATCAAATATCAATAAATAGTTGAAAATATATGAATACAATATTACAAATTTATAACATAACACATGTCACCACAAAAAAAGAATGACGTGGAGGGTCTTCATAATTTTCATCCTTATCTTGAGATTGGGATTGGAAATTATCTCCCCATCCTTGTGGAAATACAGAGCTAAATAAACCCAAGTTTGCGTCATTTCGTTGTTACTCTTGAAAATGTACTGGTGGTGAAAATCCAACTGATATAGGGGGTGCATAATCTCCTCTTTGACCATAACTTGAATAATGTCCATAAGTTGGGGCTGGGGCTAGCTTTGGGTAGTGTGTAGAAGAAGACTCACTAGATCCTGAGATTCCTGATCCACTAGGATAAAAACGTGAGTCACGAGATGCATGTGGATATGCTGGATGAGATCCATATGATTGTGATGATGAACCATTTAAACCAAAGTCACCAAAACTATGAACCACATCATATGAATCTTCAGTAGAATCACTAGGGTCACCACAAGCACTCCTTCTCCTGGGTTGTGAAGATTGGTTCCTTGGAGGAATATCCAAGTCATAATTTTCAAGTATATCATGTAGTTCGATATTTATATATATCCCTTACAAATGATGTCCCTTTGTCATATTCATACTTATATTCTACACCACTGCCGCCACCACCGCCACCACCACCACTCCCCCAACCCCAGTTCCAGCACCACTATTACCATCATCATCATTTGATGGGCTCAAACCAAGATTATCATCACTTTGTGTACGTTTAGGGCTTGAATTTGAATCATCATGCATGTTTATTGGTGGTTGATCAGCTTTTTCTGCATTACCACCAACTTCTTCATTTAACCAGTTTGAATTGTCCTAACCGTCAAGTAGTGGTGTCTCTCTCTCCTCTAACCATTGACTCAAAGGATCATCTTCTTTGAAAATGTAGTCCAAATTGATAGGATTGAAACCATCTTCAATATATTGTTGGTTTCTTCTCATTGTATGTCTTAACTTTAACCTCATGTTGTAATGTATGAAAACCAGTTTTTGTAGTCTCATGTACTTTAATCTATTTCTTGTTTTCGTATGGATGAGGCTAAAGGTGCTCCAATTACGCTCACAGTTTGAAGCTGATGTGGTCTGGTTAAGAACTCTAATTGCTATTCTATGGAGCTTAGGAGCACACAAGTCATAATGAATACACCATTCGGCTGCATGAATGATTAAAAAGAGTTTTATGTCAGTATAGCGTATATTTCAAAAGTCAAATTTGAGCATTAAAAGAGAAAATAGAGTCATTCATCCATTATTTAGTTATATTGCCTATATTTATCAGGATTTATTTGTTTCACTGTCCTTTGAACCAACGGGGTTCCAAACGTATCTAGCCTATTTGGATATAGCAACGACTAAAAAAGGATGATTGTGAAATATAATTAATTAATTAGATGTATTAATAATTATTTTAGAAAATATTACAGAATACTAGAACAATTCATTATTCAATTTAATGGAACCAATATTTACTTGATTAATAGCCCGAATTTGAGTATCTATATCGGGTACCAATTTGCTTATTACTTTTTTAACCCCATCCATGACTTCTCTAGCAACTTTAGGAGAGGGTGAGGCACTATAAAGAAATTGTGGGTTAAAAAAATATCGTACAATTAAATTTAGAAACATATTAATCAATAGTTTTTTAATGCAACTATGCATAATTTAAAAGTTAAAATAGTAAGAAATTGTATTTGATTTACACTTACTAGTAGCGTGCAAATCTTGATGCAATTGAAAACACCGGTTGTCATTAATTTTTCAATAGTCTTTGTAGAACCGGCAATCTTTTTGAATGACTAACTTCTCCCTATCAATTGTCTCTTATATGAAACCCATGGTTGGTTTTTCATCACCATCAACCAATTTAAGAACTTTCACTAAGGGTTCCTGCACTTTAATTATATCGGAGGTCTGTTGCCAAAACTCTTTGTCTAAAATAATCTTCTTCGAATCATATGCTGGGCTTGATTTTACTATCCCAAACCTTGAGTTTTTCCAAGCACCAGATGTAAATGTTTTTTTTTAATTCTTGTTTATGCCTGACAATAGTCTCCAAAGTAATGAAGTTGGTGGCAAATTGAGTGATGGCAGGGTGAAGTAACTCTCTATTATTTGTGAATTTCTTCCTGAAATTCATTGTCCATGTGTGGTTGTAAATAAATGAGGATATTGTTCTTGCATCTTCTAAGACCTTCTTCACGTTACTTTTCTTACCAATATCTGCAAGAATAAGGTCTATGCATTGAGCTGCACATGCTGTCTAATAGAGATTGGGCCTCTTCTGCATTAATAATTTTCCTCATGCCTTCATTGTAGCTTCATTATTAGTCACTACTTGGACAACATTCTCCTCTCCAATTTCTTCAATCATTTCATCCATTAATTTGAAATGAAATTATAGATTCAATAATTTCTACTATTTAATTTAAAACATGCAAGTTCATGATACTATTTGCATATACAAATAAAATTAGAAAATTATCTGAAATAATATTCAGCTATTCTGTTTGGCACATCAGAGGCATCAACTGATTTATGAATATGGTGCCTCTATCGCAATAAACTAAAAAGTTTATAATGTGCTTTCTAGTTGTTCTTGACCAACCATCACACATAAGGGTTACACCTTTCTCCTTCCAAATTCCAACCAAAGAAGCTATATAATTTTTTATTTCTTGATACTCTTGCTCCAAATAAATTTCAGATACCATCATAGGGTGATGGACCCTTCACTCCCTTTCCAACCTATGTAGCAATATCAAGCATATGCTGTATCAATGGAGAGTCAACTACATTCACTGGAATCTGATTATAAATTAGGAATTTTTCAACTGCTTTTCCTAATTTACTTCTTAAACCTTTCAGTAACTTAGTGTTGATTTTTGGTTGTTTTGTACTCTTGCTTCTTTCTAAAATAGGAGCCATTGCCTTTAGTCTAGTTTCAAGGGCATCGGGATTGATCAATTGTCGTTCACTACCTCCAGTTTCTCGACCACTATAAGATTGAGCTCCTGCTCTACTGAAACCACTGGTAGCACCATTGCCAGAGCCACCTCCTTCTTCATAAATATTACCCTTTCCAGTTGTTCTTGTTTGAAATCTTTGTATCTCTTCCCATTGTTGTTGTGATCATATGCTATCTTGTCAAGCAAATCTCATACTTTCTTCTTTCAAGTCTTCTTCATCGCTCAAATTCTCAAAATCTCCTCTAATTTGGGTTTCTGCTTCTTCTTGCCTTTTTTGTTTATCTCTTTTCTTCTCAACATTCTGTTGTAGATGTTTCATCATTTGTTCTCTTACTTGTGTAGTCACATTTGAGCATCCAGCTACTTGATTCTTTTTATGTGCCAAGTGTTGTTTCAAGCGTGTAATGCCTCCTTTAATTATCTTCCCACATAATTTACACATTATAATATGTCTATTACTGTCCACCGCAGTACCAAAATGCCATCCAATATCCTCACTAGGTAAGTTCTCATTTCCTCTCTCAAGTGCCATTTTGATAGACTTCATTGGATGATCTCTACACAAAACATAGTAAAAATACAAAGTTACAACCTTTATAAAAAAATGATAGGTATAATATAATTAGTAATTTAGTAAATATAAAATAGTAAGTACTAAATAGTCCTTCTAATTTTAAATATTTATTACGTAAAAATAAAATAAAATATTTGATTAAAAATAATAAGTAATGTTTATTTAAAATATTTAAATAAATAAAATTATAAAATATTAGATATATTATTTATTAGTAAAATAAGAGTGTTTATGCATATATTTAAGGGATGTGTTCTCGTGTTGAAAGATTTCAATAAATACATATCTTAATAGTGTGTAAATAATTACAAAAAAATTATTCCTTTATCTTTAAAAGGATATTTTCATTATTTTTTTAACTTGATTTCATTTTCATTTATAACTATAATAAATTAACATTGTAATTTTAAAGGTGAAAAAGACTTTTGCTCTACTTTCATATGCATCACTAATAGAGATCCATACAATACACATTGACTATTTAACTATTTTTTCTACAAATTCCAGAAGTAAAAATAAGAATTATTAATGTATTAACTATTAGTTTAAAATTTTGTTTATTAAGTTATCAATTTTTTCTTTATATGATAACTAATAACAAAAAAATAGATCATGTAAAGATTTATTTTACCTAATTTTCAATTTAAGGTCAAAATGATGTTTTAGAACTTAAAAAATATTAAGAAAAAAGAAATATGTGATGGAACTAGATTTTCATAATAACTTTTCAAAAAAAAAATAAGACAATTAAAATATTCATAAATTAAGAAAATTTTATTTTACATATGATTATTATTGATTTCTAATTTTTTACTCTATTAAATTACTTCTTTTTTAATTCAATTTAACATACATAATTTACGACAAAATATAATTTTTTTAAAAGAAAAACATAATGAAAAGTTAAAGTCGCAGTGGACTCTAAAGCTTATCTCATACGTTGGCTGGAGAGTGGAGGAGAAGTCGAGTCTTGAGACTTGAGAGCGCAGAGAGTTTGAGACCGAAGAGGACTCAGAGGAGTCTCAAAGCCTTGAAGGAGTCGAAGCATGAACGATCGATGACTCCAAGCTCCGAAGCCGAAATCGAAGGGTTGGCAGGTGGTGAGTGGCGATGACTGGTGGAAGGAGCTGCTGAATGGCTATTGGCGACTCGCAGAGGCGGCGGAGTTGCTGTAGTGCTGTCGCCGGTGACTTGCCAAGCTGTTGCAAGTTTGCAACTCCTGCAAGGCTGCGAAGAAGAGTAGATGTGCTCATTCTCAAGCTTCGAAGAAGTGAAGCCTTCTTATTTACCTTCGGCCAACAAAAGTTCAAGGTAAGTTTTTTATTTTGCTCTTTGAATGTTAGATTGAATGGTAGATGGGTGGTTGGGAGAGGGGGAAAGTAGCGGAAAGCCTGCTTTAGGGATTCAGGAATATTGGCAAGTTGGTCCGTAACGAAGTGTAACGTTGGGTAACGGCCGTTACGGATCGTCATGGAGACGTAACAGCCATTACGATTGTGAATTTTTTATGCTCCGCAATATCGGCCCGTATTGGTTTCGGAGCCTTCGATTTCTGTCCCAAATTTATTAAAAACCCTAACTGGTGGCGGAGGAAAACCGTGGTTACAAGCGAAGTCTCTGGGAGGTTACAATTAGGCAAGAAAATTCTCCCAAAAACCAACCATAAATATAAACCAAAAACAGAAAAACCAGAACTAAATAAATCTAACCCAACGGCCTAAACTAAACAAACCTACATCAAAACAGCCAAGCAAACTACACAACAGTCGTGGTTACTTGACTTAGGATTGAGCCTTGTCGAACAAATGTGGGTACCTCTAACGTATCTCTTCTTCTAGTTACCATGAGGTCTCCTCAATTGCATGGTTACGCCAGAGCACTTTTATTAATGGAATCTTTTTGGTACGTAACTCCTAATTCTTCTTGTTTAGAATTTGGACGGACACTTCTTCATATGATAGAGTGTCACTGACTTCCAACAACTCATAGCTTATCACATGAGAAATGTCTGAAATGTACTTTTTCAGCATGGATACGTGGAATACATCATGAATCCTAGATAATGTTGGAGGTAAAGTTATTTTGTAGGCAATTGGACCAATCCTTTCCAGTATCTCGAATGACCTGATATACCTGGGGGCTTAGCTTACCTTTCTTTCCAAACCTCATAATTCCCTTCATTGGGGCAATTTTCAGAAATACATTATATCCTACATCAAATTCTAGCTTTCGTCGGCGGGTATCAACATAACTCTTTTGTCGACTTTGAGCTGTTTTAATTTTTATCTCGGATGAGTTTGATTTTCTCAGAGGTTTGCTGTATAATCTATGGCCCCAAAATTTGCCGTTCACCAACTTCATCCCAATACAATGGAGATCGGCACCTCTGACCATGTGACGCTTCATACAGTGCCATCTCGATGCTGGCCCGATAGCTGTTGTCGTAAGCGAACTCAACCAATGGCAGATACTGAATCCAACTTCCTCTGAAATCGAACACATATGCCCGCAACATATCCTCCAATATTTGCATTGTGCTTACTGATTGTTTGTGTGATCACTTTCTGGTTCACCACATTTGGTTTGATTTGTTTAGGCAGATGGACCTGGCTTTAATTGAGACACATTGGGTATTTCCAAGCATGGCAGGGATGTTCCATTGTCCTGAAAAAATGGGGAAAAAAAATATAGAAAAGGAAAGCTGTGGTCTGGAAAATTGTCCTTTCGGTGATGTGCCAGTGTACCTAGAGGGAGAGGAACTTGAGGGCTCTGATCAGAATAAGAATTTGATATTTTGTGAATTGTCTTTGGCCTGTCTAGGTGTGAATAACAGTTTTGTTTTTCATGTCCAAATTTCCAAAGAATACAAAAATACCTTTATTTTATTTTTCAAATTTTCAACATTTATATGGAGAACTTGGAAAACAGTAAAAAGATGTTAGTTTTGCATACAAATGTTGAAAATTAGAAAATAAGGTGGCATTTTTATATTTCTTTGGAAAATTAAAAATGGAAAATGAAAACTGTTTTCCCCGACTGAACAGGCCCTTTCCCTGATTTCTTTTTTGTTGTATGTTGCATAGTTAATTTTAAGTTTTATGCTCTGCCTTGTTTTTTTAAGGTTTGCTAGATAGTTTTATGACCTAGCAAATTAAAGTATTTCTATGTATGATATAGTGTTTATCTTTTCAGGTCGCCATCCGTGTCCAGAATTCGTGCCAAGATGCTGTATGCTACATCCAAGGACAGGTTCAGAAGGGAATTAGATGGCATCCATTACGAAATTCAGGCGACTGACCCAACTGAGATGGATCTTGATGTGCTCAGAGATCGTGCACATTGAGCTAACCTTGTGATATCAAGGGTTTACCATCTCTGGTGATATCTGCTTCTTGTTCCTTTTTGCGATCTAAAGGAGCATATTTTTTAGCTTCAGTTACTGGTCTATGTGTAGTGTTTCTAACTCCTGGATACGTACAGCTTAATCATTAAATAAATTGGCATCTGAGAAGGCTGATTAGGAGGCCTTTGACTAGGATTTCCATGTGCAGGGAAATCTGGGCTTCCTTACTGTCATGATGCTTCCCAGATGAACAATGGTTTATGGCTTTAGTTTACTGCTGATTCTCTACTAATATTTTATAGTTTAAAATGGGTATCTTAAATGAGTAGAATGTCTTAGTTGATTTAATATAAATACAGGTATCATTACAATCTTGACGTAGTTAGGTTTGTATTGTAAATCAATAGATATCATATGGGAACTCCAGGGTTGATTTCATAACTTGTGTTCTATTGAAATGTTGTATGGCTGAAAAAGGATGCATTTGCTCCTTACGTAAAGCTTGTCATTCATTTCATTCAATATCTTCGGTTTCATACTCATGAAATAGGCTGAAAATAGAACGTAAACGAAGTTTAAATGAAGAACATTAAAAAAGAGCGATGAATTTTAGTTCACTCACCCCAATTTTACGCACTCAATATGTAGTCAAAGCGATGTGAGAAGGCAATCTGTTGCAGGATAAATATTTGTCCCTTTGAATTTTGTAAAAAACTTTTAAAATATTTGCTATGGTGCTCTAAAACTTTTGCAATTATGTGTTCATTAGCGTGAGAGTAATGCCCATTAAAACTTTCATGCACTTCCTCAGGAAGGCCGAGTATTTTATTTTCTCGTTTTGAAGGAGTAGAAGCTGCATAAAATCCCATTTACCGTTGTATGAACAAATCATTGTAGAGTACCGTTAACCAGAGTCGCTTCTGTTTGTAACCCCTTTTGGTTCGATTCTAACATTATGGTGCACTGGAATGGTTGATCGGGAGCGAAATAAAATTAAAAATTATATAATAAATATAGAAATCAATTTTATATTATGTCATTCTATTCTTACACATCAAATAAATTATAGATGTTTATACGATCTCTTCTACATTGCAGGGCTATAAATTTTTACTATTTTCATTTGTTCCATATTAAGTAAATTATGAAATATAATAACTAAAGAAAATAGCTATAACAAATTTTATTTTTATCATAGTATTTTTTTTGTATTATATTTTAATTATATTTTTTATTTGTTATTTGATATTTGATTTAAGGGTAAAAATGAGCGCGCTTCTTTACCAAAATTTCAATTTCTTTTTAATTTTAAAAATATTAACAAAACAGGTTATTACTTTTCTTTTTGAGTTTCTATTTCTAGTTTTTAAGTTTTTGTTCTTGAATTTTGTTTTCATAATTTTTGACAATGATAATAAATGAATTTTCAATCTGCCATTTTAAAATTTTAGCTATTAGCAAAAAATTAATCAGATTTTATGGTGTTCATTTAGATGGGATTTTTTAAAGTTCATAATTAATTTCTTTTGAATAAAATCATTCATTTTGTACATATTTTAATTAAAATTAAAATATAATGATTATATGAATTTAAAATATAATTAAAATAAAAATGTCCATAAAAGTTCAAAAAATAAAAAAAATAATGAGAGCTATTTACAAAATAATTTTTAAAAATAATTTTCAACTATTATGTATAATGAGGTTGTTCTTGTAAAGTTGATTTTAAAATATAATAATTAAATAAAATAATTATAATAATTTTTATTTTTACCATAGTATTTTAATTATTTGATTTAAAGATAAAAAATGAACATTTTTTAATCAAGTTTTTAATTTGTTTTATTTCTAAAAATATTAACAAAATAGGTTCTTGGTTTTTAGTTCTTAATTTTTGTTTTTGATTTTTAATTTTAGTTTTTGGCTTTTGTTTTTATAGTTTTTGATAGTGATACCAATGCCCTCCAGTTAATTGAAGATGTAGCTGTCTCAAATGAGTTCTAGCTAGTCCAATTCTGATGATTATTTGTCCTCGGGAACTATATTTTAGGATTTGTTTTAATCATAGACTCCGTGAAAGAAAGGAGAAGGAAATTCATTTTTCATTGTATTTTATGTATATCTCAGATTTTAAAGCATTATTAAAAATAAAAAAATTATTCTAATGCAATTTAAAATAAAAAAATTAAATGTTAATGCTATTTAAAAAATTAAAATTGTGCTTTTTGATTTGATATATCTTTGATTTTTTCTCACTTTCAATGATAACAAAATATGAAGATATGGAGGAGATGCTATTGACACTTCAAAAAGTACTATTGGTACTCCACTTTTATCTTTTCATATATAAAATGATGAGTTTATCCTTTTGACTTCTACATTACAAATTACCAGTAGAAAAGCAAAAAAAGAGTTCAAATTGGATATTTCATTATAAAAAATAAGGGGTAAAATTATCGTTTATTATATGAAATCACATATGCCACAAGACAATACAGTCCGACTCAGACTCTGTAGCTGCAGCTCCACCTACAACTGTAGTACCTAGCAGTGTATAGATATTTCCCAATACTTTTTGCCCCTTCATCACAGTTAGAATGCCCTTACTCACCTTCATTACCCGACTTTCAGACTTGTATCTAAACCCGCTACAGTCTAAAGTGCCTAATGAAATCAAATTCTTCCTTAACTCTAGTATATGCCTAACATCGCATAACGTCCTCACCATACAATCATACATTTTGATTCTGATGTTCCCCATTCCAATAACTTTGTATGAAACATCGTTTCCCATCAGAACAGAACCAAAATTCACCAATCTGTAAGTGGTGAACCTGTCTTTGTTGGGCATCATGTGATAAGAGCACGCCGAATCTAAGATCCAAGAATCCGTGAGACTATATGAACCACAGATGAAACCGAGAGCATATCACCATCACCGCTCCCAGAGTCTCATTCTTCCACTACATTCATCATGTTTGATGAACCTTATTTATTTTTAGCATTCCCTTTTTTCCTTTCTGGGAATTCTGATTTTATGTGCCTCTTTTTCCCGTACTTAAAATACTGTACGTCCTTCCTTTTCCTGGAATTGGACCAAGCCTTATTGTTACTCGGTCCGCTTCGTAACTTGCTTCTCCTACGATCCTAATTACCTTTCACCACAAGCCCTTCACCTTGAGAATTCTCATCGCCGACCGTCTTCCTTTGATGGAAAATATACAGGGCACTCGTGATATCCTCCAACTCCAGAGTTTCTTTCCCCTATGTTAGAATCGTAACCAGATTCTTATACGTAGTAGACGTAGGTAAGGAATTCAACAGCTAGCATCAATGCCCTGTTTTCGTCCTCGAACTTCACATCAACCCGCTTCGGGTCGCTAATGATCTGATTAAATACGTTGATGTTTTGATTCAAATCCGAACCCTCTGCCATCTTAAGCCCATATAGTTTCTACTTAAGATACAACTTGTTCATCAATGACTTGGATATATACCGACTCTTTAGTTTCAGTCAAACTGCTGCCGTCGATTCCTCATCCATGATGTGATACATCACATCATCAGCTAGACAAAGCCTAATAGTAGCCATAACCTTCGCTTCCAACTCCTTCCAATTCATGTCGTCCATGCCTTCTGGCTGTTTTCCGTATAGTGCCTTCACTATACCTTCCTGTACCAACAAGTCCTTAACCCACCTATGCTAAAGTCCAAAATTTCCCGTTCTGTTGAACTTCGCCGAAGAAATCCCAGCCATTGCAACCAATAGCTCTAATACCAATTTTTGGTGCAAATTGTTGAATGCCAATGCGTAGTGGAAACCACAAATCGAATCGGATCAAACAATGTAGCAACCATTGATGAACAATTCGTAAAACAATCAATCACAAAGCGAATAAAGGGAAGAAAATAATCAAAGGCACAATAATTTACTTGGTTTGGTAATGTGCCTACGTCCACAGGAGTAAGCGGTTGATTTTCACTATCAATTGTCAAAAGCTTACATCAAGGGTTACAAAATATTGTTTATATATTAACCCTATGCGTACAGAAGTTTTATAAACTATTTAAAATACTGTTGTAGTAAATCTCGAAGGAAAATCCTCAAATATCCCAATATACTGATCTTCCTGATACAAAATCCGTGTTTAGCATCGAACAATACCGTTGACGGTTTAATACGAAGCTGATTCCTGCAGACTGAAGCTGTCGATGGTTTCAGGGAAACCATCGACGGTTATTTCCTAAGGGTGAACCGTAGACCAAACAATTGATGATTTCTTCCTGCAACCTACTTCCTTGTTCTTTACTTCACCATGCTTTCTCGGTGCATGCGTTCCACTTAATATGAGCCACATATCCAACAGTTTGGGTGATAAACCAGTAAGAGCATTAATAAAGACATCTAGCTTGAAAAAAATATAAATTATGCACATAAAGTAACTTGCTCTTCAACACAGAAGGATTCAAAGTTTTTGGCTTATTTCATGTTTAATCCCGGGGGAGCAAAGTCCGAAGGAACCTCAGCTATGAAGGTTTTCCCGTATACTTACCGTTCTCTTAGTGATCCCCAACATATTCCTTTGCCTCCATTAAAGTGCTTTATGTCGACAAGGAGACGACAGTTGAAAACCTAGAAGGGTATAAAATTAGAAGCTCTATCCCCATGTGGAGGAAATCCAATAAGTGACACAACAAAAGAAGAAGACACCACTGAGCATGTGATCCTTGATGATAAACCAACTATTGGCGAAGGGGATTTGGGTAGCTCAACAGTCCTTCCTCTAATACAAGATGTAGGCGTAGATTTATTTATTGAAATTTATACTAAGAAGACAAAATACAATGTCCAAAATATTGGAGAAGGCACACTGGAAGGGTGAAACGCCCCGAACTCTTAAACCCGGGTCTGGTGCGTTATACCTGATCATATTCTTATAAATCATATTCCAAAACATACGCAGCGGAAAAACATGATCATAATCTCCATATAACATAATACTAGAGTTTACTAATTCTAACTACCAACTATAATAAATTAATCATCCACCAGTATTCAATTATATACATGTCTCCAAAACATTATCCACTAATACCAGTATGTTTAACAACTATCCTTTCATAACTGAGTTAAAACATAAAGATATAAAACATAATATATATATATATATATATATATATATATATATATATCAGAATTAACATAAAAATATACCATTTTTCTTATATCTTCCAAAAATGTTATAAAATCTCGAGCTTTCAAAGCTCGATCTTGAGAAATCCTGAAAAAAAATGAATTCATATTTGGGTGAGACACATCTCAGTAAGGGAAGAAACCATATATTAAAGCAGTGTGTGGCCAACATGAGTTTATATATAACATAATATTTAACATTTGAAAATCCTTAACATAGTTTCCGAAATCATTCCCTAATCCTAATCAAACACATGCAAATGTTTAACCCACGAGATTTCCCGAGGATAGGGGTGATTACCCGCCCATACAAGTAGCACCCCTCTGCTCTGATACTTAGGCAACCCAAAGGTCACAATTTAAGCATACCAGGACACTCACCTTACTCAGTAAGCCCTTAAGTGTTAGATTGATCTTGTACTCACGCATTCAACAATAATTTATTGACAATGGCCCTAAGGATAGGGAAATCTACCCACCCATACAAGTAGGTTCCCTCTGCCCTAGTACGTTATGCAGCTACTACCACATTTGAAGCTATAGTGCACTCGCCTTACTCAGCAAGCCCTCAAGAGAAAGGTACGCCTCGCCCAATCGTAACATGTTCTACGTACATACATACTTCTAATATCATAATATATCATTCTTTTTTGTCATTATACATTCATGCACATTCATTCCTGTTCATAACTTAACGTTGCATTTCGTTTCACTTTAAGTGACTCTTTCCCATTTACATCATTTACCTTTGTCATTTCATTTCATTGCCATTTCATCGTCATTTCATTGCATAATATTTCATTTCATTATTTCGTACTACAGCTGGTCTTTAGCCATCATCAGTTAGTCTACGTAGAAACGTGCTAGATCTGCTAACACAGCTCCTTTTAACTGTCATCAGTTAGTCTACACAGAAGTGTGCAAGATCTGCTAACATGGCTGTCTTTCAGCTGTCTTACATTTACATAGTTGCATTTAACATACACTGAAAACATTATCCATATCATATTTTATTTTCATTGCTTTACTTACTTAGCCTGCATCTCATACATTTAACATATATTTACACAAAATTTACATTTACTCATGCCACACAATTTAACAATAAAATTCATACAATGCCTGTAAAATAAGTCAACCAACATTTAATATTCATATACTAAAAATACCATTCATTTCTTACATAAATACTCTGAAAATATTTTTCCATTTTTATCAGTTCATTTTCACATATACGTATCTAATAAATAACCCTAAACTCGAAAAAATATAATTTAAATGGCTGGCATTTTACCCATATAGAAACATATACACGTACATATAACACAATTTATTTTTTTCATTAAATTCATAAAAATTTTGATTTAATATATATTTTTCCCCTTACCTGATTTCTTGAACTACTCCAATAGGGACTCCGAAAAATACCTGTGGCGCTCCCCCGGACCCTGAAATTAAATTCCTAATTCCAATAAATTATCAATGAATAAAATATTAATTTAATACTTCCTTGGGACATAATTCTTAAATAAATAATAATACCTTTAAATTTAGCCAAATTGCCAAATTTTCTAAATCTCACTCTCGCTTTGGAGTAGGGCCTAGAAAATCCTAATTGACAAATTACCCACGTCAAAATGACGATAACGACGACTAGGACCCCGTGGTGGTGTCTGTTCGTCGATTTAACCACATATTAACGGCGAAATTGAGAAAATGGGAAAAAATTACCTTTCCCCAAGAGCAGTGCCTAAGCTTTTCCCATGAAAAATCTACTTTAGTAGAAATGTCGGCAGCGGAACCAGGATTCCAACGGCACCTTCCGTTTCCCGATCCATCGCAAACTCGCCGAGTAATTGAGAGAAGGAGAGAAGCGGAGACGAACGCAGGAAAATATTTTTTTTCAGGGGGGGGGGCGCGTGCAGTTGTTCTTCTTCTTCCATCTTCTTTCTTCTTCTCTTCTTATCTTCTTTTTGTCAGTACTTTATATATATATATATATATATATATATATATATATATATATATCTTATCATATACTTATTTTATATATATACATATATACATATATATATTTATATATTATATTAACCATATATATATTTCTCTTATTTCAATTAGTTTTTTTTTTTAATCCAATGTAAAAATATTTAATTTAATAACTAATTATTTAATTTATCTTAATTTAATTTAATTTCTTTAATTTTTAATTTTTTTTTCTTCTTTTTCCCACGCCATTCCTTTTATTTATTTATTTGTTATTTTATTTATTATTATTTTTTTCTAAATTATTTTAATCCTTTTTAATTTCCGGGTCTTTACAAAGGCGATAAGGAAATCATTGATTTCTCTAGAGAGGTTGAAAATATCAATGACACGATGTCTTCAGATGAGTCAACACATTACGAAATTGATTTTGATAACACTGTAGACCAAAACAGAGATATACATTGGGAGAGCGGAAAATTTTCCATGTGTCTCAATAATGAATATGATGATTTAATGCAGTGTGATGATGAAATAGATTTGAAAAGAAAAGCTTGTGGAGGAAAAAAGTGCAAGGTTTGAAGAGGTTGATGACTATGATTCTATATTCAGTAGTGTAACGACCTAAAAATTTCATACTATACTGATAATCATTTTACTTTGATACCCCTAAAATCACCTATGCAGCAGAAAACATAAAATCATACATCCATAATTACAATACCAAAATCCAGTATTAACCCAAAGCATACATACATAATTATACATCATCCCAGTATCTTCTACCGAACACTCCCGAATACTATTCAAAATAAAATCTCCTGATAACACTTACCCTTTAGACAGGATAGTGTAGATGACCTCTCTACCTGCGAGCCTGATCCACTCGTCTAGTTGGATCACCTGAAAAATGTTAATTTACTCGGATGAGACAACGCTCAGTAAGAAGAAATATGCTATTACTAGTGTGTGACAACTGAGTCTACATAAATAATTTACTGAAAAATAACTGATCTGAAATATCATGTAAGTACTATACAACTCACATCTACATGGCTTAAAATACAATTGTATTATTTGAGTTTTCTATTTATCCATACTGATAAGAATATAATATATCTGCTACTCTTCTATAAATCTGTATATATATAAATAACTGAGAAATATCCTCAGAAATTTGTATGTCATGATTTAACCCCTCATGACAAGGTTGTGCGGCCCGTAGACTGGACTTAACTCTTGTTGGTCTACCAGGATAAGTCACCTAAATATTCTACCAATCCTCAGTTCGACCTTTACTGCAATCCCTGCAAAGGCACGGTACTAGTATCTACCTCGTCGAACCTGCCTCCCAATCCAAAATACTAAGGAGACTGCAATCTCTCCATAGGCACGGTTGATGGATTCCATACACTATCTGAGATATGTGGTTGCACTCTGATATGAAAATAGCAACGGTACCGTGCTCTGCTGACTAAATCTGTCTGAAATAATTCATCAAAGATTTGATAATGAATAATACTTATATATATAATTATCTTACTGTTTCATTATGATTCCAAAATAATCATAACACTATAAATTTGACATGAAATACTGTATTATCTGACAAAAATAACGGTAATATCTGATTGAAATAACTGTAATATCTGACTGAATAATCTGTAATGTTTGAGTGTTATGGTTTTGGAAATCATGACATTCTGTAAATACTGTAAAATATCTGTATATATAATATCTGTAAAATCTCTATCTAATAAATATCTGTCTATATAATATTTGTCTGTAAAATATATCTGTTTGTAAAATATATCTGTCTATATATACACTGTAATTCATAATTCTGTAAAATCTAGTAAAACTTGTTTCCATGCAAAAACACTGTAAATCATGATATTCTGAAAAACTGTATAAATCTTGAAATGATCTAATATTAATTCATGCCACACAATTAAATAAACAAAAACCCTTGTAATAAAATATGTATTTTTTGATAATAAAAATAATTTATATCCAGTAGAATTCACCCCAAAACACATATATACTACTGATGAAATTTTTGAAATTCCTAGGATAACATATTTTCCTTACCTTGGATAACTAAACTCGTTTACCGATTCAACTCACGGTCACGGCGTTCATAATTCCATTTCCCTGAAAATATCATATATATATATATATATATATATATATATATATATATATATATTCCTGTCAAATAACTGAATTCCTAGAATAATCTCATACTCACATTTCCCGAATTATAAACTATTCATTTTCTTACCTGAATTCCTGGGAACACCCACTAAAAACCTAGCCTGCCTGCCGTGTATATACCAACCCTGAATTGTATAAAACCCCAATTTCTCAATTTAACCTTAGAAATACATTCATATCTAAGCTTATATCTTCAACAAATTAATAATCAATCCAAAATACCCAAATAACACCCTTACCTGGTTTCCTAAACTACGCCTGCAGGGATCCCAAAATTATACTCGCGGTGTTCATCCTAACCCTGAATTCAATAACCCTAATTTAATCAAATCAAACCTAAATAAAATACTATTTTAACATTTCCTAGGTCCATAAATTCCCAATAAACATTTAAACTTCCAAATATAACCAATTTACTTAATTCCCAAATCCCACTCTCGCTTTGGAGTGGTGCCTAAGATACCCAAAATTGAAATTTTACTGTGGCCAAAACAACGACGATCTAGACTAGGACCTCGTGGTGGTGCCCGATCGTCAATTAAGTTGAAGATCTAAGGGGAAATTGAGTAAAAAGTGAGAGTTTACCTTTCCCTAAGAGTGATGTCTACGCCGCTCCCATGAAAAATTTGCTTCGGTAATGTCGGTGGCGGAATTAGGAATCCAATGATATCTTTGGTTATTCGATCGGCTGAATATTGACCAAGAAAATGAGGAGAGTGGGAGAGGAGAGGAGACGAGGAGAGTATAGAGAGAGAGAGTGACGCTCTCTACAAATCTTCTTCAGGAAGATTTGGTATGAATATATATATATATATATATATATATATATATATATATATATATAGACACACACACACACACATCACTTAATTCAATTTTTTTTTACATATCATTTATTTAATTAATTTAATTTAATTTAATTTATTATTTTTAATTAATTAATTAATTAATTTTTTAATTATTATTATTATTATTATTATTATTATTATTTTAAATCACTAGATCCTTTTATAATAATTATTTTTGGGGCATTACAAGTAGTATCCACCAGAATTTGGGATTAAGGTGTCTAGCCAAGTCTTCAGTAGTGGAAAACAAGATCAACATTTCTCAGTTGGAAATGCATTCAAAGAGTTAAATAATAAGAGCCCCTAAACAAGTCTCGATTAAATTATGATGCAATTATTTGCATCAACTTACCAGTCGAAGCTTTGATAGATCCATAGGAGAAGCAATTAGTTTAAGATGATGATGGAACTACATTGCTTTGGAATCAACTCTCTACTAGATATGATTAAACAAATGAGGGCTAGAATGAAAGTAATGTCATTATTGAAGCTTTTAAGTTTGATGCCATTACTGATGTAAGAACTCGAATCGTGATAAATGGGTAAAATAAATAAGAGAGGGGTAAAATTGGTATTTGAACAGGCTTCGTCGACGAAGCCAGAGTTCGTCGACGAAGGCTATGGATTTCTCCTCAACGAAATTCAGGGGCTCGTCGATGAGGAGAAGCCGAGGAGTCTTGGAAAAACCAGAGATCCCAGATTCATTGACGAGGCCACCGATTCGTCGATGAAGTCAGTGAAAGATTCGTCGACGAGAACAACATTTCGTCGACGAATTGGGCCAGGTCAAAGGGCTATAAATAGGAATTTCCTTTACTTCCTCACTAAGTAACTTCAAATATCTCTCTCTCTCTCTCAACCTCTCCCTACTATCTTTTTCTCTAGATTTCTTCGCCTATCGTTGATGGAATCGGAAATCTGAAGTTACCACGAGGATCGTGGAAGGATTCTCTACAAGTTCTACGGATTGGAATCCCATTTTGGAGATTTTCGGATTTTGGAAAAAAATCGAGGTAAGGCTTGGTTTTCATTTCTGATCCGGTAATTTTGTAGGAAACTATTTTGTGAGTATATTCTGTACTGTGATTTGTAGGTTTTGGAACTCGGTTTGCTGTTTAGGGGTCTTGGAGTTTAGGATTTGTTATTCGGGGAAAAGGTAAGGGGAACTGTGTTTTTATTGGTTATTTTTGAAATCGGACTCGGTGAAACTGTGGTTCACGGTACTGTGTGTGTTTTGACTACTCATTTGGGGGGATCTAATGGGGAAAACTATGGGTTTTTCATTATTACAGTTTTGGGAAAAAGGGGGCAACGGGCTGCATCCCTGGTTTTGTTGAAAACCGAGTATATGTGTGATTTATACTATGATATTGGGATGACCGTGCCTTGACTTGTTTAAACTATATTTTTTTGAAAAATCATGATTTAGATTACCAAAAGGGTGTGGTTTGTTTGGTTATATGAGCACGCATGTGTGTGTGATATGTTGAAATGTTAGTAGGAACGCGGTTCCGAACTGTTCCAGGTACTGAGAGGCTTTATATCCAAGGGCATGTATTTTATCGCTTGCTATGTGGGCAAAAGAGTGTCCGGCTCTATATCCGAGGGCGTGTATTTATCGCCTGCCATGTAGGCAAGAGTGTCCGGCTCTATATCCAAGGGCGTGAGCCTATTCCGGTAGATCAGACCAAAGGGAGGAGCGACTGGATACTCCACGTAATGGTTCACCTATTATTTGATCTATGAGATGATTCTTTATGTATTTCCATTCTCTAGGTGGTGCATTTACCTCCATTGTAGTTTCTTCAATTCCAATGGATGGTTCTCTAAGTTTGTTTTTCTTTTCTGAATCATTCTCAATTGATAATTCTTTTAGTTCTTTATTTAATTCGGGTTCATCTTCATCAATTCTCTTGGAGAAGGGATTTGTCTCATTGAACACTACATGAATAGACTCTATAACTGTCAATGTTCGTTTATTATATACTCTATAGGCTTTACTATCTAGAGCATATCCTAGAAAGATACCTTCATTAGATTTTACATCGAATTTTACTAAATGCTCATTGTCTCTAAGCACAAAACACTTACAGCCAAAAACATGAAAATATGATATGTTTGGTCTATGGCCATTTCATAATTCATAAGGAGTCTTATTAAGTGATGGTCTAATTAAAACTCTATTTAGCATATAGCGGGCGGTATTCACTGCCTCGGCCCAGAAGTGTTTAGGTAATTTATGTTCGTTAAGCATAGTTCTGGCCATTTCCTGTATAGATCTATTCTTTCTTTCAACTACTCCATTCTGTTGTAGTGTTCTAGGAGTTGAAAAATTATGGGCAATTCCTAATGAGTTACAATAGTCTTCCATGCCTTGATATTTAAACTCTCTACCCCTATCACTTCGGATTTTGGTAATTGTGTATCCCTTTTCATTTTGTACTTTCTTGCACAGGTTTATAAATTTTTCACATGCTTCATCTTTATGACCTAAGAAAAGTACCCATATGTATCGTGAAAAATCATCAACAATGACAAATGCGTATGATTTTCCTCATAAACTCTGAATTGGGTTTGGTCCAAATAAGTCTAAGTGAAGCATTTGGCCTAGTAGAGGAGATCTCTTTTTTCTTCTTAAAGCTTGTTCTTGCTTGTTTTCCTAGTTGGCATGCATCCCAAATTTTATCTTTCACAAATTTTGTCTTGGGCAGTCCCTTAACTAATTCTTTCTTAACAAGTTTTGAGATTAAATCCATGTTTGCGTGTCCTAGTCTCCTATGCCAAATCCAACTTAATTCATTCATGGCAGATAAGCAGGTTACACTTTGTGCAGTTAAGTTGTCAAAGCTTGTGGTATAAACGTTTTCATGACGCTTAGCAATGAAGAGTGTCTTATTATTAGTTTTATGTTCAACTATGCACTTGTCATGTCTAAATGATACTTTGTAGCCTTTATCACATAGTTGACTTACGCTTAATAAATTGTACTTTAAACTTTCAACTAATAATACATCATTAATAATGAGTGAGGAATCATTACCGACTCTTGTGATCCTTCCTTTAGCATTATCACCAAAAGGAACAAACCCTTCATCCTTGAGTATGATGGAAGTGAATTTTGCTTTATCTCCGGTCATATGGCGTGAGCTTCCGCTATCCATATACCATTTGTCTTTTGAGGATGCTGATCTTAAACAAATCTGCAAGACACAATTAAACAACTAGTTTTGGTACCCAAATTTTCTTGGGTCCAGGGGGGTTAGTGCTAGTTTGACCTTTCACCTTCCATACTCTCTTAATTTTTACATCTTTATTTTTCAAAGGGCAATCAAATTGTATGTGACCCAACCTTCTACATTTAAAGCATGTAGTATATCTATAATGGTTCTTAGTTGGAACAAATAACTTTGATTCTTTTGTAAAATACCCCTTGTAAAGATGTCTTTTCTTTGTATTTTCTTTACCATTAAAACCAAGCCCTTCATTTTCTAGAGAATTTCTTTCAGATCCTAAGAGTTTTTCAAAATTGTTTTGTCCTTCAGTAAATTTACAGATGATTTCAAATTTATCTTTCAAGTCCTTTCCTAACTCCTCAATTTTCAAATTTTTATCTATTATAAATGATGCATGAGATTCATTTTGGTGTTCAACTAGATTTGAAAGTTCTTTGACTTTGCTTCTCAACTCAGAAATTTTCTTTGTTTTCTTCTCAAGCATTTTAATAGTGTATAGGTATTCTTGTTTCAGTTCATCATATGACATCAGTTCATTTTTATTTTCAGATTCACTAGAATAGTACAAAGATGATGAATAAGTTGATTGTACCTCCAAGTCATCATGTGCCATTAGACACAAATTGGCAACCTCGTCATCACTGGATTCATATTCTGAACTGCTAGTGCTGTGTGTATCCCAGCCAACTTTCAGCGCCTTCTTCGTTTTCTTTGAAGCTTTTATGAGTTTGGGGCACTCAGGCTTGATGTGTCCAACTTCTCGGCAATTGTAGCAAGTTGGTGGATCCTCCTTCTTTTTCTTCATGCTTTGCTCTCCTCTTTTTGATTTAGATTTCTAGAATTTTCTGTTGAACTTTTTGTTCTTCTTCAAAAACTTCCCAAACTTCTTTGTGAACAAGGCCATGTCATCATCCGTTTCGGAATCGCTTCCTTCACTTGAATAGCTTGATGATGCCTTAAGTGCAGTGACCTTCTTAGCTTTGCTTTGCTCATTTTTCCTCTCATTTATTGCCAGCTCATAGGTGATGAGTGATCCAATGAGTTCGTCCACTGACATCTCCTTGAGATTTCTCCCTTCAGCTATTGCAGTAGCTTTAGCTTCCCACACTGGAGGTAATCCCTTGAGTATTTTCCTGATCAACTTATAAGAGGGGTAAGTTTTTCCAAGAGCATTTAAAGAGTTAATGATGTGTGTGAATCTAGTGTACATGGATTGTATGGATTCATCAATCATCATTTTAAATGCTTCATATTCACTAGTAAGCATGTCTATTCTGCTATCCTTTACTTCCTTAGTGCCTTCATATGTAATTTTTAATTTTCCCTAAATTTCTTTAGCTGAGTTACATGCCATTACCCTATTAAATTCATTGACATCTAGTGCACAGAAAAGTATATTCATGGCTGTGGCATTAATTTGAATTGAATTCCAATCCTCTTCAGTATATTCATCTTCAGTTTTAGGTACATTAATCATATCAATGACTTTCATGGGAATGTGATTTCCTTTAGTCACAATTTTCCAGACCTTCCAATCTACGTTCAGTAGATATATGCTCATTCTACATTTCCAATAAGTGTAGTTTACACCATAGAAAATGGGTGGTCTAGTGGATGAGTGTCCCTCACCAAATGGAGTTACACTAATGTGTGCCATGTGATCGTTTTACAAATTAACTATCAATTCTAAGTAAACCTCACTCTGATACCAAATGTTGATTAAGGTGTAATCGCAAGAGGGGGGGGGGGGGTGAATTGGGTGTTTTAAAAAAAATTCTTTGAAACCTATTTACCAATCAATCCCTATATCTACGTTTAACTAGTCACTTATCAAGTTGGTGTGAAATTATTCAACATACACAAGCAAGTTGGAAATTGAAATACGATGCGGAAAATAAACAGATAAGGAAAGAAAATAAACAGATAAGGGAAGAGAGAATGCAACCACGATTTTATGAGGTTCAGCTTACTTGGCCTACGTCCTCACCTTGAGCAACCACTCAAGGATTCACTAACCCTGCTCCTTAAAGTGGGACGGAGCTTCCCTTACAATCCGCTGCTTACAAGAGGCACAACTTCCTCCTACTCCGCTGCTTACAAGAGATACAACTCTCTCCTCTCACACCGGTTCACACACCGAACTGTATATACAATAGAATCTGAAAAATACACTAAAAAACAATGCTTCTAACAAAAGCTGGTGAGTACAATTCAAATTCCTAAAATATTGACATATGATATAACTTGAAGCTCGTAAATGAATGAAAACGATAAAATCGTTTTATGTATGATATACCTCAACACATGAATCCCTTTTTAACCAAAATTTTCAAGTAAAGGTAAATTCAAAACTTTTTGGAATAATCTAGGGTTCTTGGTTCACTTTGCAAAAATGCACACTTATATAATTGAAGTGAACTGTGTTGGCAAAAACTTTGTCTTGAATATACACTCAATAAAAATCACAAAATTTTATTTCAAGTACTCAACCACAAAATTGAGTATATTAATTTGCAAAAAAATATCCCTCGATTAAAATTATATTTATAAGTATTAAGGATATTAAATCAAGTTCTAATGTATCTAAAGATAGATCCTTTTAGAAACCACACACTTGAATCAAACCTTTCAATGAGTCACACACCATAAAACAAATAATGATCTAGTTCAAAAAGATTTGATATATATAAAGATACTCTCAAGATCACTCTTTTAATCAAAAACTAGGTTTTTCAATAAGAAGCCCTTTGAGACAATATATGTATATTTATATATTCTTGAACCAAAATTTAATCTACCAAGTTAGATAAACTTTCTCAAGTAATGATCTCTTAGAAAATTAATTTTTTTTTTGTACAAAAAGCACACTCAAGATCAATACTTTTCAATACTAATCAAGAACAAACAATGAGATGATCTGTAAAAATCACAAGATTAATAACTTGAAAGATCAAACCTCAATACTAGATTGAAGTACAGTAAAGTAAACAAGTTCCCTTTGAAAATCTGAATTGATTTGCCCAAGCTTTGAAGATATGAGATTGATGTATAGGCAAAAGAATAGCACTAAGAGTAGATAATCAACAAACTTGCAACAAGGTGTGTTCTTCTCTTTCTTGTGTGTCTCTTTCTCTTCTAGGGTTTAGATATTCATAATATATAGTATATTACCCTTAGAATTGATCTCAGCCGTTGGACCAATAACTCGCGTGTCTTTTTAATAAAGAATTGATTTTTAGGCTTTGCCGCGAGTTCAGGCAATCGAACTCGACTTTAGGCTCCTGAAGTGTCAACTTCAGGCGCCTGAGGTTCCAAGGTCAGGTGACCGAGGTACCTATGCCAGGTTCTGTCTTTCCCATTTAATTCTTCAGGCTACCGAACTTAATCTTCAGGCTACAGAAGAAATTCTTCAAGCTACTGAAGTGAAGTTCAGGCTACCGAACTCCAAATTTTTATTTCCTTTTTCTAATTTTAGAAAATGCTTTACTCTTTTTCTTAGGCCTTTTATAAAACATATTTTCCCTGATTTCAAAAACATTTCTAAGTCTATGAAGGTTCCCTAATGATATACATGAAATGCATGAATCCTAAAATCATTTTAAGTTATGTTGAGCCTCAAGATAAATCTCCCAAACCTCAACACACCTCCTTCAGAGATGTTAAACTCTGTAGCCAATCCTTGCTGTACCTTTTCCATAGCCTCTCCCAACTCTGCATCACTAGCCTGCGCGACTTTTATACGCTCAAATAGGGTCGGTTGGACCACCAAACCAGTAAAATAAGCCAGATGATCACCAACCACCAAATCTATACCTAAGCTCTCCAAATCCCGTATGATGTGACACTGAGTTACAACAGTAGATACAGCTGTAGGTCTTGACTTCTGACTCAACGCATCAGCCACCACATTTGCCTTCCTCAGGAGATAACTGATCGTGAAATCGTAGTCTTTGATCAACTCTAGCCACCTCCTCTGCCTCATATTCAACTCCTTCTGCGTGAAGAAATACCTGAGGCTCTTATGGTCAGTGAAGATCTCACACTGCACCCCGTACAAATAGTGTCATCATATCTTCAGTGCATACACAACAGCAGCTAACTCCAGATCATGCGTAGGGTAATTCTTCTCATACTCATTCAGTTGTCGAGAAGCATACACCACAACCTTACCCTGCTGCATAAGAACACATCCTAATCCCTTCAGAGACGCGTCGCTATAAATCACAAATCCACCATCCCTTAAAGGAATGGTCAACACTGGAGCAGTAACTAGCCGGTGCTTCAACTCCTAAAAGCACTGCTCGTAATCATTGGTCCACTCAAACTGGACTCCCTTCCTTGTCAATCGAGTCAGAGGTCCAGACAGTTTAGAGAAACCCTCTATGAATTGACGATAGTATCCCGCCAGTCCTAGAAAACTCCGAGCCTCCTGCACATTCTTCGACCTTACCCAGTCGACCACAGCTTCAATCTTGCTAGGATCAACTGATATTCCATCCCTAGTAACCACATGGCCTAAGAACGTAATCTGACTCAACTAGAATTCACATTTCTTTAACTTAGCATACATCTTCTTCTCTCGTAGAATTTGTGACACTAACCTCAAATGTTCCATGTGTTCTTCCGTACTTTTCGAGTATACTAGAATGTCCTCAATGAATACCACCATGAACCAATCTAGGTACTCATGGAAAACCCTGTTCATCAGATCCATGAACACCTTCGGAGCATTCGTCAACCCAAAAGGCATGACTAAAAACTCGTAGTGGCCATATCTAGTTCGGAAAGCCGTCTTCGCTACATCCTCTGCTCTAACCCTCACCTGATGATATCCTGACCGCAAATCGATCTTCGAAAAGACCTGCGTCCCCTGCAATTGGTCAAAGAGATCATCTATACGAGGTAAAGGATAACGATTCTTCACAGTTACCTTGTTAATCTCACAGTAATTAATGTACATCCGCATCGACCCGTCCTTCTTCTTCACAAATAGTATTGGAGCTCCCCAGGGCAAAACACTAGGTCGAATGAATCCCTTGTCTAGTAATTCTTGCAGATGCTCCTTCAACTCCCAAAGTTCTGCTGGAGCCATGCGGTACGGAGCTTTAGAGATTGGCACCTTACCAGGCAACAACTCTATCGCAAACTCCACCTCACGATCCGGAGGTAAATCGGGTAAATCATCTGGGAACATATCTAGGAATTCGTTGACTACCCGAATATCCTCGAGTCTCAACTCATTCCACGGTGGTTCCTCCACACAAGCTAAATACCCCTGACATCCATCCAAGAGTAGCCTCCTCGCCTATAGTGCCGATAAAATCTGTGGCGCTGAACGCATACACGATCCCACAAACTCGTACTCCTGCTCCCAGGAGGTCTGAAAACTACCACCTTTCTACGACAATCGATCACGAGATAACTGGAGAACAACCAGTCCATCCCCAGAATGACGTTGAACCCTAAAATGTCGTATACCACAAGATTCACCGGTAACAACTTTCCCTGAATTTCCACTGGGCAGTCTATCAACATCTTCCTACAGAAAGATACACTCTCAAATGGCGTAGTAACAGCTAATACCTCATTCATGTCTCGGGTCTCAATCCCACGCCGTCCCACAAAATTTACAGATACAAAAGAATGGGTTGCACCCGAATCAAACAGAAAAAAAGCTTTATTCGAAAGCAATAATAAGGTACCTGTCACCATGTTACCTATATGCTCAGCGTCCGCTGGAGGAAGAGAGTATACTCTGGCCGGAGCTGTATTCGTTTGAGCGGTTCCTCGAGGTATCTGATTACTCCCTCGGTCCCCACTAACTGCAGGCACATCTCGCCTCGGTGCTCGACAATCATGAGACATGTGGCCTAGCTGGCCATAGTTGTAGCAACTACCACCAAATGACCGACACTCTCCCTCGTGCCACCTGTGACATCTGGTACAACGACCACCGGTCTGGCTCATTTGAGAGTCCTGGTGCTTGGTATTCTGGCGGTAACCCGAGCCCTTGCTCCTCTTCTTCCACGATCCCTGACGAGATCCTGTCTAAGAACCAGAAGGTACCGTACTCTTCCTCGATTCCTGATCCACCTCGTCCTCTCGGATACCAGTCTCGATCACCGTGGCTTTATCCACCAACATCGAGAACTCGTGGATCTGAAGCATACCCACTAGTTTGTGGATATCCTTCCTCAAACCCTTCTCAAACCTCTAAGTCTTCTCATACTCGCTCGAGATCATACATGGTGCAAAGCGGGACAGCTTTATGTATCGAGCCGCATACCCCTGCACTGTCAAACTCCCCTGAGTCAGCGTAGAAAAATCATCTGCCTTCGCATCCCATACGGAAGCTGGAAAGTATCTATTAAAGAACACCTCCTTGAATCGGCTCTACGTCATCTCCTCAGGACCAGCTCTATGCTTCTCCAACAGATTCACCGCAGTCTACCATCGACCCGCTTCCCTAGACAGTTGGAAAGTAGCATAGAGGACTCGCTGCCTATCCGTGCAGTGCAAGACTCCCAGAATCCTCTCAATCTTCTCCATCCAGTCCTCTGCTGTTGTCGGGTCTAGTCCTCCAGAGAACGTCGGAGGATGCATGCGTGTGAACCTCTCAATGGTGCACCCCGCAGCAGTAGGAGAGGGCTCGCGTCTCCTCACACTTCGCCCGATCTCCCGTAACACTTGCCTCGTCAAACCTCGAGGCACAGAAGGAGACTCATCACTCGCAGTCTCCTCGGAGCCACTTCCCAGGTCATTATCCTTGGGGTCCATTCTATAACACAATAGGAATCAATCAGTATCCCTACAACACATACAGTTAACACAATAATCTATACTAATCGTGTTAACTACTCCCTACTAGGTCTAGGTCTTTCCTATCACACCGACACGAAAGTCATCAATGATCTGCCCTACTTTTACTGGAATTGTCATCCAGGAAAAACACGAAATACCATCGACAAATTCCGGTCTAGTAACTGAACAACCCTCAACCAACTCTACCTATATCCACATCCTATACTCTGGTATGTACTCATAACTAAGCCTAACCAAGTCTACAAGATCTAGTAACTTGGTTAGCTCTGATACCAAGCTGTCACGCCCTGAACCCGAAAATGGGACCCGGGGGTGAGCATGTAACCTAACCTGTCCTTGTATCATACAAATCATCACAGATACAGTACAAAGGATGAGGGTCCGACCCCGTGGGGTTCCCAGACACCCTAAACACATCCAATCATAATCATATACGCAGTGGAAAAAGGTCTTCTATATACATATGCAGTATCATACCAGAGTCTATACAAGAGCAGAACATGGCTCTAACAAAACGTACAAACTGGGTGCCCAAATACAACTCAAAATGGCAACCTAAAAAAACTACAGTCCTAGTACTTACCCAAGCACTAACGCAGTACACCGGCCACTACGCTCCCTACACCAGGATGCTAGTTCCGGTTACCCGAAGAACCTGTAAAAATTACGTACAGTAGGGGTGAGACACCTCTCAGTAAGGAAGAACACATGTTATATCGGGGTGTGGCATTTGAGTGTTATCATGACACAACATACACGCAGTTAAATGCATTCCAGTACTAATTTACACAGTGCATACACGCACACATACGACGGCCATTTATACGCAGTCTCGTCACAATACATACACATGATCAGTAATCCTCAGTGTCGTCACACTCTTTGGCCTGAAGCTGGCCGGCGACATACGGCGTTGGCCTGTAGCCAACCCGCGAACACGGCACCACCGGCACATGGCTAGTCCCCGACTCTCATGGCATCATACTGGCGCTAAACTGGTGGATCCACACCCTTCGCCCTGATCTGCCGGAATAGGATCACGCCCTCGTATATAGAGCCAGACATTCTTACCTACATGGAAGGCGATAACACGCCCTCAGATATAGAACCAGAAACTCTCAGTACCTGGGACAATTTCGAAACCGTGTTCCTATTAGCATTTCAACATATCACACACACATGCATGCTCATATAACCAAACAAACCATACTCATTTGGTAATCTAAATCATGATTTTCCAAACAAATACAGTTTAAACAAAGTCAAGGCATGGTCATCCCAATATCACAGTATAAATCACACATATATTCGATTTTCAACAAAACCTGGGATTCAGCCTGTCGCCCCCTTTTTCCCAAAACTGTAATAATGAAAAACCCATAGTTTTCCCCGTTAGATCCCCCCAAATGAGTAGCCAAAACACACACAGGACCGTGGACCATAGTTCCACTGAGTCCGATTTCAAAAATAACCAATATAAACATAGTTCCCTTTACCTTAACCCTGTCAGCAAATCTCGAACTCCAAGGTCCCTAAACAGCGAACCGAGTTCCAAAACCTACAAATCACAGTACATAATATGTTCACAAGACAGTTACCTACAAATCTACTGAATCAGAATTGAAAATCGAGCCTTACCTTGATTTTACGCCGAAATCCAAAAATCTTCGAAACGAGATTCCGATTCTTAGAAGTTGTAGAGAATCCTTCCACGATCCTCGTGGTAGCTTCCATTTCCCGATTTCGTCAACGATCGGTGAAGAATTCTAGAGAGAAGGAGTAGGGAGAGGTTCAGAGAGAGAGAGAGAGAGACATTTGAGATTTCTTAATGAAGAAGCAAAGGAAATTTCCTTTTATAGTCCTTTGATCCGGAAATTTCCAATTTTTCCCCTCTTAATATTTAAACTCATTTTTCATATTTTGGGTTCTTACACTTCGAGTAACTGAAACTAGCGTCCTGGTGTAGGGAGCATAGTGGTCGGTGTACTGCGTTTAGCGCTTGGGTAAGTGTTAGGACTTTATTTTGATGGGTTGCCATTTTGGGATGTGTTGGGCACTCAGTTTGTACGTTTTGATAGAGTCATGTTTTGCTCTTGTATAGAATTTTGTATGGTACTGCATATGTATGTATGGTTTTTCCGCTGTGTATATGATTGTGTTTAGATGTGTTTAGGGTGCTTGGGAACCCCACGGGGTTGGACTCTCATCCTTCGTACTGTATCTATGATGATTCGTATGATACAAGGATAGGTTAGGTTATATTTCCACCTCTGGGTCCCATTTCGGGGTTCGGGGCGTGACAACTGATGCCACCAATAAACCGAAGTTAACTAGCATGATGCCACCATAAAAGAAAAACAGACAGGTGAAGGTTTTGCTCATGATAACCTTCCTACTGAAACCCAAGTTGACTTTTCTGATGAATGATTAAAAGGTAGTATATTGTTGAAGACCTAAATGCTTTAGATAAAGATCGAAATGAAGTCGAGAAGTTCAAAATCCCAAGTTCCATGGAATCTAATCAGCACAATATTTCAGGGATGAACATATCCAGTTACACTAGATGCTCCACTAGAGATTTTGAAAGCATGGAAGGGCAAGATATCCAATTGGATGCTGCAAATGCATTTCTAAAAAAAAATGATATAACCAGCTCAGGCATGAAAGATCATTCTTCCATATAGGAAGAAATTCCAACCAAAAACTGTCCAACACTTGCAATAAATTAAATATAATAAAACTGTCCAACAATGGCCCAACCAATGAGCACCACTTATGAGGCCTGAAAATATGTCCATATGATGAGCACTGCTCATGAGGCGATCCAAGGGTGAGCATAGCTCACTAGGAATGACCCAACTGATGAGCATCGCTCATGAGGCCTGAGAATATGCTCATAAGATGAGCACTACTCATAAGGCAACCAAAAGACCCAAAGGTGAGCATGATTCACTAGGAATGACCCAAATGATGAGCACCGCTCATGAGGCATGAAGACATGTCCGTTTGATGAGCACACCTCATGAGGCAACCAAGGAGTGAGCACTGCTCACAAGCAATGACCCATCTGATGAGCATCACTTGTGAGGCAACCAAGGAGTGAGCACTACTTACCAGCAATGATCCATATGGTGAGCACTGTTCATGAGGCCCCAAAGACATGCCCATCTGATGAGCACAACTCATAAGGCAACCAAGGAGTGAGCACTGCTCAACGAAAACAACCCATTTGATGAGCACTGCTTATGAGGCCCCAAAGACATACCCATATGACGAGCACAACTCATGAGGCAACCAAGGAGTGAGCATTGCTCACTAGTAATGGACCATCTGCTAAGCATTGCTCATGAAGCCCCAAAGACATGCCCACTAGATGAGCACAGCTTATAATGAGACAACCAACGCGTGAGCATGACTCACCAACAATGGCCCATCTGATGAGTACCCTTATGAGGCCATGAAGACTTGCCCACTTGATGAGCATAACTCATGAGGCCATAGAGAAATAGCTTCACAAAGGCTGTTCGGGAGAAGGCTGCTCGGATTAAGGCCCAAAGTTCGATTAAAAATGGGCCGTAGAGCATTTTCATTTGCTCGTGTCGATCTAAATAAGAAGGAAACTGGCTTAGATTGGGCCAAAATTTGATGCAACTAGCTTAGATTGAGCCAAACAAGAAGGCACTCGATTGGGATTGGGTCGATAAAGAAGCCATCCGGCTCAGATTGAGCTGCATAGGAGGGCAGTTAGCTTGGATTGGGTTGATAAAGAATCCAACCGACTCAGATTGAGCTACATAGGAGGGCAGTCAGCTTGGATTGGGTTGATAAAGAATCCAACCGACTTAGATTGAGCCGAATAATCGGCTAGGATTAGGTCGATTAGGAAAGCACTCGGCAAGAATAGGATTGAAAAAGAAGCCAATCAGCTCGGATTGAACCGAATAGGAGGGCAATCGACTCGGATTGGGTCGATAAAGAGATCAACCTGCTCGAGTTAGGCCAATTAGGAAGGCCCTCGTCTTAGCTCGGGTTGAAAAAGAAGCCAACCGACTCGGATTAAGCCAAATAGAAGGGGAGTCGGGTCAGATTGGGTTAATAAACCGACTCAGATTAAATCGAATAGGAAGGCAGCCGCTTGAATTAAGCCGAATAAGCCAACCAGCTCGGATTGAGCATTTGGCTCAATTTGAGATCGGATTAAGTTGAATCATTCAACACTCAACACTAAACTCAGATTGAGCCAAAGAGAAAATTAACCTCTTGGATTGAGCCGAGGTGCTTTGCAACTGGCTTGGATTGTTTTGGAAGCTCCCAAATCTACTTAAATGGGAGACTTCGAAACACTCTCGAATAAAAGAAGCTTTACTTCGAAAATTCAAGAGTAAGGGGGCAACTGGTATACCCAAAATTAATAGACACACTCATGAGGGACTTTGATTATAAAACCATTATTAACACTCCTGCATAAATAACATACCGAAAGTCAAATAGGCATATTCATGAAGGGCTACGGTTATCAAACCACCATTAACACTACTGTGTAAATGCCCTTAAGTTATCCATAACCCTCCATAGTTGTTATAATATGCTCATAAATACTAAATTTAAGGAGGACATGCCTCCACCACTATAAAAGAGTACTTCGAGAGGAGGTAAACATCTCATTCTCATAAACCTTCTATAGTCCCTAATTTAGATATCAAAGTGATTTTTCAGAGTACACCCCAAGTTTTCTAAGTCATTCCTGTTTGAATTTTTGCAGGTGGTCGCGGTTGAAGATCAATCCACATAAGCCATTCAGTTTTTAGTAGCAACAATAGTCACAGAGCATCCTTGGCGATTGAAGAGAGAGAGAGAGAGAGAGAGAGAGAGAGAGAGAGAGAGAGAGAGAGAGAGAGAGAGGGTTAATTCATTTTTGGTCTTTGGATGTACGACGTCTCCTTCCACATATCTGTGTGCTTATTTTTCAAATTTTAAATATATTAAAAATAAATTTTATTTTTTTATATTTAATCAATGATCGAATTCTTCTTTTTGGAGGAAAGTTATGTAGGGTATGCCTGAACTGTTAAGTAAATCTAAGTGGAAGGTTAGAGAAGGAGATGTAAAATTGTGGAATGATAAGTTTCTAGATTCGGGTCCTTAGTTTGCAGAGTGTCCAGATGGTGCACATTCACATATCAGATTAAAATATTTAGTTATCAATAATGCGTGGGATGTGAAAAATTTGCAGAGGATTCTGGGGTACAATAAAGCGGAAGAAGTGATGAAAAATGTGGGAAATTTTAGAAACTCTTTGGACATACTGCTTTGGTTCCCAGGAAAGGATGGTTGCTTTAATACAAAGTCCGCATGGGATGTTATCAGAGTTAGAACTCCAAAGTTTGATTGGGCAAAGTTTGAGTGGGTTTGGAATAAATGATTATCGAAGAAAATTGCTATCTGCATGTGGAAGACCGCTTTTGAGTGCTTAAGTGTTGATGAAAAAGTGAGAAGGGTGGGGGTTTTGCTTGCTTCAGTGTGTAATTGTTGTGAGATGAGGTAGTCAAAAGATATGGAGCATGTGTTAAATAAGGGTGACCTTACTACTGAGGTTTGGAGGAAGGTTTCGGTGGAGGTAGGTGTTTCTTTCCTTAGACAATAAAGTTGGAAAGAAAGAGTCTAAATGTGATTTAATAGGGCTTCCAGATTTTCTCAATTGGGATCATTAATGGGTTTGATTCCTTATTTAGTAGTTTGGAGGCTGTGGAGAAGGAGATGTGCGGCTAAAATGGAGGGGAAATTGGAGAGTAGTACAGATGTGTGACTGTCCATTAAGTATTGGGTGAGGGTTTTGAGTAAGAATATGACAGGAATGACTCAGTTAAAGGATGCTGATTTTCGGATATTGCAGAATCTGAAAGTGCAAATTGTGAATAAAAGAATTAAAACTATGCAATGTGTGAGATGACTAAAATTGGGGCAAGGGAGGTTAAAACTAAATTTGGACGAGAGCAGCTTGGGGAACCCATGGCCAGCGGGTGGTGGTGGCATCCTTAAAGACCATACATGTTCTTTTGTTTTTGGTTTTTCAAAATATTTTGGTTCTTGTTCAAATAATGAAGTTGAATTGAGAGATGTGTTGGAGGGAATAAAAATTTGCAAACATTTGGACCATACTAGTATTGATATTGAATGTGATTCGAATATTGTTGTAAATTGGATAAGATTCAGTAGGTGCTCCTTGTGGTATTTGTGGGATTTTTAGGAGCAGCTGATTGGTTTATTGGAGGGAGTAGACTTTTCGATAAAACATTGATATAGAGAAAGGAACAAAGTGACAGATGCCTTGGCTCGATAAGGTGCTATGGGGAGGAATAATTTGTTTACAAATAGTAGTTAACTCCCTACAGTTATCAATGAGTTGTATAAATTGAAGAAGATGAGTACAACTTATATGAGATATGTTTAACTGATTTCCTATTGGTTTTGGTTTATACTTTATGTTGATTATCTTTTATTTGTTTTTGTTGCGTGAGTTTTGTTTTGTAGGTACTGGTTTTATTTTGTTTTGTTTGGACTTATAATTTTATTTTGGTTGGATGTTAGTGTTGTTTTTGGAAAGTTTTTAAAATTTTGTCTTTTGTTTCTCCTATTAATTATTTTGTAATCATGATATTCCTCCGTTAAGTGAAAGTTTATCAATAAATAAATGAAGGTATCGTCCTTCTTTTAAATATATATATATATATATATATATATATATATATATTTAACATTTAAAACACAAATAGACGGTGAGAAAATCTCCAATATAATTTCCCATGGTGTCTGGGCTTTTGGGTCACTCACTGTACAAAAGGAAAGTGCTGTGCAGGTGATGCAATTAAGAAAGAAGGTTGATATTTATTACGGATCCGCAGAAGAGACGAGGTATGTGTCCCACCACAGTGCAGATCCACTTCCGCACGTGAATCGACTCTGCTGGACCTCTCCTAAGGTTACTTGCACATTGCTCATTCCACCATGTTTTATATATATGTATTAACAACAAAAACAGCTTTTTTTTTAATTTTTTAGGTTACCTAAACTCAAACTTAATTATTGCGGGGTTTGGCCTTCAGTAGGCTGGTGGCATGCCCATATGAGTGTCTGGCTGCACGATATCAACCCCCCCATCGCCACCTGTTTAAACCAGAATTTGGCACAGTTAAGAATTCTCTTCAATTTCCACAAATATTTAATAATTCTTTGTAATCAAGTCGGTAGTCCCCTGTAGATCGCATTCTTTAATATTTTTTTTTTTATGAAAGAATCTTGTGCTGCAGCCTCCCAATTCGTTTTCTTCGGTCAAGTGAAATCTACTCTCCCCGTGTTCGATCACTGTTGGAAGAATGATTGGTGATCCCAACATGCAGGTGTGCTTCTTTGGAGGGTTTTGAGACAGTATTCCTCATTCTGCGCTGCCTTTTCTTGTAGCAATTTCGGTATGCGAGAAAGTTCTTAGTGGGAGTAGACTTAGGCTAGTGAGGAGGAATTGGTGTTTCTTATCTGGGATTTCTTGGGGCCTCATCAGGCGTTGCGGTGCTAATTTTGATATGTTCCCAGAAGTAGGCAAAACCCAGATCCCAGATTTAGCTGCGAGTGCTCTGGGTTCCATTTTGCATTGATTTGTGGTTTTCTATAATTTGAGAGCCTTGATGGTGTTTGGTTTGATAGAAATTTTGTGGGTTTTCCTTATCTTGGAGAATCTAGGAAAGAAAAACTTTTGGGAACACGAAGAGAATATAATCCTTTGAGTTCTCAGACATGGGTGGCAACTCTAAGACCATTGTTTGGTTTAGGAGGGATCTCAGGATTGAGGATAATCCAGCCTTGGCTGCTGCTGCTAGGGATGGGTCTGTACTCCCTGTCTTCATATGGTGCCCAAAAGAAGAAGGGCAGTTCTACCCAGGTCGAGTTTCAAGGTGGTGGTTGAAGGAGTCTATTGCCCACTTGGAGCAGTCCTTGAGATCCCTCGGAGCTGTGCTTGTGCTGAGAAAAGCCCAGAGTACCCTTGATGCTCTTTTGGACTGTGTTAATGCCACTGGTGCAACAAAAGTAGTATTTAACCATCTTTATGGTATGCTTTTTTTCCTTACGTTAATACAATTTATTTACTCCATACCGTATTTAATTTGCTAAATTAAAGTTGGGTTATGTTTGATTTTTGGAATGGCGTAGGGTGGTAATGGAGCAATTATTGTGTAGGGATATAAAAGTTTGCAAAAGGATAGAGAGTGTTACATTAAGCGAAATGATATGCACACGTTGTTGATAAATTCAAAGATTATGTGACACCTTATTTGATGTTCCTATAAATTTATATTGTTAGTGTTCCTCCTGAATGGTAATACTGATGTCTGATTGCGAATTGCATGATTGCATCTTTTCTTGTGGTTCCTTTTGAAGGAAATTTCATGAATGATATTGTGTCTGGAGAGTTAGGTGGATGATAATGTTCAAGAAATTTGTTGATAAATTATGAAAATTTTGAAAAGTTGAAAAATAAGAATAAAAGAAGAAGATGACAAAGTGTTTTATTGATTGCCCGCGTAGCATAGAAACTGAAATTGAAGGAACATGGAAACAGTAAGATGCAAAAAGAAAAATTCAATTTAGTGTCCAAAATTTAATTGATTGCCTTAGCTGCATTTCTAAATGCAACAAAACTATGATAACGGTCCAGTGCCAGTACACTGTTATATGCAGCACAATTGAAAGAAATTAGTGTGTTGTGTAAATGGTTATGGGGATGGTGAAAAAAAATCAGTTTAAAGAAAATGAGAACATTGCTCCTGTTTGTCATTTTTTTGGGCGACAGTCTGTATAAAGAAAACATTCAGCAATAATGACTAGAAAGGCTTGTATCATTTTTTAGATGCAGTAGACATGCCGAAGAATGATCCATCCAATGTAGGATGGGAGAACACCCCCACTCCCTTGCAATTAGTCTTGGAAGTTGGAGTAAGGACCCACCCCAAATCAGAAGTGAGGATGCAGGTCATCCATCCCTTTCATGAGCCACAAGCTCTGAAAATTTTAGGGCCTTGAGGCGTCCTAGAACAGGTGAGCTTTAGATTTGAAGTTCAAAAGTTATTGAATAATTTATGTAATATTATTGGAAGAATCAAGTTAAAAACCTAATCGAACCAATGAGTTGATTGTTGGTTTACTATTTGGTTTAGGATTGATTTAGTTATTATAAACCAAATCAAATTGGTAGAAAATCAAATAATTTTTAGTCCTACAATTGGGAGTCAATGGAGGGCAAAAGAGTACATGAAATTAATTTGGTGTCGTCAATGTCAGGTAAAAATTGGTTATGTTCTGTTTGGCTGCAACTTTTGTATTGTTTAGAGTAGGCAAATGGTTGATTTGGGATTATATAATCTAGTGTGTTGGCTTATTGGGTTTTGTTTACAATACTTTAAATTCTATAATATTTGTGTGGAAACTCCATTTGTCCTTTTTTCTGCGGGTGTGGACTATGTGGTGAATGTATGGACGAACGTATAATCAGCGTGTGTGTGTGTGTGTGTGTTTAGTATTAATATTGACTGGCTCAGTGTGTGTGTGAGTTTTCCTCCCTCCCCTACTTGACCTAACGAAATATATATTTGTATGTTGACTGGCTCAGAGTCAAAGCAATTATGTATATAGGTATGTATGTACATGTATAAGCATGCATATATATATATATATGTATGCATGCCTCTATAATTACCTTGGTTTGATATATCTGTAGGATGACCAATTATGCTAAACCTTTAGCTGTTGTGAATTGCGCTCAATGTATATATATACATGAATCGAACGCCCCTCCTCATGTTTGATATGTTCGCTCATGTATTGCATGTGGAGAGGTGAACAAACTGAATTGAATGGGTGATAAATACAAATAAATCAAAATGTGATGTAAAAAATATAATTGAGTACGAACATAAATCATGAGACTTGAGCCTAGAAACTCTTGGAAGAGCTCGTATTCTATTAAATTGTCAATTAATCTTAAATCATAAGAAATTTGGATTTGAGCACAATGATGTATATAAAACTATTTAAGGGTATCAACTTTGAATCTCAGTAAATTTCATAAATGGTCAAAGAGCCTGAAAATTGAACCAACCTAATTCAATTGCTAGGAAATCAGCTTCAAGTTGGGTACTTTCTTTTTAAATTTTTGTTGGGTGATTGGCCATGCTACTTTCCTTTTTCCAGATCCTGTGTCCCTTGTTCGTGATTACACCATAAAGCAAAAGCTGGCAGAGCTTGGCATTTCAGTGCAAAGCTATAATGGAGATTTGTTGTATGAACCATGGGAAGTATATGATGAGAAAGGACATGCTTTTACAACCTTTGATGCATATTGGGACAAGTGCCTGTGCATGCAGAAGGAGTCTGTTTTACTTCTTCCTCCATGGCGATTGGTGCCAGCTGCAGGTACATATTATCTGTTTGTATAACTATAATATTATAATTTCCTAGTGGTAAAGAATTAACAACTAGTAGGCATATGAGGCAGTAGTATTGTCATTTCGGAGTCCATCCACCCACAAGAAAAACTGAGAAATAAGAAAGACAAACATAAATCAAAGGCTAAAAAGCGTTTATTCTGTCTTGTGACAGGAATAATTGAAGAAGGATCTGTTGATGAATTCGGTCTTGAAGATGAATCAGAAAAATCTAGCAATGCCTTGCTAGGAAGAGGATGGTCGCCTGGGTGGAGCAATGCTGATAAGGCTCTGACTGAATTTGTTGAACAGCATCTGGTTGACTATTCAAAGAATAGGGTAAAAGTGGAAGGGAACTCCACATCGCTGTTGTCTCCATATCTTCATTTTGGAGAGTTGAGTGTAAGGAAGGTTTTCCGAAGTGTCCAAATGAAGCAAATACTGTGGGCAAATGAAAAGAATACTGTAGGGGAGGATAGTGTGAATCTTTTTCTTCGTGCCATTGGGTTTAGGGAATATTCGCGTTACCTTTGTTTTAACTTCCCATTCACTCATGAAAGATCATTGCTGAGCAACTTGAAATATTTTCCTTGGCATGCTGACCAAGCTCATTTTAAGGCTTGGAGACAGGGTCGGACTGGTTATCCGTTGGTTGATGCTGGAATGAGAGAGCTTTGGGCAACAGGGTGGATTCACAATAGAATAAGAGTAATTGTTGCGAGCTTCTCTGTTAAGTTTCTACTACTTCCATGGAAATGGGGGATGAAGTACTTCTGGGACACGCTTTTGGATGCAGATCTGGAAGCCGATATCCTTGGTTGGCAGTACGTCTCTGGGAGCTTACCAGATGGGCATGAACTTGATCGTTTAGACAGCCCACAGGTATGCTGGATTTTCCTTGTTTTCTGGGTATTTTCAGTTAGACTTCATAACAAAGTGAAGTCATTAGCATAACAAATTGATGTCTTTGCCAGTTCCAAAATTTAATCCCTGAAATTGTGAAATTCAATTGTTTATTCAGTTACAAATGATATCCTGTTCACTTTCCATTGCAAAGTTTGGGTATTTGGACAGTTAATGGATGGGAACTGTTTTAGCTTGTTTCTGTACTGTTGAATGTGCAAGCCCAACCTTAGAATGTTATTTCTTAATCTGATGTTTGGATTCTCAGCGAGATTGAATCAGTTTATTGTGCTTTGCATATTTAAATGGGTTAAGATTCCCTCTGTTTATGGTAGCATTCAAAGGGAAGCCCACACTGAAAAAATAAGGGTATCTTAGTATGTCGGTAGATAACTACACAGATTTTGTTTTGGAAATTATTGTGACTACCTGTTGTATATAGATGTGTATTCAAATGCTTTGTGCAAGACAATGGACTGATTAAATATTATCCATATTTATAAATTCTGGGCTTCAGGTTCAAGGCTCCAAGTTTGATCCGGAAGGTGAGTATGTGAGGCATTGGCTGCCTGAGCTAGCTAGAATGCCAACTGAATGGATCCATCATCCTTGGGATGCACCCCAAATTGTGCTTAAAGCTGCAGGAGTTGAGTTGGGATTAAACTATCCAGAGCCTATCATCGGGATAGATAAGGCTGGAGAACGTTTAACTAAAGCTATATTCATGATGTGGGAAAGGGATGCAGCTGCTATGGCTACGAACTTGAATGGGGAAAAAGAAGTTGTTGTCGATAACTCAGAAATTGCAAATTTAACCATTCCAGTGGTCGTCTTAAAGGAAAGTGCTTCCTGTCCTGCCACTTCCTCTCATGATCAGAGGGTTCCCTCAATTCAAAATGGTAAGAATGGGTTAGTGAATAGGAAGAGACCGCTGCATATTGAAGATGAAATTCCAATTCAAAATAATTTGCATAATGTCAATGATGGGGCTGGAACCTCAAAAACAGATGAGGACTTGTGCTCTACAGCTGATTCTTCTTCAGCTAAGAAACAAACCGCTAGCAGAAATTCATTCTCTGTTCCAGAGGCGTGTTCCTTATTGTTGAGAGAACAGTCCATGCAGGAGTATGAATCTTCTGATGAGAAAGAGTCATCGCTAGAGCAGATTGGCATGGAAAAGGGAATAGAAGAGATGGTGAGTGACACCCCATTCTCTCGTAAATAGTAATTAAATATTTTAATTGTTGTTTGATACAAAAATTGATCTTGTATGCGCCCTCATTGGATCCATCTATTTTCTTTCAGTTCTCTTCTCTGCCGGTTCTAACCAATTAATCAATGAACTTTATTTCTGATCCTCAATGTGGGGTTAAAACAGATATAATTGATTATAGTTAAAGGGGTTTCAATGTACGTACATGTGAAGCTTGTGTGAGTTTCAACTCAGTGGTCTCAGGTTCTAATCTTGGTGGGAGTGGGATGGGAGTATGGGATGAGTGAGAAGCTACTTTCCATTTTGTAGCCAGGCCCAGTGTGGGCCTCCAATGGATCCATCGGAGAAAATAAGAAAAAGAGTACATCTCAGATTTTTCTGGAGATTATGCCTTGATTTTTTATTTGGAAGAAAAAAATTAAAAACTATTTCTGTTAAGTTCTATAAAATGTAGTTTTCTTTGGTTGAAGCATAGGATTTGTTCTGTTGTATTCCGTCGTCTGTCTGCAAAGGTGGTCTTCATAGCCTCCTACACTGATAGCCTATCTGATTTCATATCTCATTTTCCATGTAAACCGGTCATTGATCTCTGATCTTCTGTTTTCTTCTCTAATTTTCTTCTTCAAAACTCTAATGTGACTATTGTTCAGGTAATTTTTTCTGGAATGAGGGTGCTCATACTGTCAGACGAGGAATGTATCCTTGTGGTACTGATGCCAATGGGTTTCGGGCTTTGGCGCTATATATAATTATATATTGCACCATTGGCAAGCTGAGGATGAATGAGATCATTAAAATTTTATTATTATCATTTTTTTTAGCTGGGAAGTCCAGTGATGGTGGGATGGGATGTGTTTGGGTTTTTAACAGGTTGGTTTTTAAATTTTGCAGAAGCCATGAGAAGCTGATTCCCAATAACTGCAGTGTCCATGGTGGAAGAGAATCAAGTCCAGTACTCAGGAAGCTGGGAGTTTGATGCAATACCCTTCGGCCAAGATCGATCAGGAAGGTTTGGAAAAAAGGCCCTGGCCTAAATTTTGTGTAATTATTATGTACACATAAATGCATGTATTCATGTGTGAACATCGCTTCATCCCTTGTATAATAAATATTTCCCTCACAATTAGTTTTTTGTTTATATAATATGTATTTACTTAACGTACGCAACCGCGCATCTTCATGCCACTGATGGATATTTTTTCTTTCCCATTTGTTCATTTCCTTTGGAGTCTGTGTGCTCATATATATTAGAAACGATGAACTTATAAAAGTTTTATTAGACTTGATTAAGTTAATATTATAAAATTTAAACTCATCTAAATAGATTAATCAAATTAATGACTGGAGGTTGGATTTGAATCCAGCGAAATCGTGTTGAATGGACTTGAGAGGTGTAGAGCAAGTTGATTCTAACCTAGCATGTGAGCCAACTTGGCTCACTTGCAAGTTACATCGTTGTCAGGAGTCACGGTCCGACTATTTTCACACCGTTGTGAAAGGACCGTGCGGCGCTAGTTAAAGCACTCTTGTTTAATTAGTCAGCCTATCGTTTATCAACATTCATCCACGAAACGCTTTCATTAGCATTCAATCAAATGACAGCGGAAACAATAAACATTCGTGAAAGTAGTGGCAAGCAAGCAGTAAACATTGAATCTACGCAATTCATTAATAACACCTTCATTGACAATGTGTGTTTAGTGAGGGAGGTAAGTAGGCTAAATACGTTGACAATTGCTAGTGTGTTTTATAATAACTGATGAACACTCATCCTCCCCTAAAGAGGTTTTTATGTAATTATCATCCTGACATTAGGAAACATTAAAGTGACCGAGAAGTCATACTACCTTATTTGACATACAAAGATACCATTAGCAAAAAATAACCCTACATTAGTATTTATATGATGGAAAACTCATCCCAAGCACACGAGATAAGCGGTCACAAGCAAGCATAATGCCCTAAACAAGCTTAACTTGTGACACCAGACCATGAATAGGATGTTTTTGAGTGACAAGAATTTAATATCCAACTTCTAATTTTCATCATTACGTATAGGTTTATATAAAATATAATATAAAATTATATTAAATTTCATTTAAATCTATTTAAGTTTAAATTCAAAACCCGAAACGCATGGTCTCATCCACAAAATAAATATTTTTAGAAAGCATGCTTTTGAGATCATATAAAGAATATTTTGCATTATTAGTTTCTAAAACCCTATGATTTTGCTTGGATCAGACAAAAGAACAAAAAATTACAAATGAGATTATATTTTATTATATTTTGTTGATTTCTAGACCAAATACTATTAATAATGAAAAATTAATCTGAAAATTTTATGAAAAATAAAAAATTAATGACAATTAAAATCAAAAATAGTTTTTAGACCTAACCTTGTGTTTGAAAGTTTGAAATTCAAACCTTGAATTTAGACTAGTGTAATTTTGGATAAAATACATTAATGCAACATAAAATTGTACTAAGTTTCGTCCAAATCTACACAAATATAAATGCAAGGTTTGGAATTCACACTATCAAACTGTTTGTGACAACTCTAAGCACCTTCTGGGATATGGTAATGGTCGCATGGTAGTGACAATTGCCTACAAACTAAACAAATAAAAACGAATCACTTACTTCGACATTGCCTTGAGAACTATAATAAAAAGTCACCTAAACAACATATTACATATATGACAAGTGTCGCTTGGACACATTGTAGTTACCCATGCGCGGATAACCATTTATCGCCAAACCATCCAGGGAATTGCATGGAAGATCATCCATCCAATCAAAGGACATCCATTCACAAGGCAAGGTGAACAATAAATTATTGACACAAGTAACAAAAGGTCTCTAGTCATCATGCAAAGGTTGCTCAATTATTGGCAACAAGGCAAACAATCATCAGAATCAACTATAATAATTGGACCACTAATGCTTATAAATAGTCCCAATTATAATTATACCTTAAATGCTTTGAATTTATGACTTATAACTATAGTTGCATTTTGGATGCAATTTGGGATAAATTGTAACAAGTTTAACTTGGGGAGGGTATAAACATATGATTAGTTTTAGTGGTAATAAGCTTAATTCGCACAATGTGACAAACAATTATCACTTTGGATTTCGTGCCACTTTATATTTTTTATTTCTATCTTTTATTGTTTTTACTTCCTTAGCTCTATCCCTTTCTCTCTCCTTCTTCTTACGTATTCTAATATAGTTCCAGTCACCTCCCTCATTTTTTCCCTTTTTATGATTTTTAGGACTTTTATGACTTTTTCTTTATCCTTATCCTTACACTTTTGACGGGGCCAACAAAACGAGTCCATTCACAACCAATCCACCATCTCCCTTCTTAATTACACTATCTTTAGACACTCTTATTTTAACCAAGCCTCCTTGAGAAGACATGGTAAAATAAAATTGATTTTGAATCCTGAACAATCCCGAGTTTCAAAAATAAGCCCTTTGAGTCCTAAGTTTAAAATTTGAGTTCTGTTTTTAGAGTCCCGATTTTATTTCAAAATAGTGTTTCTATTTCGAGTTTGAGTCCCTTTTAATTTTCATGTTAAACCAAGTTTTTCTATTTTTAGTCAATGTCTCATAACCCCTTTCATTAGGCTAGTTTTTGTGAAAAAAGTCCCATATTTCCAAAATTTTGAATCTGAAAACTGAGTTCTTCTAATTTTTAGTTGAAATCCTTAAAAACCAAGTTCTGTTATCCGTTTTGGGAAAATCGAGTTTTTCAATTTCTAATTTGATTCTAGGAATTTTTTTAAATCAAGTCAGTCAAACTTTTGAATTGAGTTTCAAGATTTTAAAATTTAAGATTAGGTCTTTTAATTTTGAAACAAGGAGTTTGGTTAGGTTTTAAAGTCACATCTTATTACTAGTTGCTTCTTGGGCAGGTTGGTCAACCGTGACATAAGGCTTTGGTCAAAATTAAACAAAGTACATAAGGTCACATTTTATTCAAAAGAGAAGGGCACGTGCCCAAGCCTTGTGAGGTACAAGATGATACAAATACAGGAAACGAAGAATATAATGCAGAAATATAGAGGTTACAGATGAAATAAAAAGTTACAGGAAATAGTACAAAGAGAAGTTGCAGGGGAACAACTCGGGGGTACATACATACCCCACTTACAAAAGAAAATACAAAATAAGCAATAAAGACATTGGTAAAAATTCCATGCCCTCCATTCCAAAGTTGCGACCTGGACCTTCCAGTTCACTTGCACACAAAGGGCAACGAAATTAGTTTACTGGAATTCAAGGAAATAAAATAAAAATGTAAAAAAATGAAAAATCACATGCGTAGAGCAGAATCATTTGTTGCTAGGTTGGTTGGAGGGGAATTCTGTCAGGGCTTTTGGCGACAAATCTCCCCAAAGGCTCGCACTGTAGCTAGACACACTATCAAAGATAGTAACACTCTGCAGAAATTAAGAAAAGAGAGAATTAGAAAAGGGGAAACTCTACATAATTAGAGAGGGATCTAGAGTACAGAGAGGTTTCAGTGTAGTAAGGGAAAGAATTCTATGGAATTCAGAGCACAGGGTAACACTCATTCAAAACCAGAGTCAGGAAACACTCAAAATCAGAAAATGAGCTTGACTCGAACCTGATTTTAGTTCGTGAACTCTCAGACACACATACAGAAGGGAGAAGAAGACCGAAGGAGCCGAGTGTTAAGGTAATTGAATATTTTATCCCCTCATGCCATGCATGTACGATTGAATTGTAATGTTGGAATGCAGGTATTTCCCCTTCCTCTCAGGTTCAGGTTTAGGTTCACATGCGAACCTGAACTCAGAGCATTCCCAAATCGAACGTCCAAAAATCTGAACTGTGTCTTAACCCAAACCATTTTAACCCGAACCATGTTTTGAACCGAAAAATGTTTTAACACGAAACATGTTTTAACTTGAACCAGGTCTTAACTGAATTCCTGTTTTAAAAAGCCAAGTTTCCCATTTTTAAAATCATTCAGCCCAGCTCACATTTTAAAACTAACCCGTGAAGCCCGTTTTAACTTTTAAAAACCTATAGCTCGTTTTCAAATTAACCCCTGGACCAAGTTTTAAAGAATATATCCTAGGCCCATTTAAAACCTCGGCCCGTTTTGTTTACAAAAGCCTAATTCTGTTTAAAATCCCCAAACCCGTACCCATTTTTAAATACTAAGACCCCAAGCTCAGTTCATGTTTAAAAACACCAAGCCCAGCTTTGTTTTCAATCCAACCGCAGTCTACTTTCATTATTGAAGCCCATTTGAAAATGCCCAAGGCCCAAAACTATTTTTCACCCCAAGCCCATTTTAAGTTTCACTCAAAGCCCGTTTAACCTTATAGCCAAAATCCAGCCCTACACGTGTCGAACTCTGACACGTGGAACCCACTCGGGATCACCCGAGTTAGCACACCCCCCCCCCCCCGGGCGTGCGAGTCAACTCGAAACCCACTCACTAGTTCAAGGCAAAGTAACTTGTCTTCACCCCTAACCTGCAACCGAACCCTAACTTCTTGGATCTAGGGTTTGAGGACTCTAACCCCCCAAACACCAAATAGATCATTAACACAACCAGTATTCGCATTACACACACACATACATCAAATTGCAAGCAAGAAGTAAAAATCAAGATAAAAAAAAGAAAACTTATCTTTTCTTCGGGCTTCCTTTGAGATCCATATTGATTATCTACCTAAAAGTCCCCTAGGGTGTATTCTTGCTTTGTTGCAAGGCACCAATCCGATCAAATCTGCCCACAAGAGCCTAGGGAAGTTGTTAAGACCCGAAACCCCTCCAAGTTTTGCTGAGAAGACAGAGAGAGAGGTCAGGGAGTTGCAGGTTACCCAAGCTCGAGCTTTGGTCTTAAGAATGGAATCTGAGAGGGCAAGGAGGAGAGCAGAGGAGGTTCGGTAAAGGAATCTCAAAGGGTTAGTTTTTTTTGCTTAGCCGCAAGGAAGAGAAAAAAGAAAGATGGGAGAGAGAAGAAACCCTTAGGGTTTTCAGAGTGGGGTTACAGAAAGGAGAGGGGAAAATAAAGTTGCACGATCACGATGGCGCCACACCAAGCATCTCATCGGAACCTGTCCCCCATCCGTTCATCGATGCATGGCATCTTCTCCTCTGCATGAAAACAGTGCTGCACGTTCACTCTTTGACCGTTGGATCTTAGTCCCCAGCGATGGCCAAGATTAATCTATGTCAGGAACCTCCTCGACATCCGCTTCCCTCGTCTGACCAGCAACACGCGGCATCCTTGTCTTCCCACGCACCCACCTCACGTGGCTCCTCTTCCGCCCTTCAATCCTCGTTTTCGCACAACGGTCGTGATGAAGCCATGTGGTCCAACCGGACCTGCCCCCAAGCTCCTCTCGTAGTATGACATGGTATGGTCTTAACCAGATCGTAAATTGGTTCCCCCTAGACAGGTCAAAGTTTGACCAGTTTTCCCCCTGAACCGGTTTCCACCGGTTCTTCTTATTTTGTTTATTTTATTTGTTTTAATAATTCAAAATTCACAAAAATCAGAAAAATACAAAAAATTTAGAAAAAAATTTTAAAAAATATTTTAAGCTTAGAAAATTATTTTTGGCATTTGAAAAATCATAAAAATTAAAAAAAAGCTACAAAAATAAAAAAAAACATTTCTAGGTTAGAAAATTGCTTTTTGTACTTGGAAAAATCATAAAAATTCACAAAAATTCTAAAAATCATAAAAAATTTAGAAAACTCAGGAGAAAATTTTAAAAATAAATTTGGGACTTGATTTTCATTATTTTGCTTTAATTGTCTTTTTGTTATTTCAAAGTTTGGGAAAAATATAAAAAATATAAAAAATTCATAAAAATATAGAAATATCAGGAAAATATTTTAGGACTCGAAAATCATTTTTGGCACTCTTTTCTATCCAAAATAAATTAGGAAATATTGCGGAATATTATTTTCATACTTAGAAAAACCCTACAAAATTTCAAGATGCCGGGAGATTATTTTTGAAACATATTTTCTCGATTTTCCAATCTTGATGATTGCAATGGGAGACATTGAGTTCTTCGGAGTACACTATGCCTCAGTTTTGAGGGAATACTTATATAGTATTTTTCTTGTGCATTTCTTTACACTTTTTGAAAGGGAGTAATTTTAAAGGCTTATTAGATTTAATTTGTAGGATATTTTTTGATTAAGTAGGTACCGTCCATAAGAACGGACGTGTAGGGGTTCTCATACCTTCCCTTCGTGTAACCGAATTCCCAGACCCTACTCTAGTAACGCAAACCGATTATTCGCTTACTGGGGTAGTAATCAAGTGTTCTAACCTCACTACAAAAGGTTAGTGGTGACTCCATTACACCATGTTTTCCATGAAAATAACTTTAAAATCACCTTGTCCAATTCACGTTGGGAACGTCGCGACACCATCACTTTAAAAGGTGCTTGATTTTTTTTATTAAGCATTTTTTTGGCTAGCTCATGTGTGACTTACCATAGGTGTAAGGTAAAGTCAAGATGTCGTCAAAGCCAATTAGCCTTATCGATGCTGATTTGGTGATGATTCCACAATAATTAACCGAAGAAAGTTTTCATGTGGTCACTCACACCTCTTATAAGATAACAACTACGATGAATACAATCATGGGCAATTTACAAACTAAGATGGGATCTTGGATGGAGAGCATGTGTGAAGAGAAATGTTCGACAATTCAAGATTCACAACAAAAACGCCCATGAAGGCCTCTGTTGTAATTCGCTCACAATTATTCTACAAGCATGAGTGAACCATTGCCTATAGCTACAATGATGGATTCAACTAGCATATTCTTTTGTAGGATGTTAGGGTGAAAACCCTATTTGTCCCACAATTGCCTTATGGTCGAATCATCATTCATGATGACTTCAGCCAAACTTAGTAGCATGGGGGGCAACAAAATCCTTTCACAGAAAATGTCAAATATGAAGATTATGCAAATGATTTATTAACCAATTTTATAAAAGAAGATGAAGAGATTGAGCCCACCATCAGCCAAAAATTATAGATCTCCTTAGTGACTAACGTACTAAGGAGGGAGTGGATTTCGACTTGACTGAGCATGAAGAGTGCAAAATCTCCTTTTTGACCGAGTTTGAAAATTACAAAGAATCCTTAGCCAAGAGGATCATATGGACGAAGACAATCTTAAGCTTGATTGGAGGTTGGCGAGTTCATTAGTGAAATATTTGAGTCAGGTGAGGACCATCCCTTGGCCTAACCGAAATCCAAGATAGGGTGATCCTCTTTATCCTCCACTCTTAGTAAAAACTTACTTTATGTCCAATATGCTAGGGATATTGCTTATAAATAATTTGACTACTCATTGTTCAGCTTAGGAAGAGGTACTACATTCTTCACATATGAAATGTGAAAAAAAAAAAAAAAAATCTTCTTACTCATTAGCAAATGATAAGAGTTATTTAATGTGACAACTCTTTTGGAAAATAGTCATAATTGTCCAACCCTATAATTCACCTTGAGGCTTACACGAAGATTACCCAAGCATGGTGCATGATAAGCATTGCCTAAGCTAACCTCACTTGGCATAAAACAAATTATTTTAAGGCAAAGTGAATTATTTGCAAATAAGTCACGAAAGCGAAGGGCATGACGAGCATTCCCTAAGCTAAGGTGGAGAACGATTTGAGGTGAATAACCATTTAACAAAACTGATAGAGATGAGGTTGCAGAAAGAAGTATAACCAAAACTCAATATTATTTAAGTCTATTTGAATTTGGTTAGTGCTTGAGACATAGCTAGAGAATTACTATATAAAAGAAAAAAAAAAGTCCTAATCTAATTCTCTAGCAATTTTGTGAAGGTAGACAAATCTCGTAGCCATTAAGTAGAGTCCTCATGATCGGCCAATATCATTTTCGCCTCAAAACTATCGTGGCACACATCGTTGATGTGATTCCAGACTGCCAATTACTTTGCTATCTTGTCCTTTGCCAACTCATAATATTGGACGATGAGTATAGATAAATTTTGAATCCTAGCGCAAATGGAGTTATGTAAGATATTCAAAACACGTAGCGGAAGATTAAAACAATCCAAGATAGACCTATTTACGTTTAAAAATTATTCTAAATCTTGAAAGAATATACCTGAAAATGAATATTGGATATAAAAATTCTTCGATAGTATGAAGATTCTATGCTATCCACACAAAAACTGACTTTTGTAATCAACCCTTTGATAAATGGAAACTGTAGACAAATTGAAATATCTCTGTGCTACATCTCATGGGTTTTAATAGAATTACTTGTTGCAAGTGCAACTACCTTCTCTAATCTCCTATCATTTCTTTATTTCTCTACGCCTCTTCGTTCTCTAGAGGGAGGAGCCTTTTTTATTTTCACAATTCTTATGTCCATATAGGGAGGGGTTTTTTTATAGCAATCACCATTAATAGAGTAGGTGGAGAGGTGGAGATAAGTTATTTTATTATTTCATAATGATATACATATATTGGAAAATTATTTCCTCCATGAAATAACCAAGAGACATTATCAATTTTCTATTCTAAATAGGAAATCATAAGTTTGTCTCTAATATTAATTATATTCTCGGTGCTAGCAAAAAATATAATAATATTTCATTTGGACTAAAAATTTTATTTATTTGATTAAATTAAAATCTCCAATTTAATTATCAAATAACAAAATAGATAATCCACTAGCAAAGATTAGAACACTCATTAGTGTGCAACCCCATAGGTTCAATACTAAGTCAGTAGTAAGTTGGTCAAACCAATTTACTAATCAAGGTTGACATCTAGCAACACTCTTTAATAACCAGATAGCATGAAATACACAATTACATTCAAGAACCCGTAGAAGAATAATGTAGTATTTTCTTCCTTCATTACAGCTCCGAGTAGCGAAGTGTGCGAATCCTTTTTGGTGTCCTTTATCCCATTCATTCCTTAAGACGAGTGGGAGATCGAGAATTTCATACATCATACGTTAGTTACATAAAATAATATTGTATAGAGAAGTGTTTGAAATAATCTCCTACATTTTGTATTGTTGACCTAATGGTTAGTCTCTAAGATATTCTAGTTTGCATCTTAGAGATTTGACCACAATCTCATGACAAAAATTATGCTTAGGAGCTTCTCGGAGGAACACTATCAGTTTGGTGATCCACCCACTAATTAAAGAAATTTGGTGGACATCGTTTGAATTGCTAAAGCTTTGGTAAGGAGGGATCCTATTTTTGCTTTATTAGATAGGATTGAAGCCCATTAATAAGAGGTAAGCATAATCCCTAGATAGCCTGATCCAATATTGTTTTTGGAAAATCAGTCGATAGAGAACGGTTAACCTCTTCCCCTTGGAGGATAGAAGCAAAAATGCTTCCATAGATTTCGTGTCTTGTGTGTAGGCGATCATAAATGAAGCAAAAGGGAGACTAATAAGTGAGGTAGATTTTAAGAATGGAACTAGAATGGAGACTAAATATATGAAAAAATAGAAGAAACGAGAGAATTAAATAAAGTAAGTTGAAATGAAAAATGCTAGGAAATTATATTGTGTATTGTTGCTGGATAAAACATTGATGGATCTCTGATGAACCTTCCGATCTCGATTGCCTGAAAAATAAGAAAATGAGAGTGGCTTAGAGGACCCGAGGTGTACTTTGGGGGATCACTCCAATGCTTAAGTAAGGGAATGTTCTAGAGAGGTTGTAAACAACAATAAAGATAAGTTTAGACCAAGATACCTTAGCCACTTCTCTAAGTCCCTATTTATAGTGAAGGAGTTTGACCTGAGGGTAATTTGTCATTTATGGGTGAATTATGGTGCGAGCGTGAATCGCTCCAATTACTACCCTGTTGGCGTGGATCACTCTGGCCATTATAGCGCCAACATGGATTACTCTGGCCATTATTAGGTTGCCACCAATTGCTAGCTAGTTGACTTCAGTGGTGACTTCTGAGATTTGATTCCCCATTGACTCATGGTGGTTGATATATTTGGGTATTTTAGTTGCCTCCCCTTAGATTCGAATTTTTCGAAGTTGGCTTCCAAAGTTCGAATCCAAAGTTCGAAAGTTGTTGTTGTTGTTATATATACTGGCACTCACGGGGGGTCGGCTGATCTGAGGCAATGCAGAGGCCCAAGCGGCTTTGCCGAGCCGACTAGCTGCGTCCCTGGCTCTTCCAAGCCAAAATCAAAGGGGGGGGGGGTCAGCTGATCCGAGCAGGTTTCGTGTCGAGTTGTTCCTCTTGAGGAATTTGTGTCGGGCAGCTCTTCGAATTTATTATTCATTAAAAAAATCACTTATGAGGCGGGGATGTAGGCAATATTGGCTGAACCCCGATAACATATCATGTGTCTACTTTAATTTCCAGCAATTTATATTCCTGCATATGTATGTTGTATTTAATATATTGTGAATGCTGCGTATGATTTAATTTCCACATATCATTATCTGTGCAATTGGTATATGATTAGAAAAACCCTAGGTTGTGTATTACTGATATCTGGTTAAACCTAGGAAGAAGTTTTTAAAATTTTAATTCACCCCCCTCTTGGGAATACACCAATTCCAACAATTGGTATTAGAACCTCGTCACATAGACTTAAATGTTTTTGTAAAAGATCATGATGAATCGAGTTGGTGTATCCCCATCTTGTGAGGGAAGGTTATCTACAAACCCTCCAAATGTTTCACGGTGAAAATTTCACTGAATGGAAATTTAGAATGACTATTTTTATTAAAGCATTAAATTGGAGGATTTGGAAAGTTATTGCTCAGGGAAATGTTGTGCCTATGAAAACCGTTGATTCTATTGAAGTTCCTAAATTAGAAAATGAGTTGAATGAGAATGACATGAATTTAATGCAAACTATGTAGGATTACAGAGGGGATAGATCCCAACATTAGTTACATAATCACATAATTCTTCCTTAGTTCTAGGATTAGTTTTAGGGGTAGTGATGTTGTAGGCTCGTGAAGTGGTGTGTGCTTAAAAAAATTTTAAAATCTTAGTTCGCGCCTTCACTATACACTATTATGCTACTAAGAGCCATTTGAAAAGCAAGCCAATACACAATTTTAGTTAAAATATTCAATCTTTTCATTGAACTATATATATATCATTATGATTGGATAATTTATATTCGCTATAGCATGATTGACTTCATAAATCCACTTCCAAATGGAGAGGGCAACTACGCGTGGTATATAATTCAAAATGCTTAACCCACACTTAAATATAAACAGATTAAATTAAGCATACCTTGTCCACTAATAATGAATACTCTTTTGAACCTAACATAAATTTAAATTGATAAGAGTATTTATCCAAATTGGTTTCACAAGCTCTCAATCCTTCAAGTCAAATCCGTAGAGCTTTGTATCTTTTTAGTAAGTGAAATGGCTAATATGATGGCCATAGGTTTCAACATATATGAAAATTCAATAACTAAGAAACCTATGCATGAATGTTAAGAAAGAAAATCCATTTGAACTTGAGCATCTCACACGTATTGAGATTCATAAGAAAAGAGGCAGACATAGGTTTATCGCCTTAACGAATATTCATTGTGACTTTTTGGTCCGATAAGCCTAAAGCATTCATCGCCAAGCTTAAACCATCGAAAATCTTAAAAATCATGGCTAATGGAATTAGAAAATTATGAAAAGGCATAAAATGGATTAGCGCATAACTCAGGGGGAGTATTACACTTTCATGTCTATACAAGTTAAATGCTCTCATTATCTCATAACATTTATGCCCATATGCCTTAATGAATAACAATACTGCACTGAACTCAAAACTATCCTCTGTTCTCTACTACTAATATTCTTTGATGGATATATTATATTTTATGAATTATTGATTGCTATTTGATTGCATGCGTAGTTTAGAATGCCTCCTGCATGGCGAATACAGTGATGTGAACTGCATGCTGGTAATTGATTTTAGGTTGTTGCATGATTCATATGTATATTTTGTTGAAAACAACCACTTATCAGGTATAGGTTTTATAGGAAAATGTCTAATTTACAGACGGCATGCTGCTGGAATTTTATTAAAATTTTCTCAAGTAAAACCATGTACAAAGATGGTTATGATAAAATGAATATTAAATATTTTTGAAGGGATGAGTGAAAACTCAAATAGATAATTAAACTTTATCCTTACATAATCATCATATACTTAAGGAGAGCTAAGCTCCATCCCTAAGAAAAGAGCATTAAAGACTCATGTGCATCACGCCTTACTTTTTGAATATTGAGGCTCTTCTGAAAATCCGGAACATTATATATAGCTTTTAAAGCTCTATGAACAGATATGGACTGTTCTCAAGTTTATGAACTCTAGAGTATGCCTTAATATCTCTTTTTGGATGCATGTGTGGTCCATAAGGATAATTATACTAGTTGCACTATTGAGTAAATGAATCCTTTATCTAGTATACTTGATTCAAGAAAATTAAAATGATTGCCTATACCGCTTGATAATCTTAATGAAAATAATCTTTGCTTGGTATAAGTAGCTCTTTGTGTCTAAGCATGCATTCAATTTTGTAGGGGGAGCTCTTGAAATAAGCTTTCCATCCTGTTTGTGCTCACCTATTATTGTGCTTAGATATCTATTGAATACTATGTGACATGTGTTTAAATGAAATGATATTATTGAAAATCTTAATTTAAAACATGATGTTTATTTTTGTCATAGTCATCTGTTTTATCAAATGATCCTTGTTTTGAATTTGCTATATTCTTAGGATTTACATGTTTGTATTTTTCTGGTCATATTTTATTCTGTGCTTAAATGCCTACCAGAAAAATTGTGCTTGCTTGCATGATCTTTAAAGTTTCTTTTTCAACAAGCACACCCATATATATATATATATATTTATTTACATATATATATTTTTTATCTAGCAAGAAATGATTTTACATGTAACATATCTTATTTTCTTACTTTTGTGCCTAAATGCTATATCTTTAAAATTGTTATATGCCCATATACTATATGATAAAGGGGAAGAAATTTTCGAAGCTTAAATGTTAAAAAGGGGGAATGTTTTTCAAATGGGGAAGTTTCTCTTGGCTAAGTTTGCTTTAAACAACCACATTTCGTTTACTTACCTTAACCCTTTTTGCTGATGCCAAAAGGGGGAGAACTTTTATGAGCAAAATGTTTGACCAAAAAGAGGAAATATGTTTGACCAAAAGGGAGAATTTTTAAGGCAAAATTTTTAATGGGTAAATATTTGAGCTGCACGCATGTATGCATTTGTGCTATAATGATAAAACGAATTGTCTTCTTTCATCAATATGCATGTGCTACATTGTTTAAACTTAATTTATGTATATTCTTAGGGGGAGCCTTTTTAGGATAAATCTCATTTTACTCTGGTGCGTTTGTCAGCAAGTTTTTGATAATGACTTTTTGAGTCCGATTCTTGGTTTTGATAATGACAAATCACAAGTTTCTTATGTGTGTATCCAGTGTTTAAGCAGACTTAATATGTTAGCGCACACATAAGGGAAATGATAGTAGAAACCAGAAGACCTTAAAGCTCACATCCATTGACATTTTTGATTATGCGCTTAAATTGCGTAATTAAGTGTTTTAATTCATGCATTACAAATTATATTTTTTTATTTAAATGCCTAATTACTCTCAATATTCTAAAATTGTGTTCTATTTATAAAATTTGGGTTTTATTGAGTAATGTATGAAATTTTGGTATTTTTTTATTGTAGGGCAACTATTGGAAACTAAAAACCGATGATACTTTGAAATCTGTGCGTAACTCTCTCATCAAATCTCCGATTTAGATTATTCAGGATGCCATAGAAAGATAAAAAAAACACTCCACAATTTTCATGTTTTGTGTTTTGCGAAATACTAGATGCATCAAGGTCAAAATCAGACGTGAAGTTACCATACACAATTTTATGGACCATTTCAACAATTCTCCGTAATATGGGCGTAATTTTCTCATCCAAGCTCCGATCGAGAGGATTCAAAATTTTGGGAAAATCTGAGAAAGAGTTATACAACTTTTGTGTTTTGAACTTTGAGTGTTACGGGCTGTAGGAGGGTCAAAATCAGGTTTGAAGGTGGAGGGTAGATCGTGTACCTTTGAAAAAAGAAAAGGAAAAAAAAAAAAAAGTGTGATGTGACTCGGCCATGCAGCCGGGTCATCTTAGAGCAGCATGCTGGGTAAGGAACAAAAAAAAAGAAAAGAAAGAAAATGAAAGAAGGGGGCGACAAAACAAAGGACACGCATAGGGCTTTTGGGGGCTTGGTTGGCAAACATTGAAAGGGTTCCTTTGGGGTTCAGCTGGGTGTAAGGTGTGAAGACGGTGGGAGGCATGCGTTGGGGCTAAAAATAGGAGAGGTCGCACAACACATGAGGGTTGAAAAATTTTTTTTTTTTTTGTGAGACACACAAGGGAGGCCGGACCACACACAATTTTTTTTTTTTGAAAAATTATTTTTTGGGAGCTTTTTTGTGGTTTTCTTTTGGGAGTGCTGTGAAGACACACACACACACACAACCAGCAAAGAAGAGGTGGCCGCATGGAGCAAATTAAAATCTTTTTGGAATCGAAAGGCAGCGAACGACTGCGGTGCTTGGGGTGTTCGTGGCGAGCGACGGCGGTGCTGTGAGTGTTGATTTTTCCCTAACGCTCCAAATAGAAGAAAATATGGTGAAATCTTTTATGTTGAATTTAATTTTCATAATGAACTAATTTTTGTATTCTAGGAAAGCAATGTAGTTAGTTTCGAATTATGCTTGCTCTTTGATGCTAATCTGAAGTAGTTTTCATTAATGTTTGTTTGAGTTATTGTGCGCTTAATGCTTTTAATTAACTGACCATTAATTAAATGATATTAGTCTTGTGATTTGCTACCGAAAGGAAGGATTATAGGATAAATCTTGGATAATTCAGCGTAGATAAATATAGAGATTGAAATACTTGTATGAACCTACGTAACATTAAACATCGAGGGTCTTATTACGTTCTTGCGTTATTAATTTGCATATCGTATGTTAAATAATAAACAAGAATAGGTTCTAATTGACTATCGAAAGAGGCTTTTGGAAAAATTGGAGATTTGCTAACAAATAGAGAATACAAATTCGAATTGGCTATATGAGTAAAGCATAGTGAGAAATTAGGTAAAATCGGTTTCCTAGAAGTTTTCACCATCAGTAATTAGATAAACGGCATCCAGTTTTAAATTCTCTTGAATAGTGTATTTAAAGTAGTTTTGTTTAAATTTTGCAGTCTAAAATTATTAATTTTTTTAAATAAAATCAAGGTTATTATAAATTCGGTACTTGGTAAAATTAAGACATCAATCCCTAAGGACGATACTCTACACATCATTATATTATAAAACTACGATACTGTGCACTTGCAGTTTGCACTGATCAAGTTTTTGGCGCCATTGCCGAGGATTGAGATTTTCTTATTTTTGTCAATATCGATACAAAGTAATCTTGGTTTTAATTTAAAATTTTATTTTTATATTTTTATTTATTTTATTTTATTTTATTATTATTTTTTCTATATTTCTGGTGTGTTTTTTATGTTAGATGCGTAGTGCTAGAACATGTGCCATTATTCCTTTTGATCCAGAGATTGAAAGAACACTTAGAATACTAAGGAAAAAGAGGGTACTAGCCACACGCCTTGAAGGATTATGTACGACTAGTTATGAATGACAACTATTTGGGTATCAGATGCTAGCCCATTAATGCTAATAATTTTGAGCTCAAACCTGCATTAATCAGCATGGTGTAGCAGGCCCAATTCAGTAGATCACCACTTGATGATCCCAATATTCATCTGGCGATGTTTCTGGAGATTTGTGATACTGTGAAGATTAATGGTGTTACTGAAGACACCATTAGATTGAGATTATTCCCTTTCTCTTTGAGGGACAAAGCAAGAGGTTGGCTACAGTCTTTACAACCTGGGAGGTTCACGAGTTGGCAGGACATGGAAGAAAATTTTCTAGCTAAATTCTTTCCACCTACAAAAATAGCTCAACTCAGGAGTGAGATTTGTCAATTCAAGCAACATGTTTTTGAATCACTTTATGAAGCATGAGAAAGGTATAAGGATTTGATTCGACGCTGCCCACAACATGGATTCCTGGATTGATTGCAAATTCAGATGTTCTATAATGGGTTAAAAGGAAAAACGCGGACTTTAGTTAACGCTGCATATGGGGGAACTTTGATGTCAAAGACACCTGAGGGTGCTACTGCCCTTTTGGAAGAAATGACCTCAAATAACTATCAATGGCCAACTGAAAGAACTATGGCTACGAAATTTGCAGGGATTCATGCATTGGAGCCACTTGCTGCACTTTCAGCTCAAGTTGCTTCTCTGTCTCATCAGATTTCAAATTTGAAAACCCAGAGGATACCACAAGATGCAGAATATGTGGCAACTACAAGTAGGATAAATCCGAGCAATGAAGCGAGTCAAGAACATGTTCAATACATCAACAATCAGAACTACAATTATCGTAGTGATCCTTTGCCACGATATTACCATCTAGGGCTTTGAAATCATGGGAATTTTTCTTATGGAAATACAAGCTACAACCTCCTCCAGGACTTGATAGTCATCAAGATAAGAAGAAGATGTCACTTGAGGATGCCATGATATCTTTTGTTGAGGAGACAAAAGCAAGGTTTAAAAAACTGATTCACGGTTGGACAACATCGAGACTCATTGCAACAATATGGGAGCTGCCATGAAGAATCTTGAAACGCAAATTGGGCAACTGACCACGACTATAAATTCCCAACAGAGAGGAACTTTTCCTAGCAACACCGAAGTGAATCCAAAGGAACAATGCAATGTCATTACACTTAGGAATGTAAGAGAAATTGAGAAATCACCATTAAAGGAAACCATGTCCACCCCTACTGTAACGACCTGCTTAATTTTCACACACATTTTTTTTCCTTAAATAATACAAATTAGTATACTAAATCCAGCAGATCAAGATCAACCTGAACCCGTGAGTTCCAAGGATATAACAGAAACACATAACGGAAGCCTAAGTAGCAGGAAACATAAAATCATCAATAACTCATAAAGCCATTTACATAACACCAGTCATCATAATACCAGAGTACTACATCCATTGTATTCATTTATACACAATACACAACCTAAAAAATACCTAGGGTCTATTCCCACAAAATACATCTGACCCTACCAAAGCACTTACCCTTCGAAAAAAAGGCAAATCAGTTGTATCTATCTCAGCAGAGCTTTATCCGCTCTCCTATTAGGGGCCCCTGAAATGTTTATGAAATTCGGGGTGAGACACCTCTTAGTAAGGGAAATAAACTAATACTAGTGTGTTGCAACATGAGTATTTCTGTGTTCTATATAAAATCATACGTAAACATATCAGTATAACTGTTTGTATCATATATGGGAAACATGTATTCTCATATCATGGAAAAACATATAAGATTTTCATAAACATAATTCATTTCATATAATATAATATGAAAACAACTCTGGTAGGTTAGCTGGCTGTTGTCATGTATTATCCTCACATGATTGGGTTGTGTGGCCCGAAGGCAGGACCTGACAATGGTTGGCTGACCACTACCAAGTCAAAAGTACAGTTTGTAAGTACGATGGGTTTGCCAGACCTGGTTTGTACACTAGGGGCTCTCACACTTCTTAAAACCACATCGACCATCCAACCTCACACCACTACGTACAGCAGTGTTAACACAAATATCATAATGAATCATGAACACATAGCAGCGGTACCATGCAAGTGCTAGCCTAGACCAAGCCAATTAGGTTCTGATAACATATAACATATAATGAAACTGTGATACATGGATATTTCATACCATTAATTACTAAATCAATATCATCATATCGTTTTGCATATATACGTATATCATGAAAATTATCGGTCCGTACGCCGATATTTCACATTTTACCATAGCTCGGCCCGTATGCTTGCAAAACATCTCCATAGCACGACTCGTACGCTGGAAAATCATATCCATAGCATGGCCCATAAGCCGAAAAATCACATACATAGCACGGCCCGTACGCCGGAAAATCATATACATATCATTATCATATTGTTAGGAAACAGTAATTTATCATAGATTCTACTTATGCCACACAAAATAGATTTTTCGTATATTTAACATACCATCATTTTTCAGCAGTATTTCCCAAATATAAAACATATATATATATATTCCTGAAATCAGATGCTGTAATAACATACATACATTTTCACAAAATAACTAACTTAGTTTATCCCCTTACCTGAATCCTGAAAAGCCCCTAAAACAAATAGCCCCGCACCCACAGGATTCCCCATTCAACACCCCGAAAACGACATTCCCTGAACTAAAGTTTAATATTTTTATGCGTACAACACTTCATACAACTGTCAAGAAACCAAATACTGAGTAGAAAGCCTTACCCTGGATTTGGGATGGTTTCCGACTCAACCCCACCAACGATCCGCTCCGGCAGACTTGTAGAGAATTTTTCGAGGAACGTCATGGTTAGGGGTGAGCATAATTCAATGAAAACCGAATTAACCGGATTAACCGGCCGAAATTGGTCGATTCGATTCGGGTAAAAAATCTGGTTCGGTCGGTTTGGTTAAAAATCTACAAATTTTCAGTTAATTGGTTTCGGTTCGGTTAACGGTTAAAAAAATATCGATTAACTTATTAACCGAATTACTAATACTTTATATTTTTAATAAAATTTATAATAAGGCAGTTGGGGCCGTTGGGCTCGGGTGACTTGGGCTTGGCTGCTTGGGGCTTGGGGCTTGGGCCTGGGGGGAAAAAAGGCTTCGTGCCTTCGTTCACTTCACACTTCACACGAGCACACTCACGGTCCAGTGTCCACAGACTCACAGATTGGGGATTAGAGTTAGGGAGTAGGGACTTGGTTTCTTAATTCCTCAGTTTCTTTGCACTCTGCCGAGTGCCGATCTGCCCCGCACGGCCCACGCCCGCAGGCCACAGCTCTCCTGCCTCTCCATCGGAGTCATTGACTCATCGGACCACCTCTCGGAGAGTCGGAGTCGGCAAATCCCCTCTGGCCTCTTCGTCATCTTTGAGTCTTCGGCAGCTCGGCTCTCCAGAGTCCAACCTCTCGTCTCGATCCTCAGCGTCTCAGACTCTCAGCCACCAGCTCGCTGTGCAAACCTGGACGGCCGGACCCCAATAACTCAGTAAGTCTTCCTCTTCTCCTCCTCCTCAAGTCCTCGGTTCCTCCTCCTCCTCCTCCTCTTCTTCTTCTTCTTCCACTTTTGTATAATAATCAATTTTAAATAAAATTGGTTAAAATAGTTAACCGAATTACCCGTTCGGGTCCGGTTCGGTTTCTGCGACCAATTCGGTCGATTCGGTTAATGCTTTTATTTAACCAAAATTTTTGGTTAATTCGGTTAATTACCCAAATTTGGCCGAACCGACCATTTGCTCACCCCTAGTCATGGTGGATTTAGATCTTCAAACTAGTAGAAAATCAGTCTGAGATCTTAGAGAGAAGGGTAGGGAACCGAAGGAGGAGAGAGAAGAGGTCTCTGCGGCCAAAATCCACCAAAAAATGGCATTTAACACTATTATACACTGGCCTTCGTCGACGTGCCACGTCACCTCATCGACGAGGTCATGAAGACAACTCGTCAACGAACCCTCTCCTCATTGACGAAGTTCAGAACCTCCCAAAACCTCTCTCCATATTTTCTCGTCGACGAAACGTACCCTCGTCGACAAGCCCAATTGTAACTTCGTCGACGAACGCGACCCGTTGCCTCTTTCCTTTCCCATTTCTATTTCCTCCCTTTTATTATCATTTAATTATTATAATTATTCAGGTCACTACACCTATAGCTGAAAATAATGGTCAAGGCAAAAATAAAGTGGAAGAAGAGGAGATGGTGGATGACACACCAAGAGAGAATGACATGTCACCAATAATTTCATTTCCTAACAATCCTCCTATTCTCTCTACTCCACTTCCTTATCCTTAACGTTTTCAAAAACAAAAATTAGATAAGCAATTTTCTAAGTTTTTGGATATTTTCAAGAAAATTCACATAAATATTCCTTTTTGTAGATGCCTTGGAACAAATGCCAAATTATGTCAAATTCCTGAAGGACATCATTTCCAAGAAAAGAAGGTTGGAGGAGTTCAAAACAGTGAACCTTATTGAGGAGTGTAGTGCTATTCTTCAAAAGAAATTGCCTCAAAAATTAAAAGATCCAGGGAGTTTTACTTTGCCTTGCACTATAAGAAATTCATTTTTTGATAAAGTTTTATGTGATCTTGGTGCTAGCATTAATCTTATGCCACTTTCTATTTGCAGGAAATTGGGACTTGGAGAGATGAAACAAACAACGATTTCTTTGCAACTAGCAGACTAATCCATCAAGTATCCACATGGAATCATAGAATATGTATTGGTAAAGGTGGATAAATTTATTTTTCCTACTGATTTTGTGGTGTTAGATATGGAGGAAGACCAAGAAGTTCCACTAATTCTTGGCCGACCATTCTTGACCACTGGAAGGGCTTTAATTGATGTTCAAAAGAGTGAGTTAACATTGAGAGTGGACAAGGAAGAGGTTATGTTCAACATCTACCAAGACATGAGATTCCCAGAGGATCCAAGCACTTGCTTCCAGGTAGATGTCATCCAGCAAGGTGTAGAAAAAGCCTTTCAAAAAGATGTACCAGCTAATCACCTCAAACGATCCTTGCAGCAGATTACAACACAACAGCATGTAGGGAGGCTAGAACCCATGGAAGCAAAGACAGATTCTATAATTTGTAAAGAAAAGATGCACAAACCTATATCTCCAGAGTTGAAACAATTCCTTGATCATTTTTGCTATGCATTCTCAGGTGATGCATATGAAAATGCAAAAATCTACAAAGAGTAGACGAAGAATTGGCAGGAAAAACAGATTCTTAGGCATGAGTTTGCTCCAGGACAACAAATTCTACTCTTCAACTCATGATTAAGACTCTTCCCAAGTAAGTTAGGGTCAAAATGGACAGGTCCTTATACAATTGACAAAGTTTTCCCTTTTGGAGCAATAGACTTGAAGGACAAGATAGGGAACATATTCAGAGCGAATGCTCAGAGATTGAAGCACTATTATGGAGAACAAATGGAGAGGAATTGTGCATTTATTCCTCTTGGAGATCCTGGTTGATGAAAATTGAAACGTCTGGCTGGAGACGTTAAAACAAGCGCTTATGGGAGGCAACCCAAAGAGTTTCTCTTTTGTTTATTTCTTTTATTTTTATTATTTTATTTATATATTTATCTATGCACTTTTGAATAATTTAGATTTTTGATGCAGGTTTATTTGGCATAAGTACAGAGTTGAAAATTTAATTCCTCGACGGATTCACCAAAAAGCCAGGGAAGTTTCTTCATTTTCTTCACTCTTTCTCACTTTTGAATGGCATTGAAAAAAAAAATGTGAATATGGATGATTAGGCCATGAGTGACACTACTTATGCTCTTCACATACTTGCATATAACCTAGGAGTACACACTTGGGTCATTTATGTGTAGTTCTTCTTTATATGGCTAAACTAGGAACTGTAACTCATTGATGGCTGATTGTAGTTCAATTGTGTTAATATGACTATATAAAATCTTGTATCTACATGGTATCTCTTGAGGTTAAAAAAAAAAAATACATGTTCACGTGACTTGTAGCACTGAGGGTTCCTTGTGAACAATGAGAGAGCACCCGTGGCGACTGTGACACCTTGTGAGGTATTGTTGAGCCATTTATCATTCTTTTGAGTTTTTGACGTCAATTTAGAGTTCATGAAACTTAACTTTTCCTTTTTTTTTTTTTTCTGGATATTCTTTATACACTAGTCTTGGTTTTTGAATTACTAGCCTAGGGGTGATATATAGTGGGGAGATAGAAACCTAGGTCTTGTAGCCTACTCAAGATGTGAAGGTTGAGCCACCCCTAGAAATAAACTTATTTCATGAACTCTTATTCGAACTTAATGCACATGGGTGGTATGAAAACAATAAAAGAAGTGTTAGAAATTGAAAAATGAGCAGAAGAAAGAAAAAGAGAAATAGAAATACCCAAGCAGAGGTGAAAGATTAATACCTGCTGACAACTACAACAAAAGTCAGGGATAAGACATATGTTATCCATGTATGAAGACTCTTCACCCGCCTAATGCCTTAGATGTATTCACGCCTGGTTTGTGAATAAGTTGATCTAGGGTGGCCTTGGTTGGATATGGCGAATAGGTGAGAAGATGCTAGGGTGAAGGATCTGACACCTCGTAAATAGGTTGGATCTTTTTCAGACTAGTCCACTCCGTACATTTAGCATTTGTTCCTTGCAATATGTGGGATGTTTGATCATGACACTCCTCCTCATATACAATGAGTGAACCCATCCTTTTTTAGTGTTTTTGAGGGTATATTAGTTAGGCCGAGTCAAAGCGACAATTCTTTAGGTGTCCACGGATATCCTGGGTGTAACGAGTCACACACATTACACATGCCTCGAGATTTCGCCTATTTATACTCAAATTTATATGACTACATTAACTCTTAATTGTGCTTGTTAGTTAATTTTACTTGTGTTTACTGTTCCTAATAGCTATATGATGATGAGACTTGCATGAATGACTTATTTCAGAGTTGCGTGCATTGTGTATGAATGAGTTTGTGTGTAATTTGGTGATATTCTTGTATATGAAATGGTATGGTTATATTGCATGCGCATTCATTCATTGAAATTTGTAGGTACCACCCTGAATTGCATTCACGCTATTTGCTAGGGACTAGCAAAACTTTAGTTGGGGGGTGTGATTACGCTTTTAAATTGCGTAATTAGGTGCTTTAATTCTTGCATTACGAATTATATTTTTTATTTAAATACCTAATTACTCTCAATATTCTAACATTGTGTTCTATTTATAAAATTTGGGTTTTATTGAGTAATGTAGGAAATTTTGGTATTTTTTATTGTAGGGCAACTATTGGAAGCTAAAAACCGATGATACTTTGAAATCTGTGCATAACTCTCTCATCAAACCTCCGATTTAGATGATTCAGGATGCCATAGAAAGATAAAAAGACACTCCACAATTTTCATGTTTTGTGTTATGTGAAATACTAGATGCATCAAGGTCAAAATCAGACGTGAAATTACCATACACAGTTTTATGGACCATTTCAACAATTCTCCGTAATATGGGCGTAACTTTCTCATCCAAGCTCTGATCGAGAGGATTCAAAATTTTGGGAAAATCTGAGAAAGAGTTATACAACTTTTGTGTTTTGAGCTTTGAGTGTTACGGGCTGTAGGAGGGTCAAAATTGGGTTTGAAGGTGGAGGGCAGATAGTGTACCTTTGAAAAAAGAAAATAAAATAAAAAAATAAAAAAATAAAAAAGTGTGATGTGACCTAGCCATGCAGCCAGGTCATCTTAGAGCAGCACGCTAGGTGAGGAACAAAGAAAAGAAAAGAAAATGAAAGAAGGGGGCGGCAGAACAAAGGACACGCATAGGGTTTTGGGGGGCTTGGTTGGTGAACATTGAAATGGTTCCTTTGGGGTTCAGCCGAGTGTAAGGTGTGAAGACGGTGGGAGGCATGCGCCGGGGCTAAAAATAGGAGAGGTTGCGCCACACAGGAGGGTTGAAAAAAAATTATTTTTTGGTGAGACACACAAGGGAGATCAGACCACACACAATTTTTTTTGAAAAATTATTTTTTGGGAGCTTTCTTGTGGTTTTCTTTTGGGGGTGCTGCAAAGACACACACACACACACGACCAGAAAAGGAGAGGTGGCCGCGTGCAGCAAATTAAAATCATTTTGGAATCGGAAGGCGGCGAACGACTGCGGTGCTTGGGGTGTTCGCGACGAGCGATGGCGGTGCTGCGAGTGTTGATTTTTCCCGTACGCTCCAAATAGAAGAAAATATGGTGAAATATGTTATATTGAATTTAATTTTCAAAATGAACTAATTTTTGTATTCTAGGAAAACGATGTAGTCAGTTTTGAACTATGCTTGCTCTTTGATGCTAATTTAGAAGTAGTTTTCATTAATGTTTGTTTGAGTTATTGTGCGCTTAATGCTTTTAATTAACTGGCCATTAATTAAAATATATTATTCTTGTGATTTGCTACCGAAAGGGGGGATTATAGGAAATATCTTGGATAATTCAGCGTAGGTAAATATAGAGATCGAAATACTTGTATGAACCTACGTAGTATTAAACATCGAGGGTCTTATTGCGTTCTTGCGTTATTAATTTGCATAATCGTATGTTAAATAATAAACAAGAATAGGTTCTGATTGACTATCAAAAGAGGCTTTTGGAAAAATTGGAGATTTGCTAACAAACAGGGAATACAAATTCAAATTGGTTAGATGAGTAAAGCATAGTGAGAAATTAGGTAAAATCGGTTTCTTCGAAGTTTTCACCATCAGTAATTTGATAAGCGGCATCCAGTTTTAAATTCTCTTGAATAGTTTATTTAATGTAGCTTTGTTTAAATTTCACAGTCTAAAATTATTAATTTTTCTAAATAAAATCAAGGTTATTATAAATTCGGTACTTGGTAAAATTATGACATCAATCCCTGAGGACGATACTCTACACATCATTATATTATAAAACTGCGATACTGTGCACTTGCAGTTTGCACCAATCAATTTTCCACGGAAGACAGAAGAGCAAAGAAGAAGATATTTATTCTGATTGTAAATGCATTTTAGTTTTTATATTGTGGTTTGTAATAACTGCATCTCATGCATGATAGGCTTACATGCTCAAAGACCATAGATTAACCCTAGGTCCCTACACAATCACTTGCACAAATCCCTCAGTCGTACAAATCATACCACATGTATTAGGGGTAACTTCTAACACAAATCTGGACCTAAAATTAAATTTGAAAGGGTTTCGGTTGATCGAACCCATTTGTGTATATTCAGCTTTGTCGACCGAACCTCTCAGGGGTCAACAGTTTGACTAGGGTTTAGTCGACCGAATGGTTTTTGAATATGTCTTCCTTAGTCTACTGAACTGACTCGTGCCTGACACCCAACTGTTCAACTGACTGAATATTCAGTTCATTTATGATTGAGTTGATCGAACCATATAAATAGCAGACCGAATTTCAAATATAGTCAACTGAACCTCGAATGCTTTCAAAATCACCTTTATTCAACCGACTATATTTGTAGTTCAAAAATGCCTTGATCGACTGAACTTGGCAATTGAGTCGACCGAACTTAAAATATAGTCGACCAAAGGGTTGGTGAAATTTTTACTGCAGTAAATCAGGGTTAATTTGTATTAAACATAGTTAAACAATTTTCAAAATACCCTGTATGTCCCCAATGGTTATATTTTTGCCCTACTCTATATATACCCCCTTATTTGTCATAATTAAGAAGAGATTAGCATATATATTAGCAAAATTTTTCTCTGAAAATTTATTGTACTAAATATTTCATACTTCCATTTTTAACAAAGCATATTGCAAAATCTCTTTCTCATATTACATATCTTTGAGAGAGATTATCTTTGTGGGTATTCTTTCATTCTCTTTGCAAGCTAACAACTCTCCCATACTTGCATTTGTTGATTGTTGATTTTGGAGAGTAGCTTAAAATTTTTCCCATTGTATTTTACTTATAAATATTAGAATGGGAAAAACTCTTCATTGACTTAAGAACTTGCATCCTTATTGCAAGTTTCATAAGTTTGCTTTGTGTTTTGATAAAATCATTTTTAGCAAGTTTAAACCCTAATATTTATTGTGCATGATATCTGCTTAGGGTTCTAGAGATGCTTTGAATATTCATATTACAAATATATTATCTTGAAATCAAAGGTCTCACTCTCACATATACATATTGACACACAAATATTGTTGAGAGTTAATACATTGGTTAATGAAATCTCACTTGAGCTTAATATCCTATCATATGTGAGTGCATTAATTGATTATGCGTAGTGGTACATATCTGCTTAGTGTAAGAAACATATTTGTTTGTATGAAAAGTTGAAAATAAGTTGTATTCTCGACGTGTGGTCGGAAGAAGGAGACTAGTCTTGTGAATAGTCCCGGACTGGTTCAGGCCCGGTTAGGAGAACTAGGTGCACCAGCATGTAAGGTGTTGTAAACGGTGTTGCTCCACCCGTGAACTGAGCAACTAGTGGAATCCTCTTGCTTGTGAACTTGAGGCGCGGACATAGGCAGTATTGGCCGAACCCCGATAACATATCGTGTGTCCCCTTTAATTTCTAGCACTTTATATTCTTGCACATGTATATTATATTTAATATATTGTGAATTCTGTGCATGATTTAATTTTCGCATATCATTATCTGCGCAATTGGTGTATGACTGATATTTGGTTAAACTTAGGAAGAAGTTTTTAAAATTCCAATTCACCCCCTTATTGGGAATATACCAATTCCAACACGAAGAATCAGATATACCATGCTAGAACTAAACATATTGATGGGAGGTTCCACAGGGTTCGAAAGTTGATTACTTCGAATGAACTTGTACTGGAGAAGGTTCACACTTCTGAAAATGCAGCGGATATGTTGACGAAATCGGTTACTTATGAAAATTTCAAGCATTGTTTGGACTTACTCCATCTCTCCAATTGATAGAAGGGAGATGAATCCAACCAAGTGTTTCAAGTTCGAGGTGGAGTGTCAGGCTATGTTTTTCGTGTTTTCTCCTAAGGGGCAGAAATTCACCAAGTTGGAGATTGTTGTGGATGGTGGCTTATTTCTTATGATGACAAACTTACACAAAGGAGGACATAGTATAATAGTTTGGGAGAAAACCATCGACGGTTTACTGTGGACTTTCTAAAATCATTGATGGTTTCATTGAAATTCTCAGACATGCTCTCGGTATTCTAACCGTCGACGGTTTCCTTTCTAGACTGCGAGATAGAAATTCAAATTTTGAATTTGGACATTATGTTGGTTGGTTGTTGGGGGGAAACCTTCGAAAGAAAGTCTATTTATGCTTATCTGAGTGTATTGTGACAAGTGAGAGAGATCATTGAGAAGTGTATTGTGTACTTTGATATTTCCTTAGTGAAATTTTTGTATCATTGCTTCCGTAGATGTAGATTTTGTCAAACCACGTAGATCTTGTTGTTGTTCTTGTTGTTTATCATTTTTTGATTGTGTTTTTCATTTGCTTGTTGTGTTTATTTCGTTGTGCATTCTATATATCTGAACCATATTACAACACATTTCATTATGCAAACCAAGCATGCACAAAGCCCCCACGCTAACTATCTACGGTTAAAGATGATCACTGGAATGGTTTTTCAATGATTGTGAAAATTTTTAATTATACTCATTTCAACTTAGTTGTTTTGCTCAAATATGATTAGTTGTTCATTTGGAGCTAACTAGAGATAAAAAAAAAAAAAAAAATGCAACCTTAGCCGTTGACGGCTATGTATGTGGCTTCAAATTCTAGTTAGTACTTATGGTTTTCTGATTTGTCAAAATTTATGATTTTTTGATTTTTAGGAACATCTTAAAAAAATAAGTACTTATTATGAAAAATATGTAAATTAAGTGTTTGTGTCAGTAAATGGTGTTTAATTTACACTTAAATAAGTACTCATTTAAAAAAAATTCAAACCATTTTTTTAAAAAAAATATATTTTATAAAAAAGGGTATTTTTATTTAAAAAGGTACTTCTAAAAAGTAATCATAGACTACTCTTAAATAAGTGTCTTTTTTGGATAGTATTTAAAAAAATATATACTCTTAAATAAGTGTCTTTTTTGGATAGTATTTAAAAATATATATATATATATATATATATATTTTTTTCTATAAGTGGTTACAAACAATCTCTTAGTTGGTGATAGAATTTAGAAAATCAAAAAGATTTAAATAACGTGGTACTTAGTGAATTTGCTGCTGAAATAAATTCCATGAATCTCATTGTTCTTGGATTCATTGAGATTCCTTAATTACATTTAATCTTGGAAACAATGTGATTTGCAAATTAGACATAATAGCATGCTAGGGTTTGGCAAAGTTAGTCAACCTTTTGCCTTAGCTAACTTCATCATATAATGCCATAATTAACACATTTTAATGTTGTGTGTATAAAAAGTCAAGCCAATAATTCTCAAGAACAAATCAGTGGCGTATTTCAAAATTTAAAAAAAAAAATAGTTAATTTCATTTTTACAAAATTTGTATGAAATAAATGAATAAAAATAAATAGCTTTGACACTATTTTCTTGAAAAAAGAGTTTTATTTTTTATTTCTAATTTTTAAATAATTACGAAAGTGTCACATTTTTTTTTTCAAATTTTCAAATTTATATAGAAAATGTGGAAAATGGAAAATATATTTTCATTATTTTTCTAAATTTTTAATTCTTACTTTCTGTATGTGGGAGCATCTAGTTCGGATCTTACACTTTAATTTGTTTGGATCATGTATAAAATTTCTTCTAAATTCACAAAATTCCAAATTCAAGCCCCGAGGTCCATACTTGTAAAATATTACCTTATATACATTTTTAAAAATTAAAAAATAAGTTGTATTTTTTGTGATTACTTGAAATTTATAAATAAAAAATAAAAAATTATTTTATACATTTTAACAAACTCTTTTCCACATGTGACGCACTTAATATCATAATTTTTTCACACACAGTCGGTCCCAAACCCAAGTAAAGGAGAAGGGTTGCGTTAGGCAGCTGACAGCTAATGCCAATGTAAAATTTGTCAGATTACTATGATGTGAATCATTACCGAATATTTTATGTTGAAAGAAAATAAACTGTTTGCTTTTCACCCATTTAATACGAATCTTGAAAAGTTAAAATATAAATTAAATTTTTTTTTTATAATTCTTTGGCAAAATAAAAATTAAAAAATAGAAATACTTTTGAGAACTAAATGATCCTAATATCCTCTTCTATTTGCTGCAAGTGTTGAAACCGTACTTGTATGCCCATAAACCATCGTTAGGAACATTTTGGTACCCTGCAGCCAAACATTAGGGAAACTGCAGCTTGCGGAACCATATCTATCGCCACCACCAGCGGTGTCGCCGTCGTTATCCAGCCGCCATTGACGGGCCAACGCTGATGGCACTATCACCAGCAAGCAGTCGACCTTTGTCGGTGACAAGTCGCCACCACCGCCAGGCCCCTCCAACCCTCTCTGCACCATATGCCAATTGCCAAATCAACACACAAAGCTAGAGAATGTCATGGTGATTTGCTTGCCTTGGTTTTGTTTAATTAAGATTATTAATTAATGAATATTAAATCATACGTGTGTGCATGGATATATGAAAACTTAGCTTTCTAAATTATATTTTATATCTTTTATTTTATCTAGCTAAATTTAAAAAAAAAAAAAGGTGATGTGAGGAGTGACGCACGTACACAAATGTATAAGCAGTCCAAAGCTTCATTATTGTTTCTCTTAAAACGATATAATAATAAAGTATGACACTCGTACTTATCCTCAACAATTGATAAAAAAAAAAAAACAATTGCATCCCACGTTTGCCTGCATCAGCCATATTATATCGTTTGTACAAAAATTATCAAAAAATTAAAAATTAAATCTGAATTGGATTGAAATTACAAGTAGTTCGATTTTTTGATATTCGATTTCAGTTTCGGTCTTAGAAAATGAAAATTTTTTGTTTTGGTTTTGGTTTTGGTTTTCAAAATATAACTAAATCAAAAAAAAAAATCAATTTAAATTTAAATTATATATAAAAATGAAAATAATGTTAGGGAAAATATAATGTATGCTAACAAATTCCCACAAGTAAATCAATGGAGTAATGCAAATAATAAAAATTGAGACACAAGAAATTTAACGTGGTTTCCTCAAATGTTGAGGTACGTCCACGGGACACGACAGTCTAAAACCACTATCACCAAATATGTTGTACAAAATGTATACAAAAGGCATATGTCTTACAAGTACACAAGAGTATATAAACAAATGTAGTAAGATGAAAGGTCTCACCAAATATTCTGAATAAAGCTCCAAAGAACCAACCAAAAAGAGCACAACCGCAATAACTCAATACGCTGTTAAAATGAAGCCACAGACACAAGAAGAAGAAAGCAGCAGCAGGTAGCTGCACTGGAGAAGATGACCAGCGCTGGTGGGTGGGCGTGCAGCAGGTGCTGGTTGCAGGTGTTGGCTGCTATAGGCGTTGGGAGCTAGTGTTGAAAAACTGAGAGTCCAATAGCAGTAAGTAGGAAAAAATGCAGATAAAACAAAAAGGAGATGAAAGGACAGCAACTCTTACTGTGCGTGAGGCCTTGGAGCCCAAAACAAAAAGTATGCTGCAGCTGTTTTCTTTTGTGGGAAGCCAACAACAATAAATAATGGTGCAGCTTTCAAGCCAAGGGCCCCACAAAGAGGGACACCCAACAAATAATTACTTAATTAGTATGCTAATTACTTGATTAGTCAATTTAATATTTAGAAATCAAAATGTCCAATAATTCTTAACAATCCTTGTGAAAAGAAATTGTTGAGTATTTAAAAAATCAGTTAAAAATAAAAAAATTCGTAACCGAACCGTCAAAGGTTCAGTTCTCTGCAGGATAATAAATTTGATTCGATTTCAATTCCTATATGCAGGTATGATGATTGCCTTACTGTATGCACTATATATATATAATTGATAATAGAAAAGCTAGCAAATACAAAATTACATAGTACAACAATATTTAACTGTAATTTATTAGCATCGGCCGAAGGAAAGTAGCAGAAGTGGATATGATTATTCCCTACTTTGCATTATATAAATATAATCCACTACTAATAAAAATATGCATGTATATATCAAACAGCGACGTAACAATTAATTATCATTATAGGTCCAATGATTCATCATCCATAAGTTTCCAATTCGTTTATGCAATGTAATGATTATCCTATAGTGGGAGTTAAAGAGGGGAGGGGAGCAATGGAGCAATTCTTATCACCCAAGAAATGGTTCCTCCAGAGTTTGAAACTCATTTAATTGTAGGATGTCGCTATAAAAATATTGACCCATCAAAACAAAAGATATTATTTGGTGCATAATCTAATAATGTGGATTCTATGACGCTTTAATAAGATTTTGAGATTGGTGAATTCGATTAAATTTTATGCGTAAAAATCATTCTTCGTAAGTCTTCATTTATAACAGGAATCCGAATTCTGAAAGCTCGGAGTCTTGGCCTTTTAACTAGTTGATGGAGATAAAATTTGTGGAATTGATTTTAATTTTATTCTCTTGAAGCTTGAAAAATGTAGGAAAACAAAAGAAAATTATAACTTTTTTTGTTTGGTTATCAACAAAAGTGAAAATAAAAATAAAAATATTGAAAAAGTCCAACATTTGAATTTTCTTAAATTTTTTTTTATCATATTAAAAGATTTTTATTTTTAATATTATTTATTGTTAAGTAAAAAATATAATGAAAAATAAATTTTCTTCTTATTTTTCTTTTCTTTCTTTCCTTAAACAAAGTGCAGAAACCCGAACTCAGAAAATAAAGAAAATAAATAAGAAAAGAAGGAAAGAAAATTTTAAAAAGGGAAAACAGTAGGACTCGTCGACGAATCCCCTATTTTTGTCGACGAGTGGCCTTCTGTGTCTCATTAACGAAGTTCAGGCGTCATCGACAAAGGAATCCCGAAAGTTGGGAAATTTCGGGCTCAATGGAAGTGGGCTTCGGGTAGTTGGACCAAACTCTGAGATTAAAGGTGTACTCCAAGAGGGGGGTGAATTGAGTTATTAAATTTAATTTTTTTTTTTTGGTAGAATTTCAATTTATTATTACCCTTTTTAATTTAGATCACTACAATTAAACAATCACAATCTAAACAACGATCGTATTATACCAATTGAGAATCCTATATATGAATATAAATATGAAATTACAAACCAAATCCAAACTTCAATGCTTCAATAGTCGAGCAATATTCAAAATCAGTTTTTTAGCAATATTCAACAATATTCTCAACACACAAACTCAGTAATTCAATTTTAAATATCTTTCCACTTTTGTCTCAATAGAATAACCAATTTTACACTTGTTTTACCTCAGCTTTATATTCAAAAATTCAACAATCAAAGCTTGTCTGAATTTTCAATTCAACAACACAACCAATATAGTTCCTTAATTTAGATACACCAAAATCAATATTTAGCAAATTCTTAATAATCAGCAAGTGCTCAATGAATATATAAACATACATGCAGGTTATAATCTTGCAAGAATTGAAAGAGTTAGGGGAAGAAGAGTTGAACACTGGATTTTTTACAAGGTTTGGCCAGCAGCCTACGTCCTTACCTTAAGCAACCCACTCTGAGGATTTCCTTTCCACTTCATTACCAAGTGAAGTAAGCCTCTCACCGTTCAAAGTGGAGTTTGCCTCTCTAACGAGAACAATCCTCTCGTTAGGCAATGATTCAAAGTCCCTAAATCGTCAATAACAAAAACAAGAAAAAATTTTGTATATACAATGAAATACTCTCAGTTAGAACTGTTAGAAAAAGTGTATTTCCAAAAGGGGGGGGGGTGAATTGGAAATTTTAACTTTTATCCTAAGTTAAGTCAGAAGTCAATAAGTTTTGGTAACCTAGGATCTTTCTACACAGTTCCAAATGTATTTATAAGTAAAATGCGTAGAATTTAAATCATGCACATCATTCATACAATAACATATACATGCGATAAATATAAAGTACTGAAATGTAAATAGACACACGATATGTTATTGGGGTTCGGCCAACTGTGCCTACGTCCCTGCCTCAAGCTCGCAAGCTCGAGGATTCTCCTAAAGGCTCACTTAAGGGTGGAGCGTCACCATTTACAACCAGGTCAAATTAACACAGGGCTGACCTCAACCTTAACCGAGTCAATTAGCAGAGCTGACCTCAACCTACACGTCTTAACAGGATGACGCACCTAACTTTCCTAACCGGGTCTAAGCCAATCCAGGACTATTCCAGGGCTAGTTTCCCTCTACAGGCCCGTGCCTGGATATATAACAAATGTGTATATAATCAGATGGTACAGTGATTGTGCTTTCGTGTAAAGCAGATATGTACCCAGATGCGCGCAATAACATACACCACAATATGATTCAATATGTAAGCTCAATGTGGTCTAAATGATTCAACTCTCAAAAGTATTTTCTATATGTGTAATGTGTATGTGAGAGTGGCAAACAAACAATCTTTGTATCACAAGATATCTTCAATATAATAGTTCACACAAAGATACTAGCCAGACAATATGTATATTTCAATGAGCAGATTTCCTCAATCATATGATGCTCCAGTAATATATATATTTGGTTTGCAAAAGATGTTCAATCTTTGTATTCAGCAAAGGATATGTGAGTTGATGAATATTGCAACAAAGATCACTATCACAAACACAAATATCTTTTCACAAATATATCAATATAAATCACACAAGATATTTGAGTATGTTTGAAAATGATTTTGCAACCCAAAGACAAATACAAGCTTCCTAAAAAATTTCAACACAAATGCAATACTCAGAAGCTTAAGCAAGTCTTCTTAGGATAGGCTTATTAGGAAAAGCCCCCTAAGAATCCTTAGGTTTGGCTCTCACGAAAATCGTGTCAAACAAATACAACCAAGAGAGCAAACCTTCCCAAACACACACTCAATCCACTTACAAGTGATGTACGCACTTTTAAACGATAAGCATGAGTGAATGAGGCCCAAAAATGAGTAGTATAGGGTTTTTATTTTTCAGAGAATTCTTCCCTAATCAAAGTGGCTAATCACCCTTAATTTTCTCAATGAACTCATATATATAGACATGGGAGAAAATATGACCGTTGGGGACCTATTGGGTATTATTAGGAAAGTTTAATGATGTTTAGAACATTTTAACCCTGTTTAAAAAATATTAAAAGCGGTAAAAAAATCAGGGCAACCCAAGAGGTTCGATCGACCAGAAATGTTTCAGTCGACCAAGTCTCATATTCTTCGGTCGACCAGGGGACTTTTGAACTGAAGGCTCGGTCAACCAGAAGAGGGCGATTCCTCAATTTTCTGAAGTTAGGTTGACCAGGGCATTTTGAACTGCCTGGTTCGGTTGACCAAACTGCTGGGAATCCTCCCGAGGACCCTCCGGTCGACCAAGTAATTGGAGTACAAAAGTGGTCGGTTGACTGAGAGGTCAAAATGTTGACTCCCAGGTGGTTTGGTCGATGGGGGTCAAATGAACTGTAAGGGTTCAGTCGACCAGATGGTCAAATTTTGACTCAGGAAGGTTTCGGTCAACCAGGCCTTCTTGAACTACATGTTTCGGTCGACCAGGTGGTCAAAATGTTGACCAAAAAGGGTTTCGGTCGACCAAGGCATTTTGAACTATCTTTTTTAGTCGACCAAGTGGTCAAACTTTGACCCAGGGAGGTTTTGGTCAACCAGGCCAAAATGAACTAGCTGTGCTGGTCGACCGAAAGTGCACCATGTGTGCATTTCGGTCGCGTATCGAAACAAACAAGCCCTATTCAAGTGCCTAACAAACATATGTGTAAACGTGTGTGTCCTAGGGTCACTTGAAGTTCAATTTGAAGACACCTAAAAAGTCCGGTGTCGGTTGACCGAAACCCTAAGGTCTTTCTAAGGTCCATTCTCATTCATGGTTTGTTTGAGCTTACGTAGTAAATCATGCATGTGATGTGTGTGAGCTTATTACAAACCAAATACCTACTTACTATTACAGACCAATATAAATATATTACAATGCTGAATTATAAATTGGTCTTCAAGCGTTTCTTACTTTGTGCATATCTTGATCTTATTACTCTTAGTTCCTGCACAAAACCTCAAACACTCATTAGATACAATGAGTATTTGTCATAATCAAAACCGGGCGCGACCAATAAGGTCAACAAGGGCATATTTGTACAAGTTAATATCACAATATACTTCAATGAAAATCAATAAAGAAGATGAAGTTCGAGGTTATATCACTAGTATTCTTATTAAAGATTGTAGATCTCGAGAGTTTGAATAAGAAATTTGTGAGTAAATTTAGCAAGAACACAATAATTCTTTTAGGAGAACTTTCAGCAGTATAACTCAAAATTTTGAATTATATGTATATTGTGTGTTAACCTAATTCGCGAAAATATAAAGTATTTATAGTGCAAAAAGGTTTCTTACTATTTTCCTCAAGTTTTCTCTCAGTTTGGAAACCAAAAAATAAAATTTGAAAACAATATCAGTGATGTTAAGTGTTTAAAACATATACATCAGTTGACTAAGCCCGAGATCGCCCAAACTCTTTTAAAAATAGCGCATTCTGAGAGTTAGTACTGGGTCAGTCGACTGGACATGATAGGTTAGTCATTTGTTCCTATTTTGTTTGCTTATTTACAAATTCAGTAGCACATTAGTCACCTGATAATGAAACATCAATCGCCTGACCACTTGGCCACTCTTTGTTTTTCAAAGTTTGGTTCCAAAAATTACCTTGTATCTTGGAAAACTTATTTGAGACTTTATGAAAATATTTTCCATGATTAAAAACAAGTCTCTAAGTCCACGATGTATCCTAAGAGCTTCAATCAACAATATTGAAATTATGAAGTACTTACATGAGACTTTAATAAGATAAAAACTATCAAAGAGCCTAAGTCTTCATGTCTTATAGCTTTCACGCTTTGTCCAAGCTTCAACCAATTCTTCAATATGCTTCATTCATCATGTCTCATAGTCTTAATTGTAGACGTCATTCAAGTTATTCAAGTATACTTTCATAAAAACACTTGAACCCTGAAACTTAATTTAAGCAAACTTGTTAAGTAACCTTAATTTGTTATAATCAAAACAAGATTTTGCCTTGTTAGACCAACAAACTCGTTTGGGCCACAGGCTGGTTGTGTTATGCTTACCCAAGTCAATATTGACTTGGGTCCAAGTGTCTGGATGAGACTCAGGTCATTGGACATGGGCTGGGTATTCGGGTCAATTGACCTAGTCTCGGGTTAAGTTGACTCGAGTTTTTGGGTCAAATCTCAGGTAATCAAATGTGGGTATTTGGATCCAAATTTGGATCTTCTCTTTTGGATTTGAATCAAATACCCTAGCTCCCCTTTTATGACTTTGAAAGAATTATCAAATTTATTTAGTTTAAAATTGACTTCTGCTTGAGGACTTGTTCAAATTTAAGAACAAATTACATAATTCAATTTTTAGACATGCCTAAAATTTAAACAAAATTTAAAATTGGTTAAAACGAAATTAAAAAAAAAAACAAGTCAACCTCTCATTTCAATCTCCTCCAATCTTTAAGCATGTTGCTTTGAATGTTCACTGCTTCTACCCTTAGCCTTTTGCTTCTCAATCTTTGAACCTCAAGCTCAGAAACACTTCTTTCTAATTCTCACAATTCCTTTTCAAAATTCTTAACAAAAATAATTTTTTTCTTTACTCTCTCTAGATCTCAATTTCTGTCTGTGTGTCCCTCTCACCCCTAGAAGCTCACTATTTATATATAGGCTTGGGGGATCAATTCAATTAATTTTGTTTTGATCAATTAGCACATAATTTGATCAATCAAAGTTTAATTGAATTGATCAATTTATGCTAGCATTAAACCATGATTTCACCTCACAAGTTTCTTATGTAAACTCACACTTGTCTGATTTTATTTTCCATTTATGCTTGCAGGTTTGAAGCTACCGGTCTATTGGATTTTGTGCTGTATTTTATTTTTCTATTTTTTATTATTTTTTAATGTATTCAATTTATTTATTTATTATTTTTTTTTATGTTTTGAGAAAATTTCCTATATTTTCTCATTTATTAAATTAATAATTTTTGTCCAATTCATGTTACATGAGTCCCGAGCAAAATGGGGTGTCTACGGATTCGATCAGCACAAATAATGATTTTTTTTTCATTCACCAATGATTTCATTTTAGTCTTGCATATGCTTACTCTTAGATTCGTTTATTTGATTAATTAAATTAATCCTTCGAGTAGACATACGATCATTGTTATGTGAATTTCATTTTTTTTTTTTTTGCATTCAACCTAAAAATGTTTTCCCTTAAATAAGAGATTTGCTTAAGTTGATAAATGACTAGATAAGAGATAAAATATTTGCATATGGTTTTGTCAAATAATGAAAATATAATAAAATATTTTTTTAAAAAAAATTTCATGCGTACGGATCTTTTGATCAAGTCAACAAAAATTAAGGAAAGAAGATTTCTTAACACAAATTTAGTAGTTGGAAATAGGATAGAAAATTTATTTTCATTTCTCTTCCACTCTTCAAGAATTGTGTCTAGGATCTTACAATTATAGGTATTATTAATAATATTTTTATTATAGATGTGAATGTAAGTACTCAAACTTTAATTCAAGGAATTTAAAATAAACTGTTACAACATTTGCAGTTAGGGGTGAGCGAGCATTTGGCCGGTTCAGTTAATTCAGTTAATTAATTAAATAAATTTTAATCGAATCGAATCGATTGAATTTACTTGATTAATTCGATTTTAACTTAATTATACTCATCCCTACGTGCAATACACGTTCATTGTACTAATATCCTCCAAAAAAGATATGAAAAAAATAAAGGGCAAAAAAAGAAAGAGAAAAAGATGGTGCACATGACACGCATAAGCCAAAATTTGTGAATTAGGTGTAAAGGGAACAGTCCTTTAATTTTGAAGTAACCTTCGGGACCACATGGGCCGGGCTGGAAAGCACAGGCGGCTCTTGAACATGAGCACATCATCTTCACTTTTATGATTGTCCTTGCTGTGTACCTTACAATTTTAGTGTCCGGACTTCTACTAATATCTCGTGACTCTCTCCTCCATCTAGAAGAACTCTCTACTCATTGCTCCCTCCAAAAACACATTAAAGAAGGGGCCACGGGCTCACCCACATCATCAACCTTACATTTATTTTTTGTTTTATTTTTTTTGGAAACAAACTTTTTGTCCATGGAATTTCATGTTATTTCGTAACTTGGAAAGTATGCCGTCACAATTTTGAGATTACGACTTTTCATTTGAGATAGTATTTTATTATTTAAGCGGAGAAGTGTAAAAGAATGAACCTATTATCTCATAAATTAGTCAAAGTGTTAAGAATAATTTAGACATTATTGAATATAATAATAATAATAATAATAATAATAATAATATGTTATAAAAGAGACATAAAATAAATAGGAAAATAAATAAATAGAGACGAGACCGAATTTTACATTGTTCGGCTATGCCTACTTCACGGGCGGATGAGATCAAAACTTTACTATCACGGGAGGAATTATAATATGATATGGAACCGACCTTTTATAATATATCTCTATCTTCTCTTTATCTCTATCTTTTCTTTCTATATACCCGACTTACTTCAAGTATGCAAGTGAGTATTCAAGCATACGATGTTTATACAAACATGCAAAGATATGTATATCAAATGAGAGGGGTAGGGTGTAATGCCCCGACTCACCACATGGGGCTTGGGGTGCTACTTTAGTAACATATGTATTCCAGATACCTTAACATCATATAAAAACAGCGGATATAAGTTAAAACATCCTCAATATATATTACAAGAGTTCTAAACTACTATCATACATTGAAGTTCCCAAATTCCCATATTACAAACCATAATAAAATACAAAACCCAACTTGGCCCATACACACCACGTACATAAGCTAAATAAACTAGACTCGGCCACTCTGGTTTATCTTTTTTTTTTTTAAAAAAAAAGTATATACTAAATAATACTATTTTTTGGAAAATAGTTCCCGGAATGACTCTAACATAATCTCGCTACTTGGTTGAACGAGATTTGCTTGGGAAAATGGTGTAGTGTTGGACGCGTGCCAAATCTCGTTGGTTTATCTAGTGAGATTTGCTTCGGAATTGGGATTCGCTCATCTATTCGTCTTTGGACGCGTGACAAATTTTTTTGGCACATCCAGCGAGATTTGCTTGCATATTGACTTTCTTCCTTCCTTTGCTCGTGGACAAACCAGCAGCAGAGAGAAGAGGGGCTTTGGAGAGCGGACTTCAACTTTGTGGGGAAGGTTGATGAATTTATCAATAAGGGAAAGTTTGAAAAAATCTAGAATTAATTATAAATTTTAAAATAAAATATTAATAAATTTTGTTATTTAGAGGAATGTTGATGGATTTATCAGTAAGGGAAAGTTTGAAAAAATAGAGAAAAATTTTAAAAGAAAATATTAATAAATTTTGTTATTTAGGGGAAGGTTGATGGATTTATTAATAAGGGAAAGTTTGACAAAATCAAGAATTAATTATAAATTTTAAAAGAAGATATTAATAAATTTTGTTATCGAGGGGAATGTTGATGGATTTATCAATAAGGGAAAGTTTGAAAAAATTGCAAATAAGAAAAAAGACACGAATTAAGGGATTGTGTCCACTTAGATACAACAAAATTAAGAGAGGAAGGAGAGTTTTGTGGGTGAACTGAGATAGGAAAACTAAGAAATGGACAAAGCAAGATGATGAGTGAGGGAAAATGCAACCACAGAAGGAGGGATTTTGGGAAGCATACACCATAGCAAGCATGAATTGTACAATTTTCCTCCGCCGCCAAAATCCTCAATGTAAGAACTTGAATTGTGATATATGGATTAATTTTATAAAAGAAAGGTAATTTGGTAATTGAACACGATTCGTTGACGAAGTCTATGTGTTTCTCATCGACGAAATTCAGAGGCTCGTTGACGAGGAGAAACCGAGGAGTTTTGGGAAAATCTGAAATCTCAGGCTCGTCGACGAGGTCACCGTCTCGTCGACGAGGTCGGCCGAGTCAAAGGGGCTATAAATATCCTTTCTCATTACTTCTCAACTAAGAAAGCTAAATATCCTCTCCCTCTCCCTCTAGAACTCGAAGCTCTCTCTCTCTCTCTAGATTTCTTCATCGTTCATCGTCTGATTCGATAATCTGACATTGCCATGAGGATCGTGGAAGAATTCTCTACAAAACCTATGGATTGGAATCTCATTCCGAGCATTTTCGGGTTTCAACTTAAAATCGAGGTAAGACTCGATTTTCTTTTCTAATCCGGTAGTTTGATAGAGTACGAAGTCGTGAGTATATTTTGTACTATGTTTTGTAGATTTTGAGGACTTAGTTCGCTATTTAGGAGTCGTTGAGTTCGGGATTGGTCTTTTGGGGGAAAGGTAAGGGAATATAGTTTATATTGGTTATTTTTGAAATCGAACTTGGTAGAACTATGGTTCGCAGTCCTGTGTGCATTTTGGTTACTCATTTAGGGGAATTTAATGGGTAAAATTATGGGTTTTTCGTGTTACAATTTTGGGAAAAAAGAGGTATTGGGTTGCATCCCTAGTTTTGTTGAAAACAGTTGGTATATTATGATTTATACTGTGTATTAGGAATGGTCGTACCTTGACTTTGTTTTGAACTGTATATGATTAGAAAACATGATTTTTGGATTACCAAATGGGTATGGTATGTTTGGTTATATGAGCATGCATGACTGTGTTATGTTGAAATGCAATAGGAACTGGGTTATGAATTATTCTAGGTATAGAAAGAGTGTTTGGCTTTATATCTAAGGGCATGTCTTTATCGCCTGCCATGTTGGCAAGAGTGTCCGGCTCTATATCCGAGGGCATGAGCCTATTCCGATTGATTACCGAAGGGTGTGGATCCACCAGTTTGCGCCGGTACGATGCCATGGGAGCCGGGGGCTACGCTATGTGTCAGTGGCACCGTGTGTAGTGGGTTGGCTACGGGCCAACGCTGGATATCGCGGACCAGCTATGGGCCAAGGGGTGTGACAACACCATGTAGATCATAGGCGTGCGTATGCGTGTATGTGCGTGTATGCACTGTACTGGAAATGTATTGTGAAAATACTGGAATTGCATTTAACTGTGTATAATTGCTGTCATGATAACACTCGAATGCCACACACCGATATAACCTGTGTTTGCCTTACTGAGATGTGTTTCACCCCTACTGTACGTACATTTTTACAGGTCCTTCGAGTAACCGAAACTAGCGTCCTGGTGTGGGGAGAGTAGTGGCCGGTGTATTGCGGGTAGCGCTTGAGTAAGTGTTAGGACTTTTGTTTCGCAGGTTGCCATTTTGGGGTATGTTGAGCACCCGAATATAATATTTGTATGTATGGAACCTGGACTCTTTTTTTGTATAGACTCTGGCATGGTACAATACATGTATAGAAAGACCTTTTTTCCGCTGTGTATATGACTTGTGTATGGATGTGTATAGGGTGCCTAGTAACCCCACGGGGTCGGACTCTTATTCATTGTGCTGTATTGTTGATATTTGTATGATACAGGGACAGGTCAGGTTACTAATTCACCCATGGGTCCCATTTCCGGGTTTAAGGTGTGACAGCTTGGTATTAGAGCTAACTAGGTTGCTAGGTCTTATAGACTTGGTTAGGAGTAGCTATGTGTACATACCAGAGTTTAGGATGTTGAAATGGGTAGAGTAGGGTAAGGGTTGTTTTGTTGCTAGACAGGGATTCATTGGTTGTATTCTGTGTTTTTCCTCAAATGACAATTTCAATAAAAGCAGGGCAAACCATTGATGATTTTTTTATTTTTATGTGATAAGATAAACCTGGACCCGTGAGATGGTAGTTAACATGATTGTGTGTCAATTATTGTGTTAACTGTACGTGATATAGGAGTCCTAACTGATTCCTATTCTATTTCAGAATGGAGCCCAAGGATAATAACTTGGGGAGTAGCTCCGAGGATACTGTTAGTGATGAGTCTCCATCAGTGCCTCAGGTAGTGCCTCGGGTTTGACGAGGTAGGTTATGCGGGAAATCGGGCGGAGTGTCAGGAGACGCGAATGCTCTCCTACTGTTGCGGGGTGTACCATCGAGAGGTTCACACGCATGCACTCACCGACGTTTTCGGGAGGACATGACCTGATTATAGCGGAAGACTGGGTCGAAAATACCGAGAGGATTCTGAAAGTCCTCCACTGTACAGATGAGCAGAGAGTCTTATATGCTACCTTCTAGCTGTCTGGGGAGGCGGGGCATTGGTGGACTGCCGTGATACTGCTGGTGAAGCAGAGGGATGGCATCTCTGAGATGTCTTGGAGCAGTTTCAAGGAGGTGTTCTTTGAAAGATACTTCCCGGCCTCCACTCGCAATGTGAAGGAGGATGAGTTTTCTACTCTGTCGCTGGGAGATATGACGATGCAGGGGTACGCTGCTCGGTATATAGAGCTATCTCGCTTTGCTCCGTGTTTGATATCGAGTGAGTACGTGAAGACTCGGAGGTTCAAGAAGGGTTTGAGGAAGGATATCCACAACTTAGTGGGTATGCTTCAGATCCGCGAGTTCTCGGTTTTGGTGGATAAGACAACAATGATCGAGACTAGCATCCGAGAGGATGAGGTGGATCAGGAATCGAGGAAGAGGACAGTGCCTTCTGGTTCTCAGTTAGCATCTCGTCAGGGATCGTGGAAGAAGAAAAGTAAGGGCTCGGGTTACCGTCAGAATATTGAGCACCAAGGCTCTCAGGCGAGTCAGACGCAGGATCATTGTACCAAGTGCCTTAGATGACACAAGGGCGAGTGCCAGTCATTTGGGGGTAACTGCTGCAATTGTGTTTGGTCAGGCCACATGGCTCGCGACTTTCATGCACTGAAGAGAGATATTCTTGCATCTAGTGTGAACCGGGGTAGTAACCGAAGAGAGGTTGTAAGAACTCGAACTGTGATATATGGATTAATTTTATAAAAGAAGGGTAATTTGGTAATTGAGCAAGGTTCGTCGACGAAATCTATGTGTTTCTCGTCGACGAAGTTCAGAGGCTCGTCAATGAGGAGAAACCAAGGAGTTTTGGGAAAATCTGAAATCTCAGGCTCATCAACGAGGTCACCGTCTCGTCAACGAGGTGTCTATATGACCTTGTCGATGAGGATGCCATTCGTCGACAAGGGCAGCTGGGTCAAAGGGGCTGTAAATATCCTTTCTCATTGCTTCTTAACTAAGAAAGCTAAATATCCTCTCCCTCTCTCTCTAGAACTCGAAGCTCTCTCTCTCTCTCTCTTTAGATTTCTTCACCGTTCATCGTCTAATTCAATAATCTGACGTTACCACGAGGATCGTGGAAGAATTCTTTACAAAACCTATGGATCGAAATCTCATTTCGGGCATTTTCGGGTTTTAGCTTAAAATTGAGGTAAGGCTCGATTTTTGTTTTTGATCCATTAGTTTGGTAGAGTACGGAGTTGTGAGTATATTCTGTACTGTGTTTTGTAGATTTTGAGGACTCGGTTCATTGTTTAGGAGCCGTAGAGTTCGGGATTGGTCTTTTGGGGGAAAGGTAAGGAAATATAGTTTATATTGGTTATTTTTGAAATCGAACTTGGTAGAACTATGGTTCGCAGTCTTGTGTGCATTTTGGTTACTCATTTGGGGAAATATGATGGGTAAAATTATGGGTTTTTCATGTTACAGTTTTGGGAAAAAGGGGGTATTGGGTTGCATCCTTGGTTTTGTTGAAAACTGTTGGTATATTGTGATTTATATTATGTATTAGGGATGACCGCACCTTGACTTTGTTTTGAACGGTATATGATTGGAAAACGTGATTTTCGGATTACCAAATAGGTGTGGTATATTTGGTTATATGGGCATGCATGACTATGTTATGTTGAAATGTAAAAGGAACTGGGTTTCGAATTGTTCCAAGTACTAAAAGAGTGTTTGATTCTATATCCGAGGGCGTGTCTTTATCGCCTACCATGTTGGCAGAGTGTCCGGCTCTATATCCGAGAGCATGAGCCTATTCCGGTTGATCACCGAAGGGTGTGGATCCACTAGTTTGCGCCGATACAATGCCATGGGAGCTGGGGGCTACGCCATGTGCCGGTGGCCCTGTGTGTTGCGGGTTGGCTACGGGCCAACGCCGGATATCGCGGATCGGCTACGAGCCGAGGGGTGTGACGAAACTATGTAGATCATGGGCGTGCGTATGCGTGTGTGCGTGCGTATGCACTGTATTGGAATGTATTATGAAAATACTGGAATTGCATTTAACTGTGTATAATTGTTGTCATGATAACACTTGAATGCCACACATCGATATAACCTGTGTTTGCCTTACTGAGATATGTTTCACCCCTACTGTACGTACATTTTTACAGGTCCTTCGAGTAACCGGAACTAGCGTCCTAGTGTGGGGAGCGTAGTGGCCGATATACTGCAGGTAGCGCTTGAGTAAGTGTTAAAACTTTTGTTTCGCGGGTTTCCATTTTAGGGTATGTTTAGCACTCGGATGTACGTTTTGTATGTTTGGAGCCTGAACTCCGTTTTTGTATTAACTCTGGTATGGTACAGTACATGTATAGAAAGACCTTTTTTCGCTGTGTATATGACTTGTGTATGGATGTGTATAGGGTGTCTAGTAATCTCACGGGGTCAAACCCTCATTCATTGTGCTGTATCGTTGATATTTGTATGATACAGGGATATGTTAGGTTTACTAATTCACCTGTGGGTCCTATTTTCGGGTTCAGGGCGTGACACTCAACAAGCGCAAAGACTATTTCAGCCCCTCCTTGTTCCACTTCTACGAAAAACCTGTGAGCCTTAATTTCTCCATCAATTAATTTTTCATACCTCATCCAATTATTAAGATTATTAGTTAACAATTTCAATAATAATTATTTTTAATTAATATTTAAATATTTTCTACTCAATAAAATAATAGAAAATTTTCCTATTTAATTAAATATAATCTTGCTATTAGTGTTTAATTGTAATGTATAACTATTATATTAATTTATGATAAAAATAATATTTTTTAACTAAATTATAAATTATAATTTATTTTATGTGAAAATTTAAATTAAAAAATTATTATTCCTTCCAATTATTTAATTAATTATTATTATAATAAATAAATAAATAAATAAGGAGAATACAAAAAATTTCATATGCATAACAAATCTCGTTATACCAAGTAGCGAGATTTAAATGACAGTTCAATTTAATCTAGATGCGTGTTAAGGCAAATCTCGCTAAACCTACTAGGGAGATTTGCCTATGTTTATTTTGAGCATGACACGTGACAAATTTTGCTATTTGGTCTAGTTAAGTAGCGAGATTATGTTAAAGTAATTTTGGAAATTGTTTTTCCAAAAAAATTATTATTTAATATATATATATTTTTTAAAAAAATAAATGGGGGAAAAAACTCATACAACTAGAGATGGGATTGTACCCGTCGCACGGAAATGCCCCTCATCCCTTCACACTCTTGGAGTGACAAAAAGGGTCCAAATACTACTAGCAAATCTAGCGTGAGTAACTTGCCCAGCAAGCCACGAGGGCAGTTCCGTAATATACTGAAACACGGGGCCTATTTCTAGTAGTCCACCATTAGACGCCTCTGGGTTGGGTTCGTGGTCAGCCCCCATTGGACACTCCAAAGCGTCGAATATTCCCCAGACATGCCAAAAAAATTCCCTATTTATAAAGCACCTTCTGCTCTTGCTTTGAATTCAGTTCTGAGAAAAAAAATAAACGGGAGAGTAATGAGCGAAGCTTTGAAGAAGGATTACCAGATTTGCGAAGAGATCGGCCGGGGGAGATTCGCCACCGTTTTCCGGTGCGTCTCTGCGATATCCGGCGACTCCTTCGCCGTCAAATCGATCGATAAGAGGCTCTTGGCCGACGATTCTATCGACAGGCAATGCCTCGAGCTGGAGGTGAAGATCGCTCGCCTCGTAGACGGAAACCCTAACGTCGCCCAGATCTTCGACGTCTACGAAGACGAGTTTTATTTGCACATGGTTTTCGAGCTCTGCGACGCGCCTGACCTCTACCAGCGTGTCTCTGCCGGAGTCTTTACCGAGGCCGAAGCCCTCGCCGTCCTATCGCCGCTGATGCACGCCGTCGCTCACTGCCACCGTCGCGGCGTCGCGCACCGCGACATCAAGCCGGACAATATACTGTTCGACGGCCGGAATCGGTTGAAGCTCGCTGATTTTGGTTCGGCGGAGTTGTTCAGGGAAGGCGAGTTGATGAGTGGTATAGTCGGGACGCCGTACTACGTGGCGCCTGAGGTGTTGTTGGGGAGGGATTACAGCGAGAAGGTTGATGTGTGGAGCGTAGGCGTGATTTTGTACATAATGTTGTCCGGATTGCCTCCGTTTTACGGCGATTCCGTGCCAGAGATATTCGAAGCGGTTCTTCGTGCGAATCTCCGGTTTCCGTCTAGGCTTTTTCACTCTGTCTCCCCGGCGGCGAAAGATCTCTTGCGGAGAATGCTTTGTAAAGACGTTTCGAAAAGATTCTCGGCCGAGCAAGTGCTAAGTAAGTCGATTTTGTTTCAAATCCCCCCCCCCCCCCCCACCTTTATTTTTTTCCCGATGACCAATTAGTTTTATGTAGCGTATTATATGAGAAATCTTTGTTTTTCTTGCTGAGAAACTGTGGAAAAGGGCAAAATTTTCATTATGAACAATCTGAAACTGTGGAAACCTCCATTGAACTTCAACTTTGATAAATTGTTCTTAACTCTTTTCCATATTTTTTTTGTTGTCTTTTAAATTGCAATATAATAGATATCAACGGTAGAGTTAAGAACTTTATTTTCTCGCCTCTTCGTTCATATTTTTGGCATGCAAATGATATTCGATTTAGTTCTGTTTTCTTTCCTGACCTCTTTCTTTCTGTTAATCATCCTCTATTAATGAATTAATTTATTTGAATAAAGCCCTTCTCGTCTTCCATTGCTCAATGATTGCCGGTGCTTTACTTCTAATCTCGGAGTTCTACTGAAATTAAAAGTCCAAAGTCCAAAATCCAAAAACCAAAATCCTGATTGCCAACGAATTACAAAGTAAATCTAAACTGACGGAAATAAATCTTTACTAACGTATTTTTAGGCCGAAAATAGCGGTGGATTTAAAAAACGGTTATTATTTTGCGACATGGGAAATTTGTTTCATCTTTTTATCGTTTCTTTACCTCTCCATTAATGTTCTGGTTTGTTTATTTGCGCAGGGCATCCATGGATGACCACGGGCGTGGAAACCAGATGAGCGACCGATCTAATTTGAATATTTTGAGCATAATCGAATATGATACAAGACACGAAAAGCAAAATTAGCATTTCCCTGAAGAACTCTGTAAAGGCGTGGTTCTATGTATGTACATGTAAACACACCCCCATGATCGATTGGTGTGGTGCTAGTAGTGCCTAGAGGTTTTGGTTTCTCTGAAGCACACTGGGGAGAGAGAGAGAGAGAGAGAGAGGTAGTTGCAGTAGAGTAGTAAATGGAAAGAGAGTGCGGTGCAGCCAGCAGTAGCAGCAGATGAAGATGATGATGGTTGAATGCTTTTGTTTTTGTGTTTTTGAATGGATATTATGAGAGAGAGAGAGATTATAATATGGTTTCTGAGCATGGATCTATTTTATCTGATGCGTGAATATTTTGATGTAATCTCGTATATACTCTGTTATCCTTGTGGAGAAATAGTATTCAAATTTGCGATGTTGGAGTTGCATCTGGGAAATTGGATTGTTCTTTGTTATATTTTGGTTTAATAAGAGTATTAAATTGCGCTGGCGCTGTTTGTCGAGGGAGAATAGATTGGGCGTGGGCCCAGTGCGTCTGGGTGGGTGTGTCTCCTTAAAAGGAGGGATTTGGGCCGTGATGTCCTCTTCAAGGATTGGCCCTTGGAACCGTTGGATTGACTTTTCTCATGCCCTGCGAAGGTGATCCGACGGTGCAAACTTGTTCCAAAATCTTTTGCCCTTCGATGCTGAAACTGTTCCGTGACGTACTTGGAGTATGACCGCCCATCGATGCTGCTGTGGTCAAATGCGGTTTCCGTACCCGGCGTGGGTAAATTGAAATTCTGTTGACTCCGCTCCTCCCACTTTTTGGAACGGAATAGCTTCGTTAAGAAGGTTTTATTTGGCCTCTCTTAATGGAAACACTTAATAGTTAAATAATTACTTCTTTTATAAATAATTTTTTATTTGAATATTTAAGTTACAAGTACTTACATAATAAAAAAAAAAAAAAAAAAAAAAAAAGTACCTGTCAACCAAATATAAATTTGCGACTCTCAATCAATTCCGCAGAAGGATTTTCTTCCGATAGTATTTTCATTAATCTAGTGTTTGGTATGTCAGGATGAAATGAATTTTAATTGAAATAAAATAAAAAATTATATAACAAAAATATAAAATTATAGATGCAAAAATTTTACTGCATTTCACTCTATTTTTGCGTACCAAACAGTGTGCAAGTGCTCCCTTCCATCGTCCTTGCTTGATCGCCCATGTGCGTTTTGCTCTTCAGTCCCCGGACGAAAGCTGTCCTCGGCCTAGAGCCAAGAGTCGCTGCAGCCTCCCCACCAAAAAAAAATGATGTTGGTCAAATTTTGTCCAATCCCTAAGCTGGTCGCTAAATGCTGCCAACCTATAATCAATTATATATGTTGAACTTCCTTCATCAAGCCCAACTCCTGTTTTCTAGCATCACTTTGTTCCTCCTTTTCCAAAAGCATGCACCCACAGTGACAACAGGCAAGCTTTCTAACGAAGTTGAGGGAACTCAGAATATATTAAAAAAATAAAAAGAAAATATGAAGGATTCTTGATTTTTATATTTGGTTATTGAGAAAAATGAGAAAAAAAAAAAAAAAAAAAAAACCAAATCTATAGACAAAAATTTAATTTTATACATCATTAACATTTTTTTTAAAATTTTTTTAGTTATATTAAACTAAATTTTCATTTTGATAATATTTAATAGTGAAGGAAAATATAAAGGAAATAAATTTTTTATTTGTTTTTCTTTCCTTTTCTTTTTCCCGTGGAAAAATTCTTGATCCAAACGGACCCTAAAGCTTTTAAGAAGATCTTGTTAGGAAATTTTAATTTCCTATTGTGGGCTCACATATTTAAAAACAATTATGTTACCGGGCCATTTTAACATCCACTAGATATGAACTTTGTAATGTGTAGAAACCCAATATTGAATTAATTTAGGACTAATGCATAAGCTTCTAAAATAACCTAGTATATAAAGAAAACAAAATAGGGTTATTAGTCTCCAAGTCAAATAAGAAACAATTTCATATTTTTTCTTTTCCCCATCTAAAGAGAAGAATACAAGTGTGACGCTAAAGGATTTGACTGTGAAAAATTAAAACTCTCTGCTAAAGGCTGTTGGACAATCAAATCAGACACATCTATGGATCCAGGTATTCATTCCGCGTTTAGTTTTCTTTTTTGATCAAATGGTAAAAGTGTGTATTGATCAAAGTACGTATGTACAAATACTTTGGGCATACCCAGGCCAATCAAACAAGGTATTACACCAAATCGAAAATACATCCAAAAACCCGGGCATACCCAAGATCCAAAGAGAATCAGCCAATCTCAATACATTCAAGACTAGGTATCCCTAGAAGAAGTCATACTATTTCTTCCTTACATAACTGAAACAAGACAACTTTTAACAATTGAATTACATATTGACTAAAAACATATCATATTTGTTAAAAACTGTCGTGAAGGTGTGTCTTTGGATTACTTTGACTAGCTCCAAAAGAGAGATTGAATGTCCCTCAAATCTGAATTTGTTCCTAAAGTTCCAAATATAATAAACTGTTGCAACCAAGGCAATCTTCCGTCCACCAGCTTGAATGTTTCTGCCCTTTGCTTCCTTGTGCATCCATTTGACTGTAGCCTTGATGGTGGTCATACTCCTTTTTAAGCCTAACCATTCCCTAATGATCCTCCAAACCTCACCTATAAATTTGCACTTAAAGAAGAGGTGGTCAGTGGATTCTGTTTCTGTATTGCAGTAGGTGCATCTTTGGTCTGTCTCCACTCCTACCAGCTTTCCACAAGTACGCAGTTTTCCTTTCAGAGTCAACCATAAACAAAAAGCATGTTTAGGTTGAGATCCGTTAAACAAACTTCCTTTCTCCATGGAACTCTAGGCGTTTTTCCTCTCCAGAATTCGTAGCTTCTATGTGAGCATAGATCCCACCCTTCCATCAGCTCAATGGCACATCTAACACTCCCAGATTTGACAAGAAGCTGATCTCTAATCTCTAGAATTTTCTTGAAGAGCTGGGAGTCCTCCTTCTTTGCTGTAATCCCCCAAATATTGTTGTTCTTTAAGTAATTATGGTGGATCCATTTAGTCCATAGGGAGTCCTTCTTGGAATGTATATTCCAAAGAGTTCTAGACAATAAAGCTTTGTTCCAAGAGCCCAGATAAAAAATGCCAAGCCCTCCCTCATCTTTTGGAAGGCAAATGTCGTGCCAAGCCACCAGGGCCTTCTTCTTGCCACCCCATAAGAAGACCCTACACACCTTAATAATTTGTCCAAGCACATTTAAGGGGATAGGAAAAATGGCAAGCCAAAAACATTCCACCCCTTGAATGATAGAATTCAGAATTTCCAATTTCCCTGCATATGATAATGTTTTACCTGGCCATTCCTTTAGCTGGTATGAGATTCGATTAATTAAGGGACTATAGTGAACCGAAGTTAATCTTGAAGCCAACAATGGTACCCGCAAATAACGAAATGGATAGTCCCCTATCCTCATACTAGTAAAATTTAGAATATGCTCCAATTCCTGATCTTTGATTCCTGCATAGAACAAATTAGACTTCTGGTAGTTTACAGCAAGGCCTGAGCATTTGGAAAAATTATCAAGACATTCCATTAGGCTTTTTACAGAGATAGCATCACCCCTCAAGAAAAGCATTAGATCATCTGCAAATATTAAGTGGGTTAATCTCAAATCTCGACATTTCGGGTGGAATTTAAACCTGAAAATGCCAGAGAGAGATTTCAAGAGTCTTGATAGATAGTCCATACATAAGACAAAAAGTAGAGGGGAAAGAGGATCCCACTGTCTCAAGCCTTGATTTCCAGGAAAGAATCCAAAGAGACGACTATTAAGGCTAACAGAGAAGGCAGTAGTTGAAATACATTCCATGATCCACCTAATCATCATAGGAGGGAACTTCAAATGCTTCAGCAGGTCAGAGATGAAGGACCAATCAATTGTATCATAGGCCTTTCTAAGATCCAACTTCAGGAGGCATCTTGGAGAGACCCTTTTCCTTGCATACCCTCTAATTAGCTCCTGCATCATGTATATATTCTCCACCATGCTCCTTTTTTGTATAAAAGCCACTTGTGCAGGGTCAATTATCTTTTCCAGGCAGGGTTTAATTCTAGCTGCAATGACTTTAGAAATAATCTTATAGAAGATGATGATCTTGAGTTATTATATTTTATGGATTAAAGTTATTTCCAACAAGTGGTATCAGAACCTAATCATGTTGTGTAAGAACTTAAAGAGTATTTCTTTAATTGATGAAAACCATCATCATGCCAGAATTAGTCTTGTCAAATCATCAAGAGCATTAAATTGAATGCGGAAGGGTACCTGAATCCATAGTGTTCCAAGATATGTCAAGTCGTGTGGATGACCTTTCAGATCAACACTTAATGTCCAAAGAATTCCTTTTGTGTTCTCTGTATTCTCTTTTAGTGATGGGATGACAAAGGAGAAATTATAGAACCGTTCGTGTGATTCGAGAACCATAACCACTATATATATAACCATTGACCATATATGTGTATTTTCGTTTTCGCCCATCATAATAAACGGAATTAACCATTAAAGTATCTACACATTAAAGGTCCACAATCGTTTCGAATACATTAAAGCCCATTATAATCCAAAATAACCGATCACTTTTAAATAGGACATTTCCTTATTAGACAGTCCACAACACATAATTGTTTCACATATATGCCCATAATTGAATTTTGATCCAACAATCTCCCACTTGGGACTATATGCGTAACCTCATAATTATGAATTGCAAAAAAAACCAAATGAGCTCAACTTTGCTGACATACCAAAATGTATCTATAACCAATTTGGTCCATCAATTATACTAACATAGGATCAAAGCGGCCTTTGCTACAATATTCATAACTCAACCCATCAATAGTCACATATGCCAATACAACTAAATGACATGGATTATGATGTGGATGTGTAGCATGAAAATTTCATGTAATGTGATCTTAACATGCCTATTTCCAATTGGTCCACCTTAAACCTTAGTGAGATCAAACCACAACATAAATCAGAGTGTGAAAATTAAACTTTATTTCTACAAAAAACAATCTCAAAATAATTTAATAAACTAGAATAACTAAAAACATGTCTATATCTAAAATAACATCCATAAATTACAAACTCTCACTAAAACTGAACATCATCTAGAAATATCACACCCATATGAGTAGTGTGCTCATGAAATTGTCTGGGTAGCAATCCCTTAGTAAGTGGATCCAAAACTATGGAGTTTGTACGAATGTGCTCTATAGACAACTGACCACTCTAAACTCTTTCTTTAACAACTAGGAACTTGATGTCTATATGCTTTGACTTCGTCGAGCTCCTATTGTTGTTGGAATATAAAACTGCAGAAAAATAGTTGTCACAAAATAACTTAAGTGGTCTATCAATACTATCCACTATGCGCAGCCTTGTGACAAAATTTCGCAGCCATACTCCGTGATTAGATGCCTCATAACATGCTATATACTCTGTTGCCATGGTGGAAGAGGCTATAAGAGACTGTTTAACACTCTTCCAGGAGATGACACCTCCAGCAAGCAGAAAAATATAGTCTGATGTAGATTTCATAGGCATCCTGCAAAATCAGAGTCAGTATACCCGATGATCTCAAGCTGATCTGACTTTTGATATGTGAGCATGCATTCTTTTGTTCTTTGTAAGTATCGCAAGACTCGTTTAGCTGCTTTCTAATGGTCTGGTCCTGGATTACTTAAATACTTGCCCAACAACCCAGTAACATACGCAATATCCGAATGTGTACAAACCTGAGCATACATTAGACTACCTATAGCCGAAGCATAGGGAATCTTATGCATTTCCTTTACCTCAAAATCATTCTTAGGGCACTGATTGAGACTAAATTTGTCTCCCTTAGCCAGAGGGGTATCACATGGTTTACAATCTTGCTTGCCATATCTTTTAAGAACCTTTTCAATACAGCTCTTTTGTGATAGTCCTAAAGTATCTCGAGAATGATCCCGATGTATTTGTATCCCTAACACAAAAAAGGCTTCACCAAGATCTTTCATCTCAAAATTCTTAGCTAGAAATCTCTTAGTTTAATGCAATAAGCCTATATTGTTGCTGGCAAGCAAGATGACATCAATGTACAAAACCAAAAAAATATTCTTGCTCCC